>NC_092374.1:194019058-194337629 GCF_030028105.1 Mobula birostris | reverse complement strand
ATACTCTTCTCAATCGCCATCTTAAGTATATCTAATAGTCAGGCCACCGACATCCTTGAGAGCAGAAAAAAATTCTACACGGCTCAGTTTTAAATGACCAGCACCTTATTTTGAAGGTACATCTTTTTGTTCATGACTCGCCCACGAATGGAAACATAGCAACATCCAGCCTGCCAACCCGCTTATGATCTTGTGCTTAAATAAGGACACCCCTCATTCTTCTGAACTTCCAAGGAAATAAAACCCAAATTGTTTCACTTCCCTCGAAAGGACAACCCTCTTCCACTAGAGAAGCATAGAAAACGTACAGCACAGTACAGGCCCTTTGGCCCACAAAGCTGTGCGGAACATGTCCTTACCTTAGAAATTACGTAGGGTTACCTATAGCCCTCTTATTTTTCTGAGCTCCATGTACCTGTCTCTTAAGTGACCCTATCATATCCGCCTCCACCACTGTTGCCAGCAGCCCATTCCACGAACTCGCCACTCTCTGCATTAAAAAAACTTACCCCTGACATCTCCTCTGTACCTACTTCCAAGCACCTTAAAACAATGCCCTCTCCTGCTAGCCATTACAGCCTTGGGGAAAAAGCCTCTGACTATACACACGATCAATGCCTTTCATTATCTTATACACCTCTATCAGGTCACCTCTCACCCTCCATCGCTCCGAGGAGAAAAGGCTTCACTCAACCTATTCTTATAAGGTATGCTCCCCAATCCAAGCAACATCTTTGTAAATCTCCTCTGCACGCTTTCTGTGGTTTCCACACCCTTCCTGTAGTGAGACAACCAGAACTGAGCACAGTACTCCAAGCGGGGTCTGACCAAGGTCCTATATAGCTGCAACATTACCTCTCGGCTCCTAAGTTCAATCCCCCGATTGATGAAGGCCAATGCACCATATGCTTTCTTAACCACAGAGTCAACCTGCACAGCAGCTTTGAGTGTCCTATGGACTCAGACCCCAAGATCCCTCTGATCGTCCACACTGCCAAAAGTCTTACCATTAATACTATATTCTGCTATCATATTTGACCTACCAAAATGAACTACTTCACACTTACCTGGGTTGAACTCTATCTGCCACTTCTCAGCCCTCTGTAACCTCTGACAGCCCTCCACACTACCCACAACACCCCCAACCTTTTCTGTCATCAGCAAATTTACTAACCCAACCCTCCACTTCCACATCCAGATCATTTATAAGCCAGTTCTGGATCCACAAAGCAATGTCCCCTTGGCTCCCATGCCTCCTTGCTTTCTCAATAAACCTAGCATGGGGTACTTTGTCAAATATCTTGGTGAAATCCATATACACTACATCTACTGCTCTACTTTCATTAATGTGTTCAGTCACATCCTCAAAAAAATTCAATCAAGCTCGTAAGACAGGACCTGCCTTACACAAAACCATGCTGACTATTCCTAGTCATATTATGCCTCTCCAAATGTTCATAAATCCTGCATCTCAGGATTTTCTCCATCAAATTACCCAACACTGAAGTAAGACTCACTGGTCTATATTTCCTGGGTTATCTCTACTCCCTTCCTTGAATAATGAAACAACATCCGCAACCATCCAATCCTCCAGTACCTCTCCCGTCCCCATTGATGTTGCAGAGATCATCGCCAGAGGCTCAGCAATCTTCTCCCTTGCCTCCCACAGTAGCCTGGGGTACATCTCGTCAGGTCCTGGTGACTTAGCCAACTTGATGCTTTCCAAAAGCTCCAGCACATCTACACGCTCAAGCTTTTCAGTCCACTGTAAGGCATCCCTACAATCGCCAAGATCCTTTTCCATAGTGAATACTGAAGCCAAGTACTCATTAAGTACCTCTGCTATCTCCTCTGGTTCCATACACACTTTTCCACTGTCACACTTGATTGGTCCTTTCTCTCACGTCGTATCCTCTTGCTCTTCACATATTCGTAGAATGCCTTGGGGGTTTTCCTTAATCCTGTACACCAAGGCCTTTTCATGGTCCCTTCTGGCTCTCCTGTACCTTACCACCCTTCCCTGTCTCATTGGAACGTACCTATGCAGAACTCCATACAAATATCCCCTGAACATTTGCCACACTTCCATACATTTTCCTGAGAACATCTGTTCCCAATTTATGCTTCCTAGTTCCCGCCTGGTATTTCCCCTTACTCCAATTAAAAGCTTTCCTAACTTGTCTGTTCCTATCCCTCTCCAATGCTATGGAGATAGCATTGTAATCACTATCTATATAAATACCAAAATTGGCTATGAAGGTTCCCAATTCACGGACAGTAGAGTCTCTCTTACCCTTTCCAAAGGTTTCTGAGTAGCGTAGTAATCAGGCCAACTGTTTCCCTCTATATTCCCATGTTAGCTTGCTTGTGGCATTGTACAGCATTACTGGACAATACTTTGGAGAACTAGAGTAACACAACACACATTAAATGTTGGAGGAACTCGTACTCAACAGGTCTGGCAGTGTCAATGGAGGGGAATAAACTGGACATTGGGTCAAGCTGGAAAAGGTCATGGAGGTTTATACAAGAGCCTTGCTCCCAAAGTAAACCATCTTTAAGACTTTCAGGGTCTGATGAATCTCTAGAATTTCCATGATCCTGTGGAAGATGGATCACTGGGAATATTTAGAGGTAGTTAATTTTTTTTGTAATATTGGGAAATCGGGGAGATGAGGTCTTGCATTAATCAGCCAAGATCATATTGAATGGTGAGGAGTGCTTGAGGAGATGAGTGGCTTGCTCCTGAATTTTGAGCATAAAACACGGAAGTGGAATTGGGGCACTTGACACATTGAATCTGCTCTGCCACTCCATCATGGCTGATTGCTTTTTCTCTTGCCTTCTGGTAATCTTTGAAACCCTGACTATCCAAGAACCTATCTACCTCTGCTCTAAATATACTCAATGACTTCTCTTCCACAGCTGTCCCTGCCAATGAATTCCACAGATTCACCACCCTCTTGCTCAAGAAATTCCTTATCATCTGTGTTCGAAATGGGGGTCTCTTTATTTTCAGACTGTACCCTCTGGTCCAAGCCTCACCCACTATAGGGATCATCCGCTCCCTATCACTCTGTCTAGGCCTTTGAAAATTCAATAGGCCTGGAGCCATCAAACACAACTCGTATGTTAACCCTTTCATTCTCAGAATCACTCTTGTGAACCTCTGGACCCTCTTCAATGTCAGCAGATCTTAAACTGGCCTAAAACTGCTCGCAATATTTGAAATGGGATCTAATCAATGCCTTTTAAAGCTTCAGCATCACATCCTTGCTCTTGTATTCTAGTCCTCTCAAAATGAATACTAACATTGCATTTGCCTTACTTACCACTGACTCAACCTGCAAGTTAACCTTAAAGTAATTGTGCACAAGGGCTTCCAAGTTCCCTTGCACCTCTGATTTATAAATTTTCTCCCCATTTGGAAAATAGTCTATGCCTTTATTCCTTCTATCGAAGTGCATGACCATACACTTCCCTACACTATATTCCATCCACCACTTCTATACCTTTTCTTCCAATCTTTCCAGGTAATTTTGTAGACTCCCTGCTTAGTCAGCACTATTTTTGTATGGTCTGCAATCTTGGCCACAAATCCATCAAATAACGTAAAAGAAGTGGTCCCAATACCGATCCCTGCAGAACACCACGAGTCGCTGGTAGTCAACCAGAATAGATCCCCTTTATTCCCACTATTTGTCTCATACCAGTCAGCCAATCTTCTATCCATGCTGGTATATTTCCTGTTATACAAAGCACGGACTCTTGTTAAGCAGCCTCATTTGTGGCACTTTGCCAAAGACCTTCTGAAAGTCCAAGTAAACAATATCCACTGACTCTCCTTTGTCTATCCTGCCTGTTATTTCCTCAAAGAATTCTGTTTCGGATTTGTCAGACAAGATTTCCCTTCAAGGGAACTATGCAGACTTTGGCCTAGTTTATCATGTGCCTCAAAGCATCCCGAAACCTCATCTTTAATAACGGACTCCGACATCAGACCTACCAACCACTAAAGTTAGGCTAAAAGGTCTATGGTTTCCTTTCTTCTGCCTTGCTCCTTTTTAAAGAGTGGAGCGGTATTTGCAATATTCCAGTGCTCCCGAACCATTCCAGCATCTAGTGGTTCTAGAAAGGTCATTTTTAATGCCTGCACAATCTCTTCAGTTACCTTTTCCAGAATCCTAGGGAGTAGTCCATCTGTCTCTGGTGACTTAACTATTTTCAAAGCTTTCAACTGCCCAAGCATTTCTGCCTCCTGACACTGTTAAATTGCCAGTGCGCTGCTCATGTCTTCTTCCACAGTGAGACCGATACAAAATACTTATTTAATTCCTCTATTTCTTTGACCTCTCTAGCATCATTTTTAAGTGGTCCGATCTCTACTCTCACCTCTCTTTTCTCTATATTTGATAAAATACTTTTGGTATCCTCTTTGATATTATTGGCTAGTTGACCTTTCTATACCATTGTTTCTCTCCTTACAGCTTTTTAGTTGCCCTTTGCTAGTTTTTAAAAGCTTTCTATTCCACTAACTTCCCACTAATTTTTGCTATATTATATGCCTTCACTTTTGCTTTTAGGTTGTCTTTGACTTCCCTTGTCAGCCACAGTTGCCTCACACTCCTTTTAAATACTTGTTCATCTTTGGCATGTATCTATCCAGCACGTTCCGAATTGTCCCCAGAAACTCCAGCCATTGTGATTCTGCCATCATCCCTGATGGTGTCCTCTTCTAACCAACTTTGGCCAGCTCCTCTCCTATGCCTCTGTAGTTCCCTTAACTCTACTGTAATACTGATATATGTGACTTCATCTTCTCCCTGTCAAACTGCAGGGTGAATTCTAATATATTATGATCATTGGCTCCTCAGGGTTCCTTTACCTTCAGCTCCCTAATCAAATGTGGATCACTACTGCCTTTTCCTTAGTGGGCTCAACCACAAGCAGCTTTTTTTTAAAAAAAAGCACATTTCATAGGCTTTCTACAAATTCTCATGGCACCAATTTGGTTTTCCCAATCTACTTGCATATTGATTTTCTTTCAGATCACATGAAGAAAGCAGCAAACAAAGGATGACACTTGGCTCTTTGACTAAAAATAACCCAACAAACAGAATGAATAATATGTCTTCTATACATTGAAATTTTTCCATCTAGTTCTTGTCATCCAGCTGTTTTGTCAGAATCTTTTCAATCTCAGCACTGAGTGAGTGTTGCTTCATCGTCTAGAATCCTCACTGATGCTAATTAACTATGACCGGATCACTGATTTCAAATGGGTATGCATCCTCAGTGGCACAGTTCCCAGGGGAGAGATGCTTTGCTTAAACTGAAATGGTTACACCTTGATTTCACACTGGCTTAATGTCAGGGAGGTTATTGCATTCCCAGAAAAATGCATTTTCCTTTATGAGACATTTCTTGCATGTTCTTCATGTGGATCGGTATAGTTTGTGGCGTGGTTTGCTGCAGATGTGTTAAGTAAGTGCATGCCAATGTCACAGATGTAGAGTTTCAAGTCAAGTTTGTTATGTGCACAAGTGCAGTGAGGTACAGGTATAATGGAAAAACTTGCTTGTAGCAGCATCCCAAGCACATGGGTTCAGACAGCATACAAAACAAATAGGGGAAAAATTGCAAAACAAGATCTTATTTTAAAAATAAATCCTTTTAGCAATATATAAAATGCCGCTGAGACTCAGCAGGTCAGGCAACATCTATGGAGACGAATAAACAGTCAACATTTTGGGCCAAAACCTTTCATTGACTGGAAAGCTGGAATAAGAAGTGGGGTGACCAGGAGTAGTGCCAGCTGGCTAATGATAAAAGGTAGGTGTGTGGGAGAGGGGGAATGATGTGAGAAGCTGGTAGTGAGAGATGGAAGAGGCAATGGGCTAAAGAGAAGGAGTTTGACGGAGGAGAGTGGGCCATGGGAGAAAAAGAAAGGGGGAGGGGCGGTCATGAGAAGGGAGCCATAATAGGGAATAGAAAAAGAGGGGAGGGGAAGTTTGGGAATTACTGGAAATTAAAGAAACTGATGTTCATACCATAAGATTAGAGGCTACCCAGATGGAATATGATGTGTTGCTCCTCCAACCTGAGAGAATCTGCGGGAGTGCAAGAAGCGGTTCTTCGTGTTCTATTGCTGAGGTAGAGATTAGGGATGCGCAGGTAGGTTCAAGTCAAGCAAAGTCACCTTTATTCTCATTTCAACCATAACTGCTGGTACAGAACATGGTAAAAATGAGACAGCGTTTTCCAGGACCATGGTGCTACATGAAGCAATACAAAAACTACACTGACCTAAGCAAGAAAAAAACACAAAAGCTACACTAGACTACAGACCTATCCAGGACTGCATAAAGTGCACAAAACAGTGCAGCCACTACAATATATAATAAATAAGACTGTAGGCACAGTAGAGGGTATAGTAGGTTGGTGTCAAGCCAGGCTCTGGGTATTGAGTCTGATAGCTTGTGGGAAGAAACTATTACATAGTCTGGTCGTGAGATCCCGAATGCTTCCGTGCCTTTTTCCAGATGGCAGGAGGGAGAAGAGTGTGTATGAGGGGTGCGTGGGGTCCTTCATAATGCTGTTTGCTTTGCGGATGAAGCGTGTGGTGTAAATTTCTGTGATGGCGGGAAGAGAGACCCTGATGATCTTCTCAGCTGACCTCACTATCCACTGCAGGGTCTTGCAATCTGAGAATGTGCAGTTTCTGAACCAGGCCGTGATGCAGCTGCTCAAGATGCTCTCAATACAACCTCTGTAGAATGTGGTGAAGATGGGGGGTGGGAGATGGACTTTTCTCAGCCTTTGCAGAAAGTAGAGACTCTGCTGGGCTCAAGAACCAAAGATTGAAGGGAAGTAACTGTTCCTGAACCTGATGGTGTGGGATTGCAGGTTCCTCTGTCCTGTGTGTAGGAATTGCCATATCTGACTAGGATGCAACATATCAGGATACTTTCAATAGTGCAGCTATAACCTGAGAGTCTGTGATTGATAATGTCAGGAAGGGGAACTGAGGTAGGCCACTCAGCCATCAACCTGGATCTGCTGTTATAACACCATGGTCTTATAACTCGATGGCTTTCCAATTTCTAATAAAAGTCCAATAATCTGGCACCATGAACACTTTGGGGGTACTGGATTGATTGATAGATTTATTTGTTTGTTTGTTTGTTGAGATACAGCACGGAATAGGCCCTTTGACTTGCTCTACCCAGCAACCCACCTATTTAACCCTTGCCTAATCACAGGGCAATTTACCATGGCCAATTAACCTACCAACTGCTACGTGTTTCGACTGTGAGAGGAAACACACAGGAAGAACATTACAGAAAGTGGCAGGAATTGAGCCCGGGACATTGGTACTGCAAAGTGTTGTGCTAACCATTACACTAATGTGCCTTCCAGACCATTGAATAGTATTCTTAATACCCAACCTCTCTTTTATTAAACATGTTACAACGTTTAACAGTAACTATCCTGGGCCAACATGTGGATGCAATCATGAAAAAAGCACACCAGTGCCTATACTTCATTAGGAATGTGAGGAGATCTGGTATGTGACCACAGATTCTAGCAAATGTCAACAGATGTATGGCATATGATGGAGTGCATTCTGTCTGGTTGCATCACGGTCTGTTATGGAGGCTCCAATGCTCAGTATTGAAAGCAGTTTCAGAAGGTGGGAGTCTCAGCAACTCCATCACAGGCACAAACTCCCCCACCATCAAGGACATTTTCAAAAGGCAGTGTGTCATGAAGGTGGCATCCATCATTACAGAACCTCAGCAGCCAAGATGTGCCCTCTGCTCATTACTACCATCAGGGAAGAGGTACAGGAGCCTGAAGACCCACACAAAGTTTTAGGAATATCTCTTCCCTTCTGCCATCAGATCCGCCAGTAGTGGCCCATAAACAGTACTATTTTGCTCTCTTTTTGCATGATGCTTTTTACACATTTCCTATTGTAACTTACAAGTTTTTTACGTTGTGTCCTGTACTGTTGCCGCAAAACAACAAATTTCATGATGTGTCACTGATTCTGACATAGTAGTGTAGTAAATTTTCCAAAGAACATGGAGTTTAAGGGGATCATGGAATATCCAAACACTCCAAATCCAAGATTGAACATAATCCCACCCACATTCTTAACTCCCAGTGTTCGGTATTTCAGACTGGGTTCTTGCTGAGTTTTGGACATAAATGCAAGTACATGCGCATAGGTCCAATGGGAAAATAGATTTCAGCAGCATCATGGTATATAGGTTGAGAAGACACACAGAACTGCCGTGGAGCCAAGTCATTGGGTATATTTATACAGGAGGTTGACAGGTTCTTAATTAGTATGGGCATCGGAGGTTACAGGGAGAAGGCAAGAGAATGGGTTGAGTGGTATAGTAAATCAGCCATCTGTGAATTTCTCCCATTGAGAAACAGAATCGATTTCTGGATGCTAAAGAAATTTGGGGCTTATGCGGGACCTAAGTGAAAGGTCAGTCATGATCTCACTGAAAGGTGAAGCAGGCAGGAGGGGAGAAAGAGCCTTCCTCCTATTAAAATGTGTTCTATGAGGCCCTAGTTCAACTCAACACCATGATTGTGAGCGAATAGGAATAGGTGATCGCCACCCTCTGGAATGCCCAAGAACCTATTTAATTAAAGCTCTGGTGATAAGTGTAAGGTCCTTCTGAAATCCTGATGGTTCTACATCTGGTTCATCCATTAGTCAAGAAACACAAACCTGGATCTAGAGACAGCTGGAGATGGGATCTGGGCCATGGACTGAATGTTTGCCCAGCACCTGTCTCTGATTGTGTGTCTTTGCATTACAGTTTTTCTTTTGAACAATTGACTTGATTTTGTTTTTCCCTCCTCTTCACTGTCTTGTATAGTTTATAAGACATAAGAGCAGAATTAGGCCACTTGACCCATTAAGTCTGCTCAACCATTTCCCCCTCCTCAGCCCCATTCCCCAGCCTTCTCTCCATAATCTTTGATGCCATGTCCAATCAAGAACCTATCAAGCTCTGTCTTAAATACATGCAACGACCTGACTCCACTGCTGCCTATGGTAATAAATTCCACAAATTCATCCCTCTGACAAAAGAAATTTCTCTGCATCTCTATGTTAAATGGATGCTCCTCTAACCTGAGGCTGTGCCCTCTTGTCCTTGGCTACCCCACTGTGGAAAACATTCTTTCCACATCTGTCTAGGCCTCTCAACATTTGAAAGATTTCAATGAGGTACCCCTTTATCCTTCTAAATTCCAGTGAGTACAGATCCAGAGCTATCAAACATTTCTTGTAACCCTTTCGTTTCTGGAATCATTCTTGTGAACTTCCTCTGAACCCTCTCCAATGCCAGAAAATCTTTTGTTAGATGAGGAGCCCAAAACTGTTCACAATACTCAAGGTGAAGCCTCACCAGTGGCTTGTAAAGCCTCAGCATTACATCCCTGCTCTTGTATTCTAGACCTCTTGAAATGAATGCTAACGTTGCATTTGCCTTCCTCACCACTGACTTTACCTGCAAGTTAACCTTTAGGGTGCTCTGCACGAGGACTCCTAAGTCCCTTTGCATCTCTGATTTTTGGATTTTCTCCTCATTTAGAAAATAGTCTGCACATTGATTTCTACTGCCAAAGTGCATGACCATGCATTTTCCAACAGTGTATTTCATTTGGTACTCTCTTGCCCATTCTCCTAATCTAAGTCCTTCGGCATCCTACCCATTTCACCCACATTACCTGCCCCTCCTCCAATCTTCATATCACTGCAAACTTGGCAACAAAGCCATCTATCCCATCATCTATATCATTGATATACAGCATAAAAAGAAGCAGTCCCAACACCGACCCCTGCAGAACACCACAAGTGGTGTCTTATGTCTGGCAGCCAACCAGAAAAGGATCCTTTTATTCCCACTTGCTGCCTCCTACCAATCAGACAATGCTCTAACCATGTTAGTAAATTTCCTGTAATGCCATGGGCTCTTAACTTGGTAAGCAGCCTCATGTATGACATCTTGTCGAAGGCCTTCTGAAAGTCCAAATAGACAATGTCCATTGCATCCTCTTTATCTATCCTACGTGTAATCTCCACAAAGAATTCCAACAGTTTTGTCAGGCACGATTTTCCCTTACGGAAACCGTGCTGACTTTGTCCTATCTTATCATGTCACCAAGTACTCGATGACCTCATCCTTAGCAATTGATTCTAACGTCTTCCCAACCACTGAGGTCAGGATAACTGGTTTATAATTTCCCTTCTGCTGCCTTCCTCCTTTCCTAAAGAGTGGAGTGACATTTGCAATTTTCCAGTCCTCCGGCACTATGCCAGAGCCCAATGTTTTTGAAAGATAATTTCTAATGCCTCCACAATCTCTAGCGTTACCTCTTTCAGAAACCTGGAGTGCAGTTCATCTGACTTGTGAACCCTTAAGTCTTTCTGCTTTTTGAGCACCTTCTCCCTTGTAATAGTAACTACATCCACTTCTCTTCCTTCACACACAGCAACACCCACTACACTGCTAGTGTCTTCCACAGTGGAGACTGATGCAAAATACTCATTTAGTTCATTTGCTATCTCCTTGGCTCCCGTTATTATTTCTCCAGCTTCATTTTTGGACTGTTCTATATCCATTCTTGTCTCCATTTTATTCTTTACATACTTGAAAAAGCTTTTACTATCCACTTTGATATTGTTTGCTCGCTTGCTTTCATATTTCATCTTTTCCCTCCTAATGTTTTTTTTTAACACATACACAATGTTGAAGGAACTCAGCAGGCCAGGCAGCATCTATGGAAAAAAGTACGGTCAATATTTCGGGGCAAAACTCTTTGGCAGGACTGGAGAAAAAAAAGCGGAGGAGTAGATTTGAAAGGTTGGGGGGGTGGGGGGAAGCTGAGGAGTAGGTTTGAAAGCCCCCCACCTTTCAAATCTTTTTTTCTCCAGTCCTGCTGAAGGTTTTTGCCCTGAAACGTCGATTGTACTTTTTTCCATGGATACTGCCTGGCCCGCTGAGTTCCTCCAGCATTTTGTATGTGTTGCTTGGATTTCCAGCATCTGCAGATTTTCTCTTGTTTGTGTAATGGTTCTTTTTGTTGCTCTCTATCGGGTTTTAAAAGTTTCCCAATCTTCTGTCTTCCCACTAATTATTGCTTTGTTGTATACCCTCTCGTTTGTCAGCAATGGTTGTACTATTTTGCCATTTGAGTATTTCTTTGTTTTTGGAGTACATCTATCCTGGACCTTCCTCATTTTTCCTTGAAACTCGTACCATTGCTGCTCTGCTGTCATCCCTGCCAGTATCTCCTTCCAATTTACTTTGGCCAGCTGCTTTCTCATACCGCTGTAATTTCCTTTACTCCACTGTTGGTTGGTTGTTCGTCCATCGTTGACATTGAAGAGGACCTCGACACCATAATGATGGTGTCGAGACTAGCGCGTGATTTGGATTTAAGTGAGGGAGAGTTGTGCAGCGTCAGCCTCACTCTCTCTTCCCAATTCCCATCTGGATCCAGTGGCAAGACAGAGTCTAGACGGCTGGAGATGGGACTAGGCGCAGTGGATGACCAGGACGTCTTCTGTGTCTTGTCCTGCTCTACACGTTCCACGACGCTTGCAGAGACTGCCTTCTTGACCGTTGGACCTTCCGCTGGTCTCGTCCGCTCAATCTGCCAGAGTCTGTCTTCACATGCTGGGATAGACAACTCCCTATCTCACCGAGGGTTTGAGACTCGTCAGCTACCCTCACCTGGTTTAGCCGGCTTGTCGAAGCCGTTACCCGGGGTATGGCCGCTGTCGCATGCAAACAGCTACGGGGAGCCACTGTAATACTGCTATGTCAGACTTTACTTTCTCACTATCAAATTTCAAGTTGAACTCAATCATATTGTGACCACTGTCTCCTAAGGGTTCTTTTACCTAAGCTCCCTAATCACCTCCGAGTCACCAGGATGCTGCCTGGATCAGAGAGTATGAGCTGTAAGGGGGAGTTGAACAAACTTGTGTTGTTATCTCTGGAGCATTGAGGCTGAGGTCAGACCTGATGGAAGTGACTCTCCTATGAAGAGAACTCTCCCTTGGAAGGCGGTGTTCCTGGAACTACATTCCAGGTCAGCACTGGAGGCCAGGTGAAGGGTCTTGGCCCAAAACATCAACTGTTTGTTTACTCTTTTCCATAGATGCTGAGTTCCTCTAGCATTTTGTGTTTTTTACCCTGAATATATCCCTGAAATGCCCACCACTTTGGGTTATGTAACATCAAAATCATAACTCGTTAGAGACCAAAGTTGAAATCTAGTTTATTGACATCTACACAAGTACACGTGCATGGGTGCAGTGGAAAAAGTACCTGCAGCAGCATCACAGACACACAGCAGCAGATAAGCTGCATTCACTAGAAGAACATGATAAACAACATTTACCAGAAAGACCACAATTAGAACAAAAAATTGTCCATTTTTGGTGCAGTGGTTTGCTGTACTGAAGTAATGATTATGGTTGTGTGAGTTGGTTCAAAAACTGAACGCTGGTTCCTGAACCTGGTAGTGAAAGGCTTCTGGCTTCTGAACCTCCTGCCTGTTGGGTGCTGTGAGGTGGTCTGCTCCAGGTATGAGGATAGACACAATGGGCCAAATAGCCCCCTTGATCCTACTCGTATCTGGTGGTCTCACGAGGAAGCAGTGAACTCTGCTACTGGAAGGAGGGACTTGAATGATTATGTTATGACTCCCTCCTCTTGTGGTTTGACTGCACTGTCTGACTCATATCGCTTCTGTGGAGCACATGGGGAGATTCCTCTGTTCCAAGATGTGCACCAATGATGCTGTCAGACTGGAGAGCATTGCAGTCCATGTTCTGTCAGAAACATATCGACAAACAATGAATAAATGCATGCTGGATGTACTCAGCACAGAAACAGGCCCTTCAGCCCAACTCATACAGTCTGTACAACACCTTACCAGAACATGGCTGATTTTATATTCTAGTTCTCCTCAAATGAATGCTAAAGACGACACAAAAGTGGTTCAGCCTAAAATAACCCACCATTAAAATACTGTATTACTTGACATCAAATTAGAAAGAGTTCAAAGAAGATTTGCAGGAGTGTTACCAGAACTCAAGGGACTGAGTTATGGGGAGAGTTTGTCAGGCTACAACATTATTCCTTAGAGCGTAGGAGACTGAGGGGTGACTCTGTAGAATCATGAGTGCACATAGTGTTTTCCCCCAAGGAAAGGAAGCCAAAAACTAGAGGGAATGGGTTTAAGATTAGAGGGGTAGATTTAAAAGGGACCTAAGGGGTAACATCTTTGCACAGAGCTGGTTTTGTGTGTGGAAAACTCTGCCAGAGAAAGTATTGAGGCAGATACAATAATGAACTTTAAAAGACTCTTGGATGTTGTAGGTACATGGATAGGAAAGGTTTGGATGCAGAGGTTCCCAACCTTTTTTACGCCATGGACTCCTACCATTAACTGAGTGGTCTGGGGACCCCTGGTTTAGAGGAAAGTGGACCAAACAAAGGCACCTAACGTGGTTGACGTGGATGAGTCGAAAGAGCTCTATAAATCTGTGATTCATCCATACCAATCTATGCACCTGCCTGCCTGAGGTCGTTTGATTTGCTGTGTTTGGCACACATACCTGTAAACCTTGAAGTACCTGACTATGTATCTTTTAAACATTGTAATTGCATCTGCCTCTATCACCTCCTCTGGCAGCTCAATCCATGTATTGACCACCCTCTGGTTGAGAAACTTGCTCTTCGGGTCCCCATAAATCTTTCCCCTCTCATCTTAAACCTGTGCCCTCTAGTTTTAGTTTTCCCTACTCTGGGGGAAAAAGACCATTCTCTTCTTCTGTGTCCCTCCTTTATATTTTATAAAGTCACCCCTCAACCTTGTTCACTACAGGGAAAACAGTCCCAGCCTATCCAGTCTCTTCTTTAATAATAAACCTGATTCTGATTCTTTTTATCTCAGGCCCTGCTGTCCCAATAACATTCTTGTGAATCCTTCATGCACCCTCTCGCTTAATCACCTCAGGTCAGGCAGTTTAATTTGCTACGGTGTTCAGCACAGATTGTGGGCTGAAGGGTTTGTTTCTGTGCTGTACGGTTCTGGCCATTCTCACACTGTGGGATCTTGCTGTGTAAGTAATGGCTTACATGTGCTCTGACCCGCCCATCCCATCCTGTGAAGGGGTGAAGAGTGCATATTCCTCCTTGTATCCCCTTCCCTAATCCTCCTGGAGGAGCAGATTGACCGAGGTAACTACTAAAAGTTCGATTTGGGAGTGATTCCCTTTGGCCGGCCTCGGTCCTTTAAGCAGAAGGCACTATAAAAGGTATGGAATTTGGGAAGTATTTTGGCAGAGAAGCGAGGTTAGCCATAAAAGGCAAGAGATTACCAAGAACTGGATGCCTGTAACGCACCAGTCCTCTGCACTAGGGCTGAAACAAACCACTGGTGATCTTAGTCCCACAATGACTTACATAGCATGAAAACAGGCTTGGTAGGGTTTTGACTCGAAACGTTGACAGTTCCTCCTTCCCCCCCACCAAACCACAGATGTTTCTTGACCCTCCAAGTTCCTCTCTCAGCTTGTTTGTTGCTCCTCACTCCAGTAGCTGCTATCTCTTGTGTCTCCGCAGAAACAGGGCTTTGGCTGACTGAATCTGTGCTATCAACGAAACAGAACAGCACAATACAAACTCTTCACCCCTCTGTATTGTTCTATATTGATAGCACAGATTCATCACAGCGCAGGTCCTTCAGCCCTCTGAATCTGTGCTATCAATATAGAACAATACATCACAGTGCAGGCCCTTCAGCCCTCTGAGTCTGTGCTATCAATATAGAACAATACATCACAGTGCGGGCCCTTTGGCCCATGATGCTTCGCTGTCCTTTCAACCTATTACAAGATTAATCTAACCTTTCCCACCTCCATTCTTCTTTTATCCAAGTGCCTATCTAAGAGTCTCTTAAATGTCCCTAATGTATCTGCTTCTAACACCATTCTGGCAGCATGTTCTGCACGCCCACCAATCTATGTATATTTAAAAAAACTACCTTTGGACACCGCCCCCCCCCCCATACTTTCCTCCAATCACCTTAAAATAATGGCGTCGTGTATTAGCCAGTTTTGCTCTGGGGAAAAGTCTCTGGTTGTCCACTCCATCTGTTCCTCTTAGCAACTATTAAGTTACCTCTCATTCCCCTTAGCTCCAAAGAGAGAAACCCTAGCTTTCTCAGCATTTCCTCATAAGTCACGCATCTAATCCAGTCTCAACCACTCATTTTATATATTTTTTAAGTTTAAAGATACAACATGGAAAAATATACAAATTCCTTGCAGACAGCGGCGGAATTGAACCTGTCTCGCATTGTAGTAGCGTTACGCTACTGTGCCGCTCCAGTTACGCTGATCTCCTGTTATGTTCCTCACATTCCCATCAACATGTGCCCCCCTCACCAGGTCCTACCCCTCACCCATGCATTAAGGAGCAATTTATAACCGGCCAATTAACCTACCAACCCACACGCCTTTGGGATGTGAAAGGAAATCAGACCACTCTAGGATGGATGGTGGGCGATGGGGCGGATAACCCGGAGAAACGTCCACACAGGCAGCACTGGAGGTGCGGATCAAACCCTTTATTTTTAATCAGAGACCAGTGCTTTGCCACTGGTGAGGGCACTGGGACACAGAGCCAGAGCAGCAGGAGAAGGCGACTTAGCCCCTCAAGCCTACCCCACCATTCAACACAATCACGGCCGGTTTGACTGCAAATTCAATTCCACGCGATTGCTCATCAAGAATCAATGCACCTCGGTCTTAAAAACATGAAAGAACTCTGCCTCCACCGTTCCTAGAGGGTGCTTTGGAAGGCTCCAAGGTCAGTGGTGTCATGGCATCAGCACCGGACTTCGAGGCAAATGGTTTCGAGTTCGAGTCTGGCCAATTCCTTGCACGCTTTCCATCCATGCTGGTTGAGCGTCGAGCTAGCAACTCGACCTCGTTTTTTTTTTAGAAAAAAAGTGCGTAAGTGCTACCACAAGCTACGAAAAGGAAAAACGCCTCTGACTTCAGTGGGCCATCAGTTACTTTTAGAAAGTGACACCGACTTCGACTCCAGTTTATTGTCATGCGTTGCGCGCAAGTGCAGTGAGGTACAGGCACAGTGGAAATGCTTGCAGCGGCATCACTGGCACGCAGGTCCAGACAACAAACTGTATATAAATTAATCATAGATTTGGCACAAAAGTGTAGCATTCATTTGAAAAAAGACAAGTGCAAAAGCAAGACCTTGCTACAAAAGGAAAACAAAGACACAATAGAAGAAAGATGCCATAATCTGGAGGCAGCGGCTTCAGTAAGTGAACAAATGCAAAATGCTGAAGGAATTCAGCAGGTCAGGCATCATTGACGGAAAGAGCATTTCCCTTCATCAAGCCTTCTGTAGATGCCGGAAGGCTGTGTTCGTGATGGACCGAGCCGCACGCACAGCTCCCCGCAGCCTCTGGCATTCCTGTGTGTTGCAGTTGCCATAGCAGGCCGTGACGCAACCAGTCAGGATACTTTCACTGGGACGTAAACACGAGGAATTCCAGGATGAGGGAGATGTCCTCCTTTTTTAAAGAAAGGGGCTTCCCTTCCTCCACCATCAACTCTGCTCTCAAACGCATCTCCCCCATTTCACGTACATCTGTTCTCACTCCATCCTCCCGCCACCCCACTAGGAATAGGGTTCCCCTGGTCCTCACCTACCACCTCACCAGCCTCCGGGTCCAACATACTATTCTCCGTAACTTCCGCCACCTCCAACGGGATCCTACCACTGAGCAGATCTTTCCCTCCCCCCGCCTCTGCTTTCCGCAGGGATCGCTCCCTACGCGACTCCCTTGTCCATTTGTCCACCCCATCCCTCCCCACTGATCTCCCTCCTGGCACTTATCCTTGTAAGCAGAACAAGTGCTACACATGCCCTTACACTTCCTCCCTTACCACCATTCAGGGCCCCAGACAGTCCTTCCAGGTGAGGCGACACTTCACCTGTGAGTCGGCTCCGGTGCTCCCGATGTGGCCTTCTATATATTGGCGAGACCCGACGCAGACTGGGAGATCGTTTTGCTGAACACCTACGCTCTGTCCGTCAGAGAAAGCAGGATCTCCCAGTGGCCACACATTTTAATTCCACATCCCATTCCCATTCTGATATGTCTATCCACGGCCTCCTCTACTGTAAAGAGGAATCCACGCTCAGGTTGGAGGAACAACACCTTATATTCCATCTGGGTAGCCTCCAACCTGATGGCATGAACATCGACTCCTCTAACTTCCGCTAATGCCCCACCTCCCCCTCGTACCCCATCCGTTATTTATTTATATACACACATTCTTTCTCTCTCTCTGCTTTTTCTCCCTCTGTCCCTCTGACTCTACCCCTTGCCCATCCTCTGGGTTCCCGCCCCCCCTTTCCCTTCTCCCTGGGCCTCCTGTCCCATGATCCTCTCATATCCCTTTTGCCAATCAACTGTCCAGCTCTTGGCTCCATCCCTCCCCCTCCTGTCCTCTCCTATCATTTCGGATCTCCCCCTCCCCCTCCCACTTTCAAATCTCTTGCTAGCTCTTCTTTCAGTTAGTCCTGACGAAGGGTCTTGGCCTGAAACGTCGACTGTACCTCTTCCTAGAGATGCTGCCTGGCCTGCTGCGTTCACCAGCAACTTTGATGTGTGTTGCTTTCACTGGGAGTAGGCGGAGGATGAAGCGACATAACGAGTCTCGCTACGCTTCAATCAAAGTAGAGGAGTTCGCGTGCTTTCTTCGTGATTGGATTCAACCAGTTTGACCTGACTATCTGCAAGATAAAATCTCTGATGCACTCAGTCATGTGAAGTGTGTCACAATACAACTCCTCAAAGAACAGGAAAGGTCTAAGCAAGGTCACTGGTAATTTTTGCTTCGACAGTCTGGAGGTTCATCACACTGCGTGGAGCTAAAGCTTGGTCTGCACTGCCACCCTGCCCTGTCCCGTCCCAGCGCAATACATGGTCAGCTGCAGCACAGGGCACACTACTTTGGGGTGGGGGGTGAGGGGTGAGGGTTGAGGGGGAAGTAGATTCCTCCTTAAGAGAAAGAAGGGACTGTCCTAGAAGGGGAATCTCAGGCAGGCCAGAGGTTCGAAGTATTACATCCGTCAGTTGCTTAAGGATTCCTTCACTTCCTCACTGTTCGATTAACCCTTTCTCTGCCTAACTTTTAATATTCTAAAGGGAAATAGATTGGGTGCTGGAGAGGGAATAACATACGGGTAAAACCCCACTAATTATCAAAGTAAAAGTTCAAACATTATCGGACTATGCCTATCATATACAATCTTGAGATTCATCTTCTTGCAGACAGCCACAAAACAAAGAAACTCAGTCAAATCCACAAAAAAAACCCCCACACAACAAAGACGGACAAAAATCCGATGTGTAAAAGAGGGCAAATCGTGCAAATAGTAAAAAAAAGTGAACAAGTAGCACAGAGAGCGTCAGCTGCAGAGCCCTCGAACATGAGTCTATAAGCTGTGGAAACACGAGAAATTCTGAGATGCTGCAAATCCAAAGCAACACACACAAAATGCTGCAGGAACTCAGCAGGCCAGGCAGCATCTATAGAAAAGACTACACAGTCGACATTTCAGGCTGAGACCCTTCATCAGGAGTCATGACGAAGAGTCTGGCCTGAAATATGGACTGTTTACTCTTTTCTGTAGAAGCTGCCTGGCCTGCTGAGTTCCTGCAGCATTTTGTCTGTGCTGCTATTAGCTGTGGAGTCAGTTCAGCACGGAGGAAAGTAAAGTCAGATGGCTGCGGGGCAACAACTGCACCCGAACCTGGCGGCGTGGGACTGACACTAGCAGCGAGAAGAGAGGGAGTTGGTCAAACACCGGCAGACGTCGCTGAATACCGGTTCATTTATGCTTTAAAAGTGTCCATCATGTGTCACGTAAGAAGGGACATATGGATTAGGCTCATTATCTACTGGAGATACAAAAGACAACGGATGCTAGCACTTGGAGCATCAAAATTCAGATTTATTTGTGACATCTACATTGAAAAATACAGTGAGTAACAACCAACACAATGGGGTAGGCAGCCCACAAGTGTCACCACACATTCCGGTACCAACATAGCACGCCCACACTGCTTGGCAGAACAACGAACAAGAGCAAAACAACCCCTTTCCTCCCTCCCATCCACGCACACACACAGGCCTTTAACCCACAGACATGCCTCAAACTCCAGCCTGCACTGGACATGGGCTCAGACCTGCAGATACTGGGCCTTGACCTGCTCACTGGTCTCACAGAGGTTTGCAGACCCAGCTTCTTCCAGACTTCTGATTCTACCCTTGGGCCTTAACCCGCAGCATCAATCCCAAGACATGCTGATCACGGAACACTGGGCCACAAAGTGACAAGAATGCCACCACTGCCCACTCAGCTCCTCCTTCACCTCCACTTAGCGCTGCAAATGGTCCTTCCAGGTGAGGCAACAGTTTGCCTGTGAATCTATTGGTATGCGGTGCTCCAAATGTGGCCTCCTCCACATTGGTGAGACACGACACAGACTGAGGAACCGCACTGTTGAGCACCTCTGTTCCATCTGCAAAAGGTGGGATTTCCCAGGGGCCAACCATTTTAATTCCTAACCCCTTTTGCGTTCTGACATATGACTTCCCCTTTTACCACAGCGAGGGCACTCCTAGGTTAAATTACATTGTATTCCACAACAGATTTCAATGTCTCCAACTTTTTTCTTTCCTCTCTCTCCTTCCATCTTCTTCAATTCCTCACCTCTGGACTCTTACGACTTCTCCTTACCTGTCTATCACCTTCCCCGGTATCCCTCATCCTTTCCTTTCTCCAATGGTCCACTCTTGTCTCCCATCAGATTTCTTCTTCTCTAGCCCTTCACCTTTTCCACCTGTCACCTCCCAGCTTCTTACCTCAACCCCCTCCACCACCCACCTGGCTTCCTACTTATCACCTTCTAACTTGTCCTCCCCCCCCCCCCCCCCCCCCCCCCGGCTTAGTCTGGCATCTTGCCCGTTCCTTTCCAGTCCTGATGAAGGATTTTGGGCCAAAGTATCAGCTGTTTATTCATTTCCATGGAAGCTGCCTGATCTGCTGACGTCCTCAAGCATTTTGTGTGTTGCATGAGGCCTCCAACTTTGACCTTGCCAATGACTGGATCCTGGACACCTGAGCTCAAACTCTAGTCTTCCCAATCTGTGAACCCGAGGGGCTTTCAGAACCCATTCCTCCTGCTCACATGGAACTCCAACTCCAGATCCTGCTGACCTGGGGGGTGGGGGTTGGCCCTTGTTCACAGCCGGGTACGGCAATTCCCATGCACAGGAATGGAAGAAGTTGCAGACATCCTAGTAGGGTCACCCATGGCGGTAGGTTGCAGAGCGTAGCGCACACAGCCCTGCCCCACCACTGACAGCATCGACACCACATGCTACCTCAAGAAGGCGGCATCTATTATCAGGGATCCCCAGCACCGAGAACAGACCCTCTTCACACCGGGCCAGGAAGTACAGAGGCCCAAAGTCCCACACCACCAGGTTCAGAAACAGCGACTATCCTGCCACCATCAGGTTCTCGACCAAACGCGCACAACCCTAACGCTACCTCAGCGATGGGAGACGACAGCCCGTTTCCTGCACTGTCACGGACTGGAATGGAATCGGATCACATTTATTTATTTGGTGATGCGTCGCTGAGCAGACCCTCCTTCCTGGCCCTTTGACCTTTGAGATTCGCTGCCCAGCAAACCAGTCCCCTCCCCGACAATCCCGATTAACCCTCGCCTAATCTCAGGACAGTTTACGATGACCCAGTACGTCGTTGGACTGTGGGGGGAAACCTGAGGACCTGGGGAAAATCCACACATACCACGCGGAGGGCATACAGAGACTCCTTACAGAACAGCACCGGATCGAGCTCCGGACTCCGGAGTGCCCCGTTGTGCTAACTGCGACGCTCGCGTGCTAATTATGCACTAATGTCTTGTTTTGTAACCGTCTTTTTTCACTGTCCTGTATAATCAAGGTGTAATTATATTCTGTGTTGTCTGTACCTACTTGCCTGTGATGCTGCTGCAAACAATTAATACGTTGTACCTGTACCTCACTGTACTGGGTCTGGAACGTCATGGGAACTAGCTTCCCCACCATTCAGGGCACAGACTCAGAACTGAGGGAAGTCCATTTTGGACAGGGATGAGGAAAAACTTGTCGAGCCAGAAGGTGGTGAATCTGTGGAATTCATTGCCACAGACTGCAATGGAGGCCAGGTCATTGGGTGTATTTAAGGCAGAGGTTAATAGGCTCTTGATTAATCAGGGAGTCAAAGATTATGGAGAGAAGCAGGAGACTGGGAATAAGATGGATAATAAATCAGCCATGATGGAATGGTAGAGCAGACTTCATGGGCTGAATGGCCTAATTCTGCTCCTGTGTCTTAAGGTCTTATGGACATTTTCAAAAGATGATGCCTCAAGAAGTTGGCGTCCATCAACAAGGACCCTCACCATTCGGGACGTGTCATCTTCTCATTACTACCATCAGGGAGGAGGCACAGGAGCCTGAGGACCCACACTCAATGTTTTTAGGGACAATTTCTTCCCCTCTGCCATCAGATTGCGGGGAAGTCCATGAGCTATGGACACAACCTCTCATATATTGCTCTCTTTTTACGCTACTTTTAAATGTATATTTTATTGTAACATGTAGTAATTTTTAATGTATTGCACTGTTCCGCTGCTGTAAAACAATAACTTTCATGCCGTACGTCACGGATAAGAACCAAGTCTGATTCTGAATCTGACTCCACCCGTCAGATTCAGATTCATTCATTTGTTACATGTACAGAACTATGCAAAACTCATAGGCAGGTAAATACAGCTAGGGTGCCCAAGGCTTCTGCACAGAACTGTATTTGTCAACATGGAGCAGAGAGTGAGTTTGTAAATCTGGTGGGTGCAAGAGTCCTTGGGAATGGCGAGGGTGGAGCACCCCGGGAGGGGTGTGGGACAGGTGGCAGAGAAGGAGTGCCGGGGTGGGGATTGGCGTAGGTGCAGTCACACCCAGCCCTGAGATATCAGGCAAGATCATTTTGATTCCAAACAATTGGTTTTTGATCATTACAGAATGTCTCTTACTCCCTTCCCCCTTTCCCAACCATGATTTCCCCTCTCCCCGTCCCCTTCCCACTCTCAGTCTGCAAAAGAGGACCAGATCAGAATCAGGTTTATCATCAATCACATACATCATGAAACTTGATTTTTCTTGTGGCTGCAGTACAGTGCAATACATAAAATTACCACAGTACTGTGAAAAAGTCTTAGGCACCCTGGCTGTACATACAGTATGCACCCAAGACCTTTGCACAGTACTGTACATCAGAACATACAGTGAAAAGTATCAATGTTCATTCACAATCAACCCAACCCAACCTAACCCAACATACAACATTGCCCACAGTGTTCCACAGAACAACAACAGCAGCAAAACAAACCCCTTCCTCTCTACCACCTACCCACACACACATACAGACAGGCCTCTGAACACAGAACAGGCCACCTCCAGGCCTTCAACCTCTGAAATAAATTGGACTCTATTTATCTGAAGCTTTGGTCAGACCTAATCTTGGAGTGGCTATACAACCACAGGCTCAGCTGACGGAGGGGACTAACCCAGGGTTAGTAGAGTCAACTGGATTCCCAGAACTACAGAAAGCACAAGAGGCTTAGCTGACAGAGCTGCTGACCAAGGTTCGTCCTGACCTCAAGATGAGCTTACAGAGCACCCCCCAACCCCCGTGACTGCATCCCAAACGTGAGTGAGGGAGGATGAGAGGTGACCTGATCGAGGTGCACAAGATGATGGCAGGCATTGATCGTGTGGATAGTCAGAGGCTTTTCCCAGGGCTGAAATGGCTAACATGGGAGGGCACAGTTTTAAGGTGCTTGGAAATAGGTACAAAGGGGATGTCAGGGGTATGTTATTATGCAGAGAGTGGTAAGGGCGTGGAATGGGCTGCCGGCGACGCTGGTGGATGTGGATACAATAGGGCATTTTAAGAGACTCTTGGTCAGGTACATGGAGCTTAGAAAAATAGAGATCTACCCTAGGTAATTTCTAACGTAACTACATGTTCGGCACAGCATTGTGGGCAAAAGGGCCTGTATTGTGCTGTAGGTTTTCTACGTTACTATGCGCGGGTCAGTTTTATAGTCACAGTCACACTTTATTGATCCCGGGGGAAATTGGTTTTCATTACAGTTGCACCATAAATAATAAATAGTAATAAAACCATAAATAGTTAAATAGTAATATGTAAATTATGCCAGTAAATTATGAAATAAACCCAGGACCAGCCAATTGGCTCAGGGTGTCCGACCCTCCAAGGGAAGAGTTGTAAAGTTTGATGGCCACAGGCAGGAATGACTTCCTATGACGCTCTGTGTTGTATCTCGGTGGAATGAGTCTCTGGCTGAATGTACTCCTGTGCCCAACCAGTACATTATGTAGTGGATGGGAGACATTGACCAAGATGGCATGCAACTTAGACAGCATCCTCTTTTCAGACACCGCCGTGAGAGAGTCCAGTTCCATCCCCACAATCACTGGCCTTATAGGTGGTCGTTGCAAACTGCCGCTAGCCTGTGGGTGAGTGGCAGAATCTGAAGACTGCCACGTTGTCGCGTTGAAGAGGCTTGTCATTTCCAGAGATCCTGAGGGCCATGCCCATCTGGTGCTTCGCTGCTGTCAGGGGCACCCGTGGCAGTAAGGTCAAGGAGGAGGCTCCAGATAAGGAGCAAGTCAACAAAGACTTCAGCGGTGGAGCTGGCGGAAGGTGGCGACACATCACACTGGCAGTGAAGGCAGAGGAGGGCCGTAGCAATGAAGGGTCCACAGTTGTCTTGCACTCCCCATGACACTGGACACTGAGCCCGATCTGTCAAGGACCGTGTGGTGTCTGCACGTGCATCAGCCTCCCGCCATTAAACAAGATCATGCACAGGCATTCCCCACTAAGAGAATATCACATTAGGAGAACATTATATGTAACTCGAGTGGTTGCTCCACCAGTGTATGAGGTTTATGGGAATGCACCACAAACTCACAGAACATGGAGAGAGGCACTTCAGCCCATCCAGGAGCCAGGAGCCAGGGGTCCAAGTTTTCACTAGGGGGACAGAGGTGGAGAGGATCAGTTCCTTTAAATTTCATGGTGTTAACATATCAGAGGTTCTGTCCTGGGATCAGCGTGTATGTGTCTCCATAAGAAGGCATGACAGCACCTCTACTTTCTTAGAAGTTTGCATAGATTTACCATGTCACCAACAACTTTGGCAAATCTCTCTTGATGCACAGCGGAGGGTATCCTAGCTACCTGCATCGCCGCCTGGTATGGAAACATCAATGCCCAGGAATGGAAGCCTACAGACGGTGGTGGACACAGCCCAGTCCGTCACAGGCAAACCCCTCCCCACTATTGAGCATATTCACATGGAGCACTGCCACAAGAAAGCAGCATCCATCATCAAAGACCCCCATCAGCCGGCCCATGCCGTCTTCTCACTATTACCATCTGGCAGGAGGTACAGGAGCCTTACACACCACCGCCAGGATCAGGAGCAGTCACTACCCTACAGCCATCAGGCTTCGGAACCAACATGGATAATTTTACTCACCCCCATGCTGAATTTATTCTATGATTTATGATTTAGGTGGAACTCTGCCACTGTCTGTGGGGCATTTATATGTAATCTACGTGACCGAGTGAGCTTCCTCCCAGTGCTCTGGTTTCCTCCCACATTCCGAAGATATACAGGTTATGATTAATAAGTTGTGGGCATGCTATGTGGCACCGGTAGTGTGGTGACATTTGCAGTCTGCCCCCAGCACAATCCTCACACTGTGTGGGTCCTCTCCAGCCCTTCACCTCCGCCTGCTGCCCTCCTTCCCTTTCTTCCATGGTCCACTCTCTTCGCCTATTATTTTTCTTCTTCTTTTTCAGTCTTTATCTCTCCTCCTATTTCCTCCCATTTTTAAAGTTTACTCCACCCACCACTCAACTTCCTCCTCACATGGTCCCACCCATCTCCTACCCCTCCCCTCGCCTTCTTACCCTGGCTTCTGCCCCCTTCCTTTTCAATCCTGACAAATGGTCTCCGCCTGAAACGTCAACTGTTGATTCCTTTCCACAGATGCTGCCTGACCTGTTGAGTTCCTCCTGCACTGAATGTAAGAACATAAGAAATGGGAGCAGGAGTAAGACATCTGGCCCGTCGAGCCTGCTCTGCCATTCAATAAAATCGTGGCTGATCTGGCCATGGACTCATCTCCACCTGTGTGCCTTTTCCCCCATAACCATTAATTCCCCTACAATGCAAAAATCTACCCAACCTTGTCTGAAATATATTTACCGAGGTAGTCTCCACTGTTTCATTGGGCAGAGAATTCCACAGATTCAGCACCCTCTGGGAAAAGCAGTTCCTCCTCTTCTCCATCCTAAATCTCCACCCCCGAATCTTGAGGCTATGTCTTGAGGCCATTGTGCAGGGTTTGTGCAGGTACTCCATGATGTCCCGTTTCAGTGCCCTGACCAATGAGGACAAGCATGCCAAGTGCCTTCCTCCCCAATTTCAGGAAGCTATGCACAGAACCTGTACCCATCAGTCTCTCTGCTCTGCAACACTCTCCCAGTTACAGGGTTCCCTCATCTTCCCTCCTGACCATCCTGGTTAGATTGGTTGGTTGCAGTCATAAGGCAGTATCATTTTAAGTAATGTATCATGGGGACGAGTTGCATGTGGAACTGGTTTGACTGTGTGGAAATAAGCCACATCAAGGATGTAGATCCTCAGCCTGATTTCTGATGTAATAAAGTAAATTCCTTCATCTTTTCTTGGAAAATGCCGCTGACTCTTTGGAGTGAATGAAAGGTATTGAGCCATAATCCTTTAACCCAAATATTCTCAGTACAGCCTTATCCCTGTAATCCTGTCTACTCCCTGTAACCTTTAACTCATCGGCTTCTTAAGAATCTAACTTACCCTGCCTTAAAAATATTCAAACACGCTCTCTTTGAGGAAGGAAGTTCCAAAGACTATCAAAACAGATCAGGCACTTGGGGTCTGTATTCCTCAGAGTTTAGAAAAATGAAAGGTGGCTTTACTCAAACACCAGAGATCTTTATAGAGATGTAGACTTACAGTATATTGGATTTGATATAATAGATCCTAATAAGCACATAAAAAGAGGAGCAGGATTTGGCCATCTGGCCTGTTGAGCTTGCTCCGTTGTTCAATAAGATCATGGCTGATGTGGCTGTGTTCTCAGCTCCACCTCCCTGCCTTCACCCTATAACCCTTCATTCCTCTGTTGTGGAAAAAAATAAACCGAGCAAACTATGTCTTAAATATATTTAATGAGGTAGACTTTACTGCTTCCCTGGACAGAGAATTCAACGGATTTACTACTCTCTGGGAAAAACAGTTTATCCTCATCTCTGTCCTAAATCTATTCCCCTGATCAGACTGACAGAGGTGTACAAGATGATACGAGGCATAGAGTGAATGCACAGCCAGAGTCCTTTTCCTAGGGCAGAAATGGGGGTGCACAATTTTAAGGTGATTGGAGGTATGTATGGGAGGATGGAGGTGGAGGCAGATACGTTTAAGAGACTTTAGAAAGGCACACGGATGAAAGAATAATGGAGGGTTATGTAGGAGAGAAGGGTTAGATTGATCTCAGAGAAGTTAAATGGCCAACTCAACATCATGGCCCAAAGGGCCTATACTGTGCTGTACTCTTCTAAAGGGGCTTCACAGGTTACATACTGGGATGTTTCCACCATAGAGAGAGTCACAGACTGGGGACATAGTTATGGAATCAGGGACCGGTTATTTAACGCTTAAGTATGTAGAAATTTCTTCACTCAGAGGGTGGTGAATCTCTCAAGTTCTCTGCTCCTGAGAGCAGATCATTAGAGATGCAGTATTTAGGATGGAGATAGATAAGTATTTGATGAATCAAGGAACTGACGGCTTTGGTGAACTGCCAGAGAAGAGCTGAGACTAGTAGAGATCAGCTGCAAGCATAGCAAATGGTGGGGCAGGTTTGAGGGGCCAAGTGGCCTGGTTCCTGTGTTCCTTTGTGATTCATGACCCGTGCGGGGTAACTTTTTCAGCCAGAGGGTGGTCAGTATATAAGACACACTGCAGGAGGAGGCAGGCACAGTAACCACATTTAAAAGGCACTCAGACTGGTGCATGGTGCTATAACTGTTAACAAAGTCACTGGAGAGTTGCAGAAGCTAGTGGATACAGAAGTGTTTTGTTCAGCATTTGAGACACTCTTGGAAGAAGAGGTCTGCCTGACATGACATCTTTACATGCTAAAGTTCAAAGGTCACAGCAGGACAATTAAGACCACAAGGTCATAAGATATAGGAGCAGAAGCAGGCCATTCAGCCCATCGAGTCTGCTCTGCCTTTTAATCATGGGCTGATCCAATTCTTCCAGTCATCCCCACTCCCCTGCCTTCTCCCCATATCCTTTGATGCCCTGGCTTATCAAGAACCTATCTATCTCTGCCTTAAATGCACCCAGTGACTTGGCCTCCACAGCTGCTCATGGCAACAAATTCCACAGGTCTACCACCTCTGAGTAAAGTAATTTCTCCACATCTCTGTTCTAAATGGACATCCTTTAATTCTGAAGTCGTGCCCTCTTGTCCTAGACTCCCCTACCATGGGAAATAACTGTGCCATATTTAACTTGTTCAGGCCTATTCTACAGTTACAATGTATCTACAATGCTTCCTTTGAATTACATATAGTTGTCACACAACTCCTTCACACCCACACTCCAGACACCCAAAATGAATGTTAATCCCCACTGACTCCAGGATGCATTCATGCATATGCAGGCATCTGAGGTCTAAGAAGAGTGTTTCTTTGCTTAAAATTGACCCCAGCTATTGTTCTGAGCTGTGTTTTAATTTCATTCTAGAATCCATGTTCAAATCTGAAGAATGGCTGCTGTTAGAATTAATATTTGCTATTTACCCAAAGTCCAGAATACACCTGAACACAGGATAGACAAGGTTTAGAGGGATATTGGACTCCCAGAGATGGTTTGATGTTCGGAATGTACTAATTATGCAGTGGGGAACATTCTGCTTGGATGCGTCGCCTCTGGTAAGGAACTTACACAATTATTGTCCGTCGTCTTTGTGTGCAGATCTTCGTTGATTCTATTGTGTTTCTTTGTATCTACTGTGAATGCTCGCGAGAAAATGAATCTCAGGGTTGTATTTGGTGACATATACGTACTTTAATAATGAATTTACTTTGAATTGGGCTGAAGGTCCTGTCTGTGTTTTATGACTAACTCTCGAAGACCGAGAAAATCGCCTCGTTGCTACTCTAACCCGTTAACGCCTTTTTTTTCGAAAACCCGTACCTCTTCAGTTATTGACTCTCCCAGAAGAGGGAACACCCTCTCCAAATCTCGCACCTTCCGACCCAATTACAAAACAAGGAGGCTGTCTCAGAGCCTCTATGCTCACATGACACCTGAAACGGGGGAGTGGTAAAGTGAATGGAGTCCCGTGAAAGAGCCCGAGCGAGGTAGCGCTCAGTGTAGCCACGGCTGTGTCTTTAATTGGGATCAAACGGACAGACAGTTACGGGGAAGGGGCGAGTCGTGAACGCGAATCTGGATCTTGCGAAACACTTCTGCTTCTTCACGGCCAGTGTTAACTTTTCTCTGAAAACGATCACGAGTGTGGAACTCGCTAGAGCTCTCTAGGAAGTACAACCATCCCTTTAACACAGCCTTCAAACCGGGTAATTATAACTGATTAAACGTAAATTTCAATGGACAGAGTATTTGATACGCTGTACAATAGATGTTTTGCTAAATTGATATTGTGGTTGATGTTTTCTAAATTTATTTTCTTTTTAAGGCGGGTTGTCTTTAGTTTTGAGACTGACATTTACTTTGCCTCTCGGTAGGGTGGAAGCAGGGGGTCTCTCAATGGCATTCCTGACGAAAAGGAAGAGGTTTAAGTTTCTGGTGAGGCTGACGGTGATGAACTTGTCTGCCGTGCCGTTCGTGAACGGGATCCTTTTCTGCAAAATCCGCCTCCTGCAAGGCGGAGGCTTCAGCGAACTGACCTCGAGGTGAGCAAGCGACGCACGCCCGGTTGAAAGAGGCCATTCGTTCTCCCCCTAGCGTTCATCCTAGCCCTTCCAAGAGGATAATTCCCCCACCCCACCCCTTGAAGGACTCGTCTTAATGTTACGGTATATCGTGCTCGTTCCACAGAATCCGTAGAACATGCCATTCAACCCATCTTATCGATGCTATCTCTTTTCCTGTCCCGATCTGCATATCAAAGGGCAATTAAATTTAGAACGTGAAAACCCCACATACAGACCGTATCGAAGGCTGTGGACCCTCGTTTGCAAAACTCCGAGGCAGACGCTCTATTTTTTTCGGCGGGCCAGCCTGACTTTAACAGGGGTAATTCCAAGAAACACGAGTTTAAATCCCAGCGTTTAAACTAGTTTTATTTATTTAGGTTTTAATCAAAGAACCGTACAGCACAGAAACGGGCCATTTTGGCCCATCTCATCCTTGACGACCCTGATGTGTCCCGGATGGTGAGGGTCTTTAATGATGGACGCTGCCGTCTTTCGGCATCGCCTTTCGAAGATATCCATAAGACACGGGAGCAGAATTAGGTCATGCGGCCCATCGAGTCTGCTCCGCGATTTCATGATTTATTATCTCTCTCTCAACTTCGTTCTCCGCCTTCTCTCCGTAACATTTGACTCCCCGATTAATCAAGAACCTATCAATCTCCACCTTAAATACACCAAATGACTTAACCTCCACAGCAGTCTGTGACAATGAATTCCACAGATTCTCTACGCCGGCTAAATAAATTCCTCCTCATCTCTGTTCTAAATGAACGTCCCTCTGTCCCCTCTGGCTCCAGACTCCCCCCAGTATAGGAAACATCCTTTCCACGTCCACTCTATCGCGGCCTTTCAACATTGGATCGACCGGAGAGCTCGAGCAGGACTATGAGAAGGTGATTCTGTCTGTACTCTGGTACCATTCTTACAAGAAGTTGATCTTGCGCTGCAGAGGAACGATTGGATGGAAGTATATTGCAGCTTTACCTATTGATACCAGTTTATAACCCTTTGGTTATCCAGTACTTGCGACTTGGTCCGTTCAGTGTGAAGCGATTTTTTTCTTCCCCAGCTTGGCATCTTGGATTTTTAATACATTTCTTAGTGCAAACACCATTAAGACTTTCACTGCTCTTTTGTAGAAAACTTTCTGTAAAATCTGCTTGTGGTATTTAGTAGCTTACACATGGCTGAGAAAGTTTACTGGTACTGTATTGGGAAGTTTCATGACGAAAGAATAAAGCATTCCGGCAGCCTATCCAATCTCTCATTGAATAACATCCTACATACCAGGCCAGCACCTGGTGAATCTCCCCTGCACTCTCAGTTCTGAAACCTGGAAAAGACCTGCTTACCTCCTTTGGATAGGTTGCAGACTGGTTTATTAGTGTCTTATGTACAGTGAAAAAACATGTCTTGAATACTGTCCACAAGATCAGATCATTACACAGATCATTGAAGCAGTACAAGATAAAACAATAACAATGCAGAATAAAGATCAAAAGATGTAGAAACAGAATTAGTGCATTCGGCCCATTGAGTCTGCTCTGCTATCCCATCGTGACTGATTTATTTTCCCTTTCAACCCCATTCTCCTGCTTTCTCCTTGTAACCTTTGATGCTCTGACTAATCAACCTCCACTTTGAATACCTGTAAAGTGTTGAGAGAAAGTACAAGTGCAGGTAGACAGTAAAATGCAAGGTCACAATGAGATACAGTACTATGCAAAATTCTTGTCCACCTATGCAGAGCACTGTACTAATTTTATGTATTGCACTGTACTGCTGCAAAAACAAAACTGATTTCGTAACGTGATGGTAAACCTGATTCTGATCTGGGTCTCCACTGTGGACTGAGAGTGGATAGGAGGCAGGGAGAGGGGAATCATGATTGGGAAAAGGGGAAGGGAGCAGGAAGCACCAGCAAGACATTCTGTAATGACTGATAAACCAACTGTTTGGAATTAAATGACCCTGCCTGTGGCACTCCTCCACTCCTTCTCTGCCACCCCTCCCACAGTGCTCCACCCTCGCTGTTTCCAACATCTTTTGCCCCCACCAGATTTACAAGCTTGCTCTCCACTCCACGTTGACAAATACAGTACTGTGCAGAAGTCTTGTGTGCCCTTGCACAGTCCTGCAGAGTGACATCGAGTCCATCTTATCGTACAAGGAACCGTTCCAAATCTTATAACAGTGGGGTGGAGGCTGTCCTGGAGCGCCAGGAAGTCGTGTCGCAACTGTACAAAATGACGGTTAGGCCACAATTTGAAGTATCGCCTGCAGTCTGGCTGCACGCAATACTTCAAATGTTATAGGAAGGATGTGGAAGTAGTGCTGAAGATGTTCACTGGCATCTCGCCTGAGTTAGAGAGTATCAACTCTAAGGAGAAGTGGGACAAACCTCAATATCAATTATAAAATCACATTACAGCAGGTACAGACAGAGTAAGATGTTAATGTCTTTTTGCTAGGGTTAAATTGAAGGTGAAGGCAGGAGAGTCCAAACGACCTGTGCAGGGCAAGTTTTTTTTGCACAGAGGGTGGTGGGTCCCTGGAATACGTTGCCTAAGGAGGTGGAGGCAGATACAAAAGATGTGTTTAAAAGGCTCATGAATGTGCAGAGAATGGAGGGACATGGAGATAGAAGGGATTGGGTGTCATTAACTGGTTAGTACCCCATTGTGGGCCGAAAGGCCTGCTACTGAGCTGTTTTGCTGTACGTGTAAACTTGGGCCGTCTGGAAAGTGGGAAGCTGAGAGGAGACCTGACAGAAAGTTATAAAATCCTGAGGCATAGGTAGGACAGACTTTTCTCTGGGTGCAAGTATTAAGTATCAGAGGACATTCATGTCATGTGAGACACGGAAAGGAGATGTGTGGGGCAGGATTTATTTTCCAGATTGGAGGGTGCCCGGATCGGGCTCTAAGGGTGGTGGTGGAAGTGAATATGATAATAGTGTTTAGGCAGGCAGAAGGACAGGCAGGGAATAGAGGGATCCTGTGCGGGCAGGTAGGATCAGTTTAATTTGGTATTGTGGTCAGCACAGATGTTGTGGGCCGGATGGCCTGTTTCTAAGCTGTACTGTTCAATGTTCTGTATCATATTACTTCCTGTAGTCTGGCAAGCAGAACTGTATGCAGTGATCCATATAATACTAGATTGTTGTATTTTAAAAAAAAAAAAAAAAAAAAAAAATCCCAATTTAAACATTTGGTTATATGGTGCTCCTAGTGTAGCCTCCTCCACATTGGTGAGATCTGACATAGATTGGGGGACCACTTCTCCAAGCACCTCCATTCTGTACACCAGAAAAGGCAGGATCTCCCAGTAGCCATGTGTTTCAATTTGACCTCCTGTTCCCATTGTCACATGTTGGTCCAAGACCTCTTCTACTCCCATGACGAGGCTAAACTCAGGGTGGAGGAGCAACACCTCATATTCCATCTGGGTAGCCTCCAACCTAATGGCATGAACATCAATTTTTCTAACTCCTGATAATTTCTCTCCATTCTGGTTACCCTCTCACTCCTCCTCTTCTCCTCACCTGCCCATCACCTCCCTGTGGTTCCTGTTCTTCCATGCTCCACTGTCCTTCCCTATCAGCTTCCTTCTTCCTCCTATCCTCACCTAGCTTCTCACTTCACCCCATCTTCCCCCCTCACCCACTCTCACGGATTACCTGCCAGCCTGTACTCCTTCCCCTCCTCAGCATTATCTTGGCTCTACCCATTTCCTTTCCCGTCCTGCTGAAAGGTCTTGGCCTGAAATGCTGACTGTTTATTCCTGTCCGTAGATGCTGCCTGACTCACTGAGCATTTCCTCCAGCATTTTGTTTGTGTTGCTCAGCTTAAAAACTGGCGGGGTTTCCAGACCCATAGCCGAATGTGTGGATTATACATTGAATTGGATAATAATGTTGCTCCGTGTTCTGTGGGTCAATTCTTGCGGGCTGGTGGAGGCCGGGGTGGGGGGAAGAGGATGGCGAAGGGGGAGGATTTCTCTGCAGGAAGAAGTGATGTTTTGGAACACTCTAACAATTGAGATGTTGGAAACAGCAATGGCTGCTTTTCAAGGCAATTGTATTAGGCATTCAGCAGAATGAATAGCAGATGAAAGTTAGCATTAGGGGTGGCACTGTCCTCCAAGAGAACCTCAACCTTGTCGTAGTTTGGAGACTTGCGTGCCTTAATGACCTGGAGAGCAATGCTGGCTGGAGTCAGGGCCTTCTGCTTTGGCTCTTGCTAGGGCCACCCTTGCCAAACGAGGTCAAAGGGTAGAGGCCAGACTGGTCCTCCAGGTTCGGGGTTTAGCTCAGGGCTAACAACTCTGAGTGGTAAAACAAAACAGAAGTGAAGAATCCTTCTACATCTGAGTGACCAAAGACAGACGCAGATGGAGAACCCTTAATGATACCCTCAATGTCAGTGGCCGAATGGGCAGTTAGTCAGAAGTAAGTAACGGATGATATGGTAGCTGAGTGGTTAGTGCAACGTTTTACAGCGCTAGTGATCTGGGTTCAGTTCCTGCTGATGTCAGTAAGGAACGTACTGTATATTCTTTCCCTTGACTGGGGTGGTTACTTCTGGTGCTCCAGTTCCCTCCCATATTCCAAAGACCTTTGTATTGGGATTAATAAATTGTGGGTATGCGTTGGTGACACTTTCAGGCTGCCCTGCAGCTCACCCTCGGGCTGTGTTGGTTACTGATGCATTTCAGTGTCTGTTTCAATGTACATGTTGCAAACAAAGCTAGTCTTCATCTTTACAAATCTAATCTTTAGCAAAGGGAATTGACGGTATTTACCGAGAACCAGCATGGATTCAGTGGGCCAAATACTGATCTGCTGTATGGAATCGGGGACCGGGGGGAGCAGCCCAAATGGTCACACACTAACATCACACAGACGGCACCCTTTGGAGTCGGTGTGAATGGGTGAGAGGGGTGGTGGGTGGGTGTGGTCAGTGTTACGTACCCCGTAACTGGGTTGCCAAACCAGCAGAAATGGACCACTCGTTGGAGTCTGGTTTACTAGGAACTAGTAAGGTTTTATTAAAGAAATAAGTAACACAGTACTCTAAATGTAAGGATATAAATGCAACAGGTTAGCAATGATAATACACACATGTACACGGAACTAGGGTAATAGGAATCAAGCTCTATCACAGTCTAGGGATAAAATTATCAGTCTTAAGTGATGCAGAGTTCAGTTCAGCTTAGTACAGTTCGCAGTAATCGCTGTTGTGCCGTTGGAGAGAGGGAGGGGGATGCAATTTGATTCAGGCAGACCTTTGATGTCTTCGCAGTTGGTTTTCGGGCAGACCTTTTTGTCTTCTATCCTGCTGTGGTCACCAACTGTGTCTCCTCCGTTGCGGATACAACTGTTCTTCTGTGGTGAACCCGGCACCCAGGCAAGGGCAGACAAACGCACCAGGTTCCCACCGATCGTACCTTTACACCCTGTGAGTCTATCGTTGGTTCCTGTGAACTGGACCTCCAAACTTCCACCAACTTGTGGGGGCACACCGCTCTTCCAGGGTCTCGTTATCTCATGATCTCGTGGTGTGTCCCGTGCCTTAGCGAACTTGTTCTTTTTATCCCCCTGCTGGGGTATCGCCTGTCCATCAAACTTCAAACAGTTCAGGTTCAAAGCAACCGGTCCGTCAATACTCGGAATTGTGTCTCTTTTCTGTTAATCTCTCTCTCCTCTCTCATTAGCATTTTGAACATTTCTCCATTGTCTCCCTTGTCTCTCTCATTAGCATCAATCGTCTGATAACTTGGTTTGGCGTCACATCAGAATTTGGTTTGGGGCGACTGATGGAATTGGTACTGAAGGAGTTCCCTTTGGTGGGAGAGGCACATTTTTGGGATAAGTTAGGATGGAGGGAGAAGGAATTTCTTAGAAAAGTTTAAAACACTTCAGAGAGAGAGTGTACAGAGAGAGTCTGTACTTTTTCCCCATAGATGCTGCCTGGCCTGCTGAGTTCTTCCAGCATTTTGTGTGTGTTGCTCGGATTTCCAGCATCTGCAGATTTTCCATTGTTTGAGAAACAGGCCTTTCAGTCCACGGAGTCCGTGCTGGCCATCAACCATCTATTTAACACTAGATTAATGCAATTTTAATTCCCCCCCACATTATTATCTATTACCCCCCATTCCACCATTTATCTACACATTGGGGGCAGCTTACAGCAGCTGATTAACTCGCATCTCTGGTATGGGGGAGGAAACTGGGGGGAACCCATTGCAGGAGAAACTAGCAAACTCCACACAGACAGACAGACACACAGTGCTGGAGGTCAGGATCGAATCTGGATCTCTAGAACTGCAAGGCAGTGGCTCTACCCACTGCACCACTGGATCTCTGGAACCCTCCAACCCGGAGGTGGGTGGAATTGGAGACCCCGTTTAAGTTGGAGGTCGGAGTAAATAGGCTGGGGAGTTGAGGGCTACAGAAAAGTGGGGCTGAGGCCAAGGTCAAATGGACCATGTTGCTGTTGACTGGGTCAGAGCTCAGGGAGTATGACTTGGGGGTGGAGCTGCAGCTGCCAGTCAGCTGCGTGGCCTTTGCGTCAATCCTTTTTCCTTCTCTTTTCCTGTTGGGACTAGAACTGCCTTCCTCAGGAGGCTAGATTTAAAACTTGGATGGGAGCCCGGTCTGCTGACACATCTGAGTCTTGTAGTTTCTCAATGGGTTAGCTCAATGACTACCGAGGATTTTCTTCAGAATGGCCCTTCTTTGAATCGATCCAGAGTGGTGGGTTATTGAAGCCACCCCATTGGGTCTCTTCACACCCTGGACACAGTAGATGACCCCATCAAACTAGCAGGTGTCAGCCCTGAAAGGCCGTTCAGCAACAGTTACTACCCTGCAACTCTCAGACTCCTGAACCAGTGTGAATAACTTCACTCACCTCAACTCTGAACTGATTCCACAACCTGTGGACTCACTTTCAAGAACTCTACAGCTCAAAGTTGTCGAGTCCTTGAGAAGATGAATCTACAGGTTGTATACTTCTAATTGATGTACGTTGAACTTGTGTTCTCATTTTCTTTCTGCATTTGCGCAGTTGTGTTTTGCACATTGGTTGTTTGTCTTTGTAGTTTCTCACTGAGTCTATTATGTCTCTTTGTATGTACTGTGTATGCCCACAACAAAATGCATCTCGAGGTTGTATATAGTGACATTTGTACACCATATGTGTAATTTATGTTAAACTTTGGGGCCCCGAATAGTGGTGAGAGAGGAGGCACGGGGCAGATGTAGCACTTGTCCTACATGTCAAGGAGATCAGTGGGGTGGGACAAATAGACAGGGGAGTCAGAGAGAGAGTGATCCCTTTGGAAAGCAGAGAGTGGGTGGGGGGAAGGATATGTGAGGGGAAAGATTATCCTTCCTCACCTGGTCTCGCCTGTTACCTGCCAGCTCGAACTCCTTCCCCTCTGCCCCTTCTTATTGAGTTTTCGCCTTTTGGACCAGTCCTGATGAAGGGTCTCAGCTGGAAACTTCGACTGTTTATTCCCCTTCATAGATGCTGTCTCACCTGCTGAGCTCCTTCAGCATTTTGTGCCTGTGCCCTGGATTCCCAGCATCCGCAGAACCCCTTGTGTTACTGAAGCCTCCAGCGTGGCCTGCAGGAAGAGGCACCTTAAGATTGTGGCTAATTTTTGACTTCCCTCTCTGACCAGTGAAAATTTATCGTTCTGATTAAAACTAACAACTGGAGCAGCATTGGTGTGTGCCCTTTGCAGAAGGAAATTCCAACGTTGAACCACTGTCTAGCTATTTCCTGGAGAAGGTGGGTTGTCTGCTGAGGCGACACAGTGGTGCAGCAGGTAGAGCAAGCTCTGGGGTCCCAGGTTCGATCCTAACCTCCGGTCTTGTCTGTGTGGAGAATGTGTGTTCTGGTTTCCCCAGAAATGTGGATCAGTAGGTTCTGGTGTGGGTGTGGGGGGGGGATGTGTAAGAGACCATAGGGGGAGAGATTGTTCTGAGAACTAGCGTAGCCCAGCATGCACCAAATAACTGCCACAAACTGTGCGGTAATCAAAATTTCCCCACCTGATGCTCGCTTCATGTTGAACAACTTGTGGTGCCTAAGATTTTTTCCTGTGTGGATGAGTGGGAAGTGTGGAGGATAAGGTGGGATAAGATGGGACTTCTGAAAAATGAGTGATTGGCATAGACTTTATGAATCTTTGAGTAGACCACCTACAGGAAAAATGTAAATAAGGTTGACAGGACTGGAGGACCTGAGTTATAAGGAAAGATTGAATAGGTTGGGACTTTATTCCTTAGAATGTAGAAGGTTGAGAGATTTGATCGAGGTGTACAAAATTATGAGCATTATAGATTGAGTTTGTGCAAGCAGGTTTCTCCCTCTGAGGTTGGGAAGGACTAAAACCAGAGGTCATGGGTTAAGAGGGAAAGGTGGAAAGTTTAAGGGGATCATGAGGGGAAACTTCTTCACTCAGAGGGTCGTGAGAGTGTAGAGCGACCTGCTGGTGAAAGTTGTGCATGCAAGCTTGATTTCAACGTTAAAGAAAAGTTTGGGTCAGGGTATGGAGGGCTTTGTGGGTGCAGATCAAGAGGAGAGGGCAGTCCTGCATGGACTAGATGTGCTGTACTTCTCCATGATATTTATCTACTGGAATTCCAAAGATCATGAGTTATAAGGAGAGACTGGCCAGGCTGGACTGTTTTCCCTGGAGTGGAGGGTGCTGAGGGGTGACCTGATGCTGGTGTGTAGACTTGTGAGCAGGTTTAGACAGGGTGAATAGACATTTTTTTTCAGGGTAGGGGAGTCTGACACTAGATGGCACAGGTTTAAGGAGAGGAGGGCAAGTTTTAAAAGAGACCTGAGGGGTAGGCAGGTTTTTCCACACACAGTGAGGAATTCGAAGAGCTGACCCCTGAGGGACAAATTTTCTCTGCAGAGGGTATAATTGAGGAAGCTGCATAACAGTTTCCATGTTTACAAGACAGACAAATTCATAGATAGAAAAGGCTTAGAGGAATAAGGGGCCTAAGCAGTAAAGGTTTAGAGATATGGGCCAAATGTGGGCAAGTTTTTGGCTAGCATAAGGAGGCATTGACAAGATGGGCCGAATGGTCTGCTGTATAACTCTGACTCAGGATTCAGAAGACCGAGAGGAGAAATTAAAGTTAAGGCAAGATGGATGTGGGGAAGTTCCAGACTTAGGATTCACTGATTTTATTTTTTTTCTCTTTTTTAAAAGAAGTGGGCTGTTTGAGAAAGATGAGTTGATATTTTCTCTCAAGACCCTGGTCTTGCTCCCAAGGCAGAGGGGGCTGAGGCTGAGAGGTGAAAGGTTACCGGGGGGAGAGGCAGGAGTTTGGAGTTGTGGTTCCAATAGCACAGCAGGACCGGAGAGGCCTAGTGACCAGCTTCTCTAGCTGAAACGTAACCATTCTGTTTCATCTGGCGTTGTCAGACCCTCCTGCTACTAACCTGGAAAGCCACGCTGCACTTGGCCAATTTCAACACTTGCCTCTCGGTTACTACATTCACCAAGGGAGAAGCACTTCTGAAGAACTGTTTCTGGGAAGTGGTCAGAGATCTCCTGAGGCTGGGATAGCAGGTGCTGTAGATGTGGAGAGCTGCCTTCCTGATCTCTCTCCTTCATTTTTTTCGTCCTTCCATTCTGAAAGAGTGAGCCAGGGGCAGGGGCCGCAGACAGTATTGAGGTCTGTTTTCATGTCGTACGGCTAAGAAACAGCCACGCATTCCTAGTCCCCCGCACGGTCAAACTGTACGCTGACAGCGCCGAGGCTGGGATTGAACCCAGCTCTACCATCGTGCTCTGGAGCACGGACGGAGCCTGACTTCCTCTCTCGTTTGTGGAACGGCCTGAGCCGGTTTGTTCACTGGTTTAGGCGGGGAGGGGGAAGAGTGCCTGGTTTGGGCCTGCCTGCGTTCCAGAGTTCACCTCTGCACCGCTCTACAGCTTTCCACAGCCTCCGACGCTGGAGGCTGCAAGGGGAGCGGTTTGGGTTTACAGAGTTTCTCGGTGTTTGCCCTAACGACGTGACCTCACTCGGTGAGCGTCATCAGCAGATGCAAGCAGCTCTGGGTGCGGGCAGATGGGAAAAAAAAAAGGGCCAGCTGTGCTCTAACAAGTTTTAGGCAGATCTGGTCATGACAGCTGGAATAAGGGAGGCGTTGATGAGTCATTGTGCCTCTGTGGTTGTGGCTTCTGGGCACGTCAGGCTCCTGTGCGCTGTGTGAGATGTGTGTGAGGGGCTACTATTGGCCCCAAATTCCACCCCCTCCTCATGACCTCAGAATCTGGTTTAGAATCTGGTTTATTATCACTGACTTAATGTCGTGAAACTCGTTGTTTTGAGACAGCCGTCAATTGCAAGGCATAAAAAAAATTACTGTAAGAAATGATGCACAAGAGGAATAGAAGAACACACACAATGCTGGAGGAACTCAGCAGGCCAGGCAGCGTCTACAGAAAAGAGGACTGTTGATGTTTCGGGCTGATGCCCTTCAGCAGGTGGAGAAAAAAGCATTCATGGACCATTTAGGGGAGAGGGCAGCCCTGAATAGACTAGATGGGCTGAAGGGCCTGTTTCTGTGTTGTACTTCTCCATGACATTTATCTACTGGGATTCCAAAAATCATGAGTTATTAGGAGAGACGGGTCAGGCTGGACTTCCCAGAAACACTTCTTCAGAAGTGCTTCTCCCTTGGTGAGTGTACTAACCGAGAGGCAAGTGTTGAAATTGGCCAAGTGCAGTGTGGCTTTCCAGGTTAGTAGCGGGAGGGTCTGACAACGCCAGATGAAACAGAATGGTTACGTTTCAGCTAGAGAAGTGGTCACTAGGCCTCTCCGGTCCTGTTGTGCTATTGGAACCACAGCTCCATACTCCTGCCTCTCCCCCCGGTAACGTTTCACCTGTCAGCGCTCAGTCTCAGTCCCCTCTGCCTTGGGAGCAAGATCAGGGTCCTAAGAGAGGGAATTTCAACTCGTCTTTCTCAAACAGCCCACTTTTTAAAAGAAAAAAAAATAAAATCAGTGGACCTCCGGCGGGAGGAGAAGATGGCAGCGCGCCGCACGTGTGCAGCCCTCCGGTGAAAAATGATATCGTATCTGTTAAATAGGGACCGCGGACAATTCTGATTTGATGGAGACAGACGTGAAATCACAGAGGAACATCTGGAGAAATTTCTGAAACTCCCATCCGCTGCTGTCGTTACTGTGTGGTTGGGAATCTTTCGGAGGGTAGGCCTCAAAATCCCCTGCCTTGCCCGCTTTTGGCAACCGAGAAGGAGGTCGAATCGTTTGGCAGAGATGGCGCTCAGTACTTGGTGTCAGAGAGTTGATCAGAGCTCGAAGTTTTCGGATGACTCAGAGTCAGATTGTGGTCGGCATGGCAGGGAGAGTTTTCCTTCCTTCTCCCGTCTGCGTGAGATGTGGGACATTTGAGAATCTTTGAACTTTACTGTGCTCACGGACTTTCTTCATCAGGTTATGGTATTGTGCACTGTTGTAACTATATGTATAATTATGTGGTTTTTGTCAGTTTTTTCAGTCTTGGTTTGTCCTGTGTTTGTGATATCACACCGGAGGAAATAATGTATCATTATTTAATGTAAGGTATTATTATAATGTAAGGTATTGGTGTGGGTGGAGAGTTGGTTAGCAGACAGGAAGCAAAGAGTGGGAATAAACGGGACCTTTTCAGAATGGCAGGTGGTGACTAGTGGGGTACCGCAAGGTTCAGTGCTGGGACCCCAGTTGTTTACAATATATATTAATGACTTGGATGAGGGAATTAAATGCAGCATCTCCAAGTTTGCGGATGACTCGAAGCTGGGTGGTGGTGTTGGCTGTGAGGAGGATGCTAAGAGGATGCAGGGTGACTTGGATAGGTTGGGTGAGTGGGCAAATTCATGGCAGATGCAATTTAATGTGGATAAATGTGAAGTTATCCACTTTGGTGGCAAAAATAGGAAAACAGATTATTATCTGAATGGTGGCCGATTAGGAAAAGGGGAGGTGCAACGAGACCTGGGTGTCATTATACACCAGTCATTGAAAGTGGGCATGCAGGTACAGCAGGCGGTGAAAAAGGCGAATGGTATGCTGGCATTTATAGCGAGAGGATTTGAGTACAGGAGCAGGGAGGTACTACTGCAGTTGTACAAGGCCTTGGTGAGACCACACCTGGAGTATTGTGTGCAGTTTTGGTCCCCTAATCTGAGGAAAGACATCCTTGCCATAGAGGGAGTACAGAGAAGGTTCACCAGATTGATTCCTGGGATGGCAGCACTTTCATATGAAGAAAGACTGGATGAACTGGGCTTGTACTCGTTGGAATTTAGAAGATTGAGGGGGGATCTGATTGAAACGTATAAGATCCTAAAGGGATTGGACAGGCTAGATGCAGGAAGATTGTTCCCGATGTTGGGGAAGTCCAGAACGAGGGGTCACAGTGTGAGGATAGAGGGGAAGCCTTTTAGGACCGAGATTAGGAAAAACTTCTTCACACAGAGAGTGGTGAATCTGTGGAATTCTCTGCCACAGGAAACAGTTGAGGCCAGTTCATTGGCTATATTTAAGAGGGAGTTAGATATGGCCCTTGTGGCTACGGGGGTTAGGGGGTATGGAGGGAAGGCTGGGGCGGGGTTCTGAGTTGGATGATCAGCCATGATCATAATAAATGGCGGTGCAGGCTCGAAGGGCCGAATGGCCTACTCCTGCACCTATTTTCTATGTTTCTATGTTTCTATTTCTTAATGCATGCATTACTAAATGATAAAAGGGGACTACGTGTCCTTATAATCTTAAAAAAAAATTTAGAAATCTGATGGTGGAGGGGAAGAAGCTGATTGTAAAATGTTGAGCGTGTGTCTTTGGGCTCCTGTACCTCCTCCCTGATGGTGGTACTGTAATGAGATGAGGGCATGTCCAGGATAGAGAGAGTCCTTGCCGATGGATGCTGCCTCCTTGAGGCATTGCCTTTTGAAGCTGCCTTTGGTGGGGAGGCTTCAAGGTGGCTTATTGTCATTTCTAGTACGCAAGTGCTAAGAACAAAATAATTGTTCCTCCAGATCTAACACAGCACAAAAAGACAGTAAGTTAAAACACAATAAATAAAAACACAACTATAAATGCATAAAATCGCTTGTATATGTTGGTTGATATTCTGTCCATAAGGTGATGCTATGGACAGGACTGTCAGTCACCGTATGTATAGACAGGAAATGATAAAGTAGTGGTGGTTGGGGGTGTGGAGTGGTGGGATAGAGGTTAAGTGTGTTCATCAGCCTCACTGCTTGGGGAAAGTAATTGTTTTTGAGTCTGGTGGTCTTAGCATGGATGCTATATAGCCGCCTTTCTGATGGGAGCATGAGCAGGGTGGAAGGGATCCTTCATGATGTTACGGGTCCTTTTCCAGCCCCTCTGATGGTGGTTTGGCTGGTGTCGGTGATGCATTGGGCAGTTTGGGCCACTCATTATCGAGCCTTCCTGTCGGTCGCAGTGCGGTTTCCGTACCGTGCAGTGGCGTGGCTTGTTAGGATGTTCTCTGCCCTGCGTCTGTAGAAGGTCATGAGTATTGATGTACACAGTCCAGCTCTCTTAAGCTTTCTCAGAAAGCTGAGGTGTTGGTGAGCATTCCTGATTGTGCTCTGGGACCATGAGTGATTATGTGAGATGTGCACTCCCACTTTCTGCCCATGGTGGAGCTAGTTGAGTCCTCAACCCTCTGCAGATTTCCTTTTCAATCCTGTGTATTGGACCCTCCAAATGGGGCGGAGATTCAACCAGTCAGAATGCCCTCCACCGTGCATTCGTAAGAGCTTCTGGTGACATACCAAATTCTCTTCAAACTCCTAATGAAGTATAGCTTCTTCATAATTGCATCAATGCACTGGGCCCAGACAGATCTTCTGAGATGTTGATGGTCAGGAAATCCCACTGATTGCATTTTCCCCTTAACCGGATCCCATGATGCTCAGCTAACATCGACGTCCTTGCAATCAGAATTCAAACAACCACACAAAACCGATCGACCTTGTTATCCAACCTTGGCACTCTAACTCTGACCTTTGGTTGTCGATGCCTTGGTGATCAGAAGCTTGATTTGAGGCAGTGGATGTGGTTACTATGATAATTCTAGTCCTTTGTGAGTCTTCCTATACATTTGCATTTATCTCTTTGCCCCACCCCCTCTGTACCCATTTCCACCATCCCCACCCCCTGCCCACTTTACTTGACGTGTGAGTGACTAACGTGTCTGTCTCCCTCCCACCGCCCTTCCCAGGGAAGAAGTGCAGGAGAACTCTGTCCACTGGCAGAAGGAATTTCGCTTCATGTGCAAGATGAACGGCAGCCCTGTCACGGGGGTCCTCGATCCAAGCGTCTGTCGGGTGTCTGTCCGCAAGGTGAGTTTGCTTTTTGATGTCTGCGCAGGGGAGAGCTGTGGTCAGACAGTGTCTAGACCAACTGGGCTCATTGAACCAAATTCTACAGCACAACATTTGGATAAATGGTGGAGTCAATTGGTATTAGTTTAATATTGTCATGTACTGAGATGCAATGAAAAACATATCTTGCATATTGTTCATACAGATCAGATCCAGATTCATTTATTTATCATGTCTGTATGGAAACCTGTTGTAAGATGGTGGACTGCCTCATCGAGCACCTCCATTCCATCTGCCAAAAGGGGAAGCAACACTCTCAACACCCCGCCCCCCCCCCACCTTTATAGGGCCTCTGCCCCTTCCCTCTTCAGTCCTGACGAAGGGTTCCGGCCTGAAATGTTGACTGATCGTTTCCACGGATGCTGCCCGACCAGCATGTTGTGAGTGCTGCTTTGACCCCAGCATCTGCAGAGTATTTTGTGTTTACGCCAAAAGGTGAACCTCCCCGTGGCCAAACATTTTAATTTCCTCACACGGCAACCCCTCCATTCACTCCAGAGAATGGAAACGGGGAGAGGGAGCAGGAAAGAAGCAGGGGAACATTAGTGAAGAAAAGGGTCGTGGGATAGAATCAACTTGAAAGAGGTTCATCCCACACCAACACAGTCCCACTGACTTCGAGTCCCTGATACTTAGAATAAGAACAGCACTGTACGGGCACGAGCCCCTGAGCCCATCGTCTCCAAACTGGCCACAGTGATAGTCTAATCTGGGCCTGTACTCTCTGGAGTTTAGAAGAATGAGGGGAAATCTGAGGTGTATAAGATGATGAGAGGCATTGATCGTGTGGATAGCCAGAGGCTGTTTCCCAGGGCTGAAATTGCTAACACGATAGGGAATAGTTTTAAGGTGCTTGGAAGAGGTACAGAGGAGATGGCAGAGAGTGGTGAGTGCATGGAATGGGCTGCCGGCGACAGTGGTGGAAGTGGATACGACAGGGTCTTTTAAGAGACTCCTGGATAGGTACATGGAGCTTAGAAAAATAGAGGGCTATGGGTAAGCCTAGGTAATTTCTCAGGTAAGGACATGTTTGGCACAGCCTTGTGGGCCGAAGGGCCTGTATTGTGCTGCAGGTTTCTTATGTTTCTAAAGCATATCGATGAGTTGGCCCATTGGGTCTGCTCTACCATTTGATGATAGTTGATCTGTGTTCCCTCTCAATCCCATTTTCCTGCTTTGATGCTCTAACTAATAAAGAACCTATCAATCTCCGCTTTAAATATACCCAACGACGTGGCCTCCATAGCTGTCTGCGGCAATAATTCCACAGCTTCACTACCCTCTGGTTAAAGAAATTCCTCCTCATTTCTGTTCTAAAGGGCTGTGTCCTCTGGTCCTAGAGTCTCCCACCAATGGAAACATCATCTCCACATCCACGCTACCTAGGCCTTTCAATATTTAGTAGGTTTCAATGAGGTCCTCCCTCAGATTCTTGTCTCCAGCAAGTACAGGCTCAGAGGCATCGAACGTTCTTTGTATGTTAACCCTTTCATTCCTGGGATATTCTCATAAACCTCATCTGTAACCTCTCCAATGCCAGTGTATTCATTCTTAGAAATGGGGCCCAGAACGGTTCCTAGTACTCCAAATATGGTCTGACCAATGCCTTTTAAAGCCTCAGCATTACATCTTGCTCCTGTGTTCGAGTCCTTTTGAAATGAATGCCAACAATGCATTTCCTTCCTTACCACCGACTCAATCGAGGGAGTGCAGAGGATGTTTCCAGGCCTGGAGGACTTCAGTTATGGGGAAAGGCTGAGAAGGGTGGTGTTGCCTTCCCTGCAGCAGAGGAGGCTGAAATGAGGTCTGACAGAGGTGTATGAGATTGTGAGAGACAAAGGCAGGATAGAGAGTCCAAATCTTTGTCCCATTGTAGGGGTGACAAACGCAAGAGGGCATAGGTTTAAGGGGAGAGGAAGTAGGGTTAAGGGAGCTGAGGGTTAAGTTGTCACACTGAGTTATGTAATTTATATTCCGAGTGTTTTCTGCGCCTACGTGCCTGCGATGATTCTGAAAGCAACATTTTCTTTATACCTGTACTTGTGCATTTGTCGATGAACTGCATTCGAATTGGGATTAATGACACAGATTGGCTGATATTGGAATGAGCTGCCAGAGAAGGTGGAGGAGTCAGATACAGTCACTAAGGAGGCTGTTTGGCACAGAGGTGAGCCATAGAAAGAGGAACTCGGCAGGAGAATGGGGTTGAGTGGGATAATACATCAGCCATGACTGAATGGCAGAACACTCAATGGGCCGAATGGCGCAATTCTGCTCCTATGTCCTATGACTTTATGAAAACCAGTCTCCCCTCTGTGGGCTCCGTCTATACTTCTCGCTGCCTCAGTAACAGCCAAACATAATCAAAGACCCCAACCACCCTGGAAATCTTTTCTCCCCTTTCCCATCAGGCAGATGATACATGGGCCACCAGGCTCAAGGACCCTCCTGTTATCAGGTTCTTGAAAGGACCTTTTCTATAAGGTGGGCTCCTGACCCCTCAATCTATCTCACTGTGATGTTGCACCTATTGTCTGCCCGCACTGCACTTTCTCTGTAGCTGTTACACTTCATACTGTAATGTTAGTTCAATACATCATGATTTGATCTGTATGAACAGTCTGCAAGACAAGTTTTTTATTGTATTTTGAGAGATGTGACTATAATAAACCAATACCAGATGGGATTGGTGTAGATGGGTAGGTAGGTTGCCATGAATACAGTGGGCCGAAGGGCCTGTTTCTGAGCTACGGTACATGTCTCTAAGGATATCCTGTGTATGAAAATAACACAAAGGATGTTACCAATCTATATTCAGCATGTCAAACACAGTGAGACTGCAATTAATGCGATGCTATAAATTGTAAGCTACTTCCTACATGACAACAGGAAGTGTTTTGTAAACTAACGATCTGCCTTGGTTGCCAAGTGCTGAGACATCCTGGGATTATGCAAGCCTGCGGTGGGAACGTCTAAACACCCTGAGGACATCAGTCTCGGCATGTGACCCTGCCGGGGGGGTGGGGGGGGTGGGGTCGGATGCTGAGCTGCAGGGGCTGACCCTTGACCTCACCCCAAACCACAGGACCTGACCTGTTGTCTGCTTTCTCCCCCCCACAGGAGCTGAAAGGCGGGAAGTCGTTTGTGAAGGTAGGGCCACTTCTCGATATTATGTTTTGTAACCGTAAAACATTATTTAGACGGAAGGCATGGGGGTCCAAAAATGAGGATCTAACTTTGTGTTTACTTTAGTGAGGTGCACACCAATCATGTGGTAGTGTGATGACGCATGCAATTCACATATTTATACATAAAACTCCTAATGAACAAGACTGCTTAATCACACAATATATATACAAGATATAACTAAAATATTAAATACACAACACCCTGTCCTCATCCGGTGGGCCTCGAGTTGGGGAGTGGGTTGGGGGCTTGTGATTGGCAGGGCTGGAATAGAGAAGGGGTTATGGACATTAGATAGAGCTCAGTGGGGAGGGGTGGAGGGGTGCGAGGATGGAGGGGGGAAGGCAGGAGGGAGGGAAGGGTCGAGGTGAGATGGAGGTGGAGGGGAGCAGGGTTGGTGAGAAGATGGGGAGACATCGGAAGATAGGGGGAGGTGTAGGGAGTTGGGAAGTGGGAGTGAAGGGGTCAGGATGGGACAGTAGGAGGGAGCAGAGGTTGGGTGGGTGATGAGGTAGGAAGTCAGAAAGTGGGAGGGGAGAGGTGGGGTGGAGGGGATTGGGAAGGCGGAGGGATGCTTGGGTAGATGGGGTGAGTTGGGTGGGGAGATGTGGGAGTGGTGGGAGATTAGGAAAGGGAGAGGTGTGAGGGGTGGGGGAGGAGCAGAGGGGTGAGCATGTGGGGTGGGGGAGTGGAGGTTTGGGGAGGTGCGGTGGGGGAGGTTGGTTTGAGAAGGTGACGGGTATGAGAGAGAAGGGCTAACGGGCAGGATGTACTGGAGGGGCAGTAAGCAGTAAGAGGGGAGATGAGGGAGTGGTGGGGGTAATGAAAGGGAGGGGTGTGAGGGGAAGAGCAGAGGGGTGAGCACGTGGAGTGGAGGTTTGGGGAGGTTGGTTTGAGAAGGTGACGGGAGTACGAGAGAGGAGAAGGGCTAACAGCAGGCAGGATGTATGGGAGGGGCAGTAAGCAATAAGAGGGGAATGAGTTTGGTGGCAGGGCAAGGAGAAAGTGGGCAGTGATGGGGAGGGTGGAGGCCAAGTTCTACCTGGGGTAATGGGGAAAGATGGGGGAGTTGCAGGACAAGTGAGGTCTATGCACAAGTGTGGGTGAGAGGGTTTGCATCTGTGAGTCTCTACAAGGTGGGGGATGGAGTGAAGGAGATGGTTGCGAGGGTGGAGTGAAGGAGATTGGCTTTGTGGGGTGAGATATGATGGTGTGGCAGAGATTGGCTTGGGGGCAGGTGGGGGGACAGATTGGCTTGGTAGTGGGAGACATTGATGGGGCAAAGACTGGGAGGAAAAATTCCCATTGCAAGATACACCAGTTGGCTGGTTCCTTGAAAATACAAATGCCCTCTTTGCATTTTCTGTTTGGTTTAGGTTGTAAACCAAACCATACTGGCTGTGTAATGGATTTAACATGAATGGCGGTGCAAGGTTTGCAGCACCATAGATTCAAACAGCACAGTAACAGGCCCTTCGGCCCATTGAATCTGTGCTGACCATCAACCACTCATTTCCGCTGATCCGTACCACTTTACAGCTGATGCATCTCCCCAGACTCTACTCCTTGCCCACACAAAAGGGGCAATTGAGAGGGGGCAACCTGCGCGTCTTTGGGACGTGGGAGGAAATTGGAGCATCACGAGGGGGTCTGTGCACCAGAGGCTGGGATTGATCGTGTGATGCTGGGGCAGATCCACCCACTGTGCCATGGTCCTGCCCTTGTGTAAATAACCAGTCAAATCATCAACGCTTCAAGCGAGCGAACAGGAACGTTGGTTGGATCACCTTATTGAACAGCAGGGCACATTTGAAGGGCCAAGTGGCCCACACCAATTTCCTTTACTATTGGTGTTATCTCCTGAATAAATTGCCATCGGTTTATTATTGCCATAGATAACAAGATACAGTGAAAAGATACTGTTCATACCGATCAGATCATTACACAGTGCATTGAGATAGAACGAGGTAAAATAATAACAATGCAAGTAACATGTAAAAACAGTGCAGGGAACTGTGTATGTGTGTGTTTCAATTCTTGCTGTTGACTGTGTATTTTATCTCCACCCGCTTCCTCCTCCCCACCTGTAGCTGGGCTTCGTAGACCTGAACCTGGCCGAGTTTGCCGGTGCCGGCTCCACTGCTCGCTGCTGCCTGCTGGAGGGCTACGACACCAAGAACACGCGGCAGGACAACTCCATCCTCAAGGTGCGCTGCGGCTGCCGGGAAGGGTGGGCTTGAAATGCGGCCGCGGCCGGGCCGGAGCCAGTTCGCAGACGATTTCTGGGACACTTTGGCGGCAGGCTACTCGGCCCCCGGCGCATATCCCGCCTTTCCATGAGAGCTCAGCTCCGTCACTCTGCCCGCTTGTCTCTGAGATGTTTGACCCTTCTGGTGACTGTACAGGTTTCCCCCATGTGCTCTGGTTTCCTCCCATATCCCGCAGTTTCAAGGGTTAATAAGCTGCTGTAAATTGCAACAGCCCATGAGTAGGGGAGGAGTGGAATATGGGGGACTGGACCATAAGACATAGAAGCAGAATTAGACCATTTGGCCCATCGAGTCTGCTCTGCTATTTCATCATGGCTGATATATTATTCCCCCTCAACCGCATTGTCCTGCCTTGTCCCTGTAACCTTTGACACCCTGATTAATCAAGAATCTATCGACTTCCGCTTTAGATGCACCCAATCACTTGGACTCCACAACCGTCTCTGGCAATTAATTCAACAGATTCACCAGCCTCCGGCTAAAGAAATTCCCCGTCCTCTCTGTAAGAGGAAGTTAATGGGAATAAAATTAAGGTTTTGTGTGAATGGGTGTTTTTGGGGTGGGGGGGACCTTCATCCCAGAGAGGGGAGAAGTGGGAATGTTCAGGGTCGGTGGAGACCTTAATCATGCTGGCTGCTTTACCGAGGCACTGAGGAGGATTCTTGTGTTGCTTTCTCATGTTAGTTGAGCAGGTATTGCCTACTGTAAGCAAGAGATTCTGCAGATGCTGGAAATCCAGAGCAACACACGCAGAATGCTGGAGGAACTCAGCAGATCAGGCAGCATCTATGGTAATGAATAAACAGACATTTCAGGCCTAGATCTTCCTCCAAGGCTGAGAAGGAAGGGGGAAGTACCTCCTATAATCGTGCTGAAGGGTCTCTGCCCAAAACATCGACTGTACTCTTCTCCATAGATGCTGCCTGGCCTGCTGAGTTCCTCCAGCATTTTGTGTGCGTTACTTTGAATTCCAGCATCTGCAGACTTTCCTCTTGCTAGTATAATCCTGTCCCCTCTTGAATGTGCGTCTGAATGGTTCTACACCCTGTCTCTCCACCCAGGTATCCATCAGTATGCAGCTACTGTCCGGCGATCCGTGCTTCAAGACGTAAGTATGATGGCAGGGAGGAGGCGGATTGTGGTCTGGGTATCTATGGGGTGAGAGGGTTATTGTTGCTTTAAGAATGTCACATCTTTAAGTGCACCATCATGTGATTGGCTGCTGATCCGGATGACTTGCGGAGAAACTATTGTCTTGAGGGCACACTAAATTGATTCAACACGTTGCACACTCCCTCCAAGAGGAGGAGCTGGATGCTGCGAGTGGGTCAGGTAGCGTGAGGCCACACTGTTTCACTCCCTGTATTTAAGAAAGAATAGGCTGTCATTGGAAGCAGACCGAAAGAGATTCACCAGGGGTACTTCCAGGGGTGGGAGACTTGCGTCGTCATGGGCTATGAAGGAAATTCGATCTGCATTTCTTTGAGCTTGGAGAAATGAAGAAATATCTTATTGAAAGGTCAAAAATCTTTTGGGAGCACAACTTTATTTTCCCAGATTTATTTACTTGTTACATTTACATCAAAGCAGACAGTAAAATGTGTTTGTGTTAGCAACCAATACAACCCGAGGATGTGGTAGGGGCAGCCCCCAAGTGCCGGGCGGGTCAGATGTTGAGCGGTTTCCACCAGTCGAATGGGGGTGGGAAGCATAGCTACAAGGTTAGGGGCAATCCTTTGTCTTACGGTCTTGAGAAACTCAGTGGCCCAAACAACATCTGTGGGAGGAACGGACCTGGTGAGTTTTTGGGACAAAACCCTCAATCAATCCCAGCGCTGGGTTTTGACCAGAAATGTTGGCGTCATTTCCCTCAGCAGATGCTGCTCGTCCTGCTGGTTTCCTGTCGTAGAATGTTTGATGCTCCAGATTCTGGCATTTGCAGACTCTCGTCTTCGGTAATTAGAGGTTTTAGACACTTTGTTGTATAGAACAAGATAAAAGCTGGGAAAATATTAGTGTTCCGTTTTGATCACCCTGCTATTAAGTTGGAAAGAGTGCAGAGGAGAACGGTGAGGATGCTGCCAGGACTTGGATGGAGCTACAGAGAGATTGAGCAAATTGGGACTTTAGTGTTGGAGGACATGGAGGGGCATAAATTCATGAGGAGCAGAAGATGAATGAACACAGGTGTTTACCCAGCACTGGGGAATGAAGAACTGGAGGGCACAGGTTTCGGGTGAGGGGGGGAGATCTAATAGGAACTCGAGGGCAGCTTTTTCACCCAGAGGGTGGTGCGTAGAGGAGCCAGAGGGTGTGGTTGAGACAGGTACATAGCAGTACTTGAAAGACACTTGCACAGGTACATGGGTGGGAACAAATTCGAGGCATACAGGCAGGTAGTTGTTGTGGTCAGCATGGGCCAGTTGGACTGAAGGGTCTGTGTTTCCTTTGGAACGATGCCTGAAAATTAGATCAGGAAATAGATGCTCATCAGGTCAGGCAGCATCTGCACAGAGGGAGAGTCCAGAAGGTTGAGGATTCTGAGTGAGGGTCACTAACCCCAAATGCTCATTCAGATTCTCTCCCTCAGGCTGCCGACTGACCAGCTGAGTGCTTCCCGCCACTCACTGCATTGCCTCCACTCCCACCTTGCTTGTTTGAACTGATTTACACTTTTCTCCCTGCAGCCCCCAGTCCACGGCTAAGCCCATCGAGGTCCTGGGCTCTGGGAGCTCGCTGGCGCTGGATTGTAAAGGTGACGACGGGACGGGGAGTTCTGACCTGGAGACGGAGACCCTCCGGCTGGACACCTGCAAGCAGAGGAGTGCCAGGTCCTCCCTGGGGACAGGTGAGCATCCTGCACACCCGGCCCTGGTTTATCCTAAACACTACCGCGAACAATCTGACTCGGCAAATTAGCCGGCAATCTGACGCACTAGGCTTTCAATCCAGAATTAGATGGGGCTGAGGGAAGCTAGCACAGAGGCAGTGGACTGAACAGCCTCCCTAGCTTCTAACAGTTCTGTAGTCCCGTCAAGAAGTTGCTTTGCTGTGAGTGCTGCTGCTGCCAGCAATGGATTTGAATCTGGCTCCAGGGATGATTTTCCAGACTGACATTCCTGACTCTGGGTTTAAACAGGATCTGAATTTTGGGAGGAAATGGAAGACTGAACGCCAGCTTCCTGCATGGATGGACATTTATTTATAAATAGATGTTCCTTCTTGGAATTGCCGGCCAATGCTCCATCTATTAGGAATTTAAGAAACAGGAGACCATTCAGCCCAGAAAGCCTGTGCTATCACAAGATCAGGACTAATTCCTCTCCCTTGTCCATTTCCTAACTGCTCCCCAAATTCCACAGACCCTTTGACGTCCAAAGTTCTTCCTGCTAACTCATTGTGTCAAGCTCCTAGATCTATGAATTCTGGGATCCCTTTGTGGGATGGGATAGAGGGAGGTGGGAGTGACTGTTCCTCAGAATTGCTTTCCTCCTGTGCCACATCTTCACTTATCTCCTGGTCTTCTCTCTCAGCAGGAAGCCCCGAAGGCGGTGACCGCCCACCAGAGCAGCTGATCTGGAACAGGCATTCACGAAATTCCAGCGCCTCCAGTCAACTGTCCCGATTCTCAGGTGAGTGGGTGCCTCAAGGTCACGTTCATTGTCACAGCCATACATACAGACATGCCTTGGAAATTAGCTTTTTTTGCAGTGGGGGCACACTACACCACAAACATAAATTAACATAAATTATGTAAATAATGTGCATGACAAAATATACGTAGCATTAGTAGACAGAGGGTTGTGAGCTCAGCCAGCTCCACCGTGGGCTCTAACTTCCCCACTATCGAGGACATCTTCAAAAGGCGGTTCCTCAAGACGGCAGCATCCACCATTGAGCATCTCCACCACCCAGGCTGTGCTCTCTTCTCATTGCTACCATCGAAGAGCAGGTACAGAGGCCCGAAGACTACTGGCAGCATTGAGAAGAGGGCGCGGCCTGGATGGTGGGGGTCCCGGATGATGGGGAGAGTGTGATGGAACTTGTCGAGTCCGGGGCTCTCTGTAGCCTCTTGCAATCCTGTGCATTTGAGTGGCCGTCTCGTACTGTGATGCGGTCAGTCGGAATCATTCCCACTTTATCTGCGGAGGTTTGTCAGTCTTGCCACAAATGCGTGGGGGAGGTGCGAAGAGGATGGAGTTGGCCCAGTGTGATGATAAAGATTAAATTTATTTGTCATGTGCACTGAAATGACTGAAACTCGGTGCAGCCACCGCAAGGGCCCGGTGGGGAAGGACCACAGTATAGGGTTCTTCACCCGTGGGAGTGGGAGGGGTCGGGGGGCAGGGAGTATACCCCTCAACAATGATATGGTAAGCTGAACTACTGGAGTGGGGTGGCTATAAATACAGATATGTACTGAGTATAGTGGAAACGTATGTAGAGGATGAAAAGTTATTGAAATGGTTTATTGTATATATTTATTCTTGAATAAAGTATTTTTTGAATAAAGTATATTTTGAAATTTAAAAAAATTTGCTTAAACAACTAACACAGTCTGAATATGTAAATGTTGCAACACTTCTGGTGCCAACTGGTACCCACAACACTAACCATGTACCTTTGGAATATGGGAGGAAATGGGAGCACCAGGAGGAAATCCACAGGGTCATGGGGAGAACTGCAAACTCCTTCCAGAATTGAACCCGGATTGCTAGCAGAGTGGAGGGTTAAGCTAACCGCCACGCTACTATGCTGCCCAAAAGCTGTGGAATGTTATTATGGAACAGGTCTGAGGGGCGAAGTGGAGGACCAGTTTGCATGCTTGTAATGTTTAAATCTGTGTGGGGAGGGGAATTGTAAGTAAGTTTTTTCATCGCATTTCTGCTACACAGATGTGCACTTGACAATAACTCTGCCTCTCTCCCTTCTCTCCAACCCCACTCTTTCTTCCCCCCCCCCCCCCCCCGGCGCATCCCCACCCTCCCTTTGCAGGTTACAGCTCAGAGGGCTCAGTTTACATGCTCCGCTTTGAGCCAGCCCACCGGCGGGAAGGATCTGCCAGTAGCAACCTGTCCTCGGGGATTGGGAGCATGGCTGACCCGCCAGACGCGGCGACAGGGAAGGAAGCGTCTCCGGAGACAGTGGCCCCGTTACGTGGGCTCCCCTTCCGCTCGGAGCGGCAGTTGAGGTAAAGGGCGTGGCTCCTAGTGGGGTGGGTGGGGAGAAAATGGCTTCATCACCGATCCCTGCTGCGGACACCCGGGAAGGTCCTTGCCCATTTCTGGGGTCCCGCTCCCTTGACAAGGTGAAGGGCCTGCCAAGTCATGGAGGAAGGGAGGGAGTCCCGTGGGTAATTGAGTGCATGCCAGCTTTTCTGTCCCTCCCTCTCTCGCTCGAGGGTGGACTGGGATGGAGCTCTCTGTGTTGAATCTCTGCTCTCCCTCTGCCATTGCAGGCGGAAGAATGAGGGATCAGAGACCCGGCCGACGCAGGTGGACGACACGCGGGTGAACGCCGACGACGTTGTGGAGCAGATTCTCCAGGGACAGGACTTCAGCCAGTCCAGCGGCTGTGAAGGTGAGGGAGCTGGATGGGGGGTGGGGGAATTATAGGGTCTGGGGGGAGGGCATGAAAACTTCTTAGACAACAAGTTGAGACCATAACACCGGGAAATATAATCAGGTCAATCTCCATGGCCCTCTGTGGCAATGCATTTCACAAATTCACCACGCTCTGGCTGAATAAATTCCTGCTCACCTCTGTCTCTTTATTCTAAGGCTGTGCCCTCAGATCCTATGAATGGAGACATCCTTTCCACATCCACTCGAACCAGAATTTTCAGTATTTGGCAGGCTTGAATAAGATCATCTCCTTCCTCACCAACAACCCCCCACACCACCAGCATCTTGCCTGGATTGGGGAGCATGCCTTATGAGAACAGGTTGAGTGAACTTGGCCTTTTCTCCTTGGAGCGACGGAGGATGAGAGGTGACCTGACAGAGATGTATAAGATGATGAGAGGCATTGATCATGTGTATAGTCAGGGGCTTTTCCTCAGGGCTGAAATAGCAACCACGAGAGGGTACAGTTTTAAGGTGCTTGGAAACAGGTACAGAGGAGATGTCAGGGGTAAGTTTTTTTTACACAGTGGTGAGTGTGTTGAATGGGCTGCCGGCAACGGTGGTGGAGGCGGATACGATAGGGTCTTTTAGGAGACTCCTGGACAGGTACATGGAGCTTAGAAAAATAGAGGGCTATGGGCAACCCTAGGTAATATCTAAAATAAGGACATGTTCAGCACAGCATTGTGGGCTGAAGGGCCTGCACTGTGCTGTAAGTTTTCTATGTTTCTATCTCTGAGTTCCAGTGAGAACAGGCCCAGAGACATCAAACATTCTTCAAATGTTAAGCCTTTCATTCCTGAGATTACTTGTGAGCTGCCTCTGGGCACTCTTCAGCAAATCCTTTCCTCGATATGGGGCCCTAAATTGCCCCACGATGTTGTTTGACCAACATCTTATGAAGCTTTTTTTACTGCCACATTCGTTCTTAATCATCGTCATCATGTGCCATGTCATATGACTTAAGCAACCATGGTCTCATGACCATGATTACTCTTGGCAAATTTTTTTGACGGAAGTGGTTTGCCATTACCAATGACCCCAGCCATTATGAGTACTGTTCAGTCTGTGGCGTCGGCGGTCGCATAACCAGGACTTGTGATATGCACCAGCTTCTCCTACAACCACCATCTGCTCCCCCGGCTCCATGTGATCCTGATCGGGGGGCTAAGCAGGTGCTACGCCTTGTCCAAGGGTGTTTTGTAGGCTAGCAGAGAGGTGGAGTGCCTTATACACCTCCTTTTGTAGAGGCATATCTCCACCCCATCACCCAACAGGCATATATACCGGAGTATAAAAGGCATGAACATCGACGTTTAAGAAGGCAACAGCCCAGTATCTTACAAGATAAGAACAGATATAAATTAACAGATGAAAAAATAACAAATTATACCCAACTTGTATGTGTGAAAGATGAACTATGAGCCGAGTGGAAGGTTGAGAAAGAGGAAAAGGGCTGGTGTGAGATGATTTTTTAGGCCAGGCTCCAAGTTGAGTGACTGCCAGTTGCACAAGGACTTAGTTCCTGTTATGCTTGCTGGTGTTTAGGGACAGCAGTGGAGGTCCTCCATCGGTCTGTCCATGACCACCTCCTCTGTCGTGCCCCAGGTGCGGCTCGGGGTCCTCCTTTCTGTCCCTACGGAATGAGCCAAGTAGCCTTTAGTCTTTCTTCCCGCCCCCCCCCCCCCCCCCCATTTCTTCTGCACTTCAGGGATCCAGTGAAGTGCTGTCTTGGAGTTGGCCCCTCTTCTCATCACGTGCCCAGCCCATCTCCAGCGCTTTCTCACGATGATTGTGGTCATATTCTTTTGGCTGAAGGAGTAGGGTGTGGTTGGAGAGCATTCTTTGGCCAGGAGAATGGGAGAATCTTCCGGAAGCTCCTAGTGTGCTTGGTCTCTGCAGTGTGCGGAGCTCCCTTCATCACGGCAGTGGCTTCCTCTTGAATTTTCACTACTGTCAGCCACGCAAGTCCTGGTTAGAGACTCGGGGAGACTGTCGCGCACAGATGTAGAAGGATTATTCATTGCTGCTTCTTTAACGGTTTTATTTGACTAGTCAGGGTTGCTAGCCCTGAGTTGACCCCTGAACATGGAGGGGACCAGTGGACTACTCAGTCCGGGTTCTACCCTTTGACCTGTTTGGCATGGGTGACCCTATCAAGAGCAAAAGCACAAAGCCCTGACATTAGCCAGCGTAGCGCTCCAGATCATTTAGGCATGCAAGCCCCCAAACCCTACGACAAGGATGTACGTGTGGGAGCAAATAGAGACTTGCATCACAGGCACATGGCATCTGACACAACCTTCCCAAGAAAAACATAAATTAAACACACTTTACAAGAAAGACCATAATTAGAGCAAAGAAGTCAGTTGTAGTGCAGATTGGTGATGGTGTTAGAGGCAGTGATTTGGGTTCATGTTGGTTCAAGAACCAAATGGTTGAAGAGAAATGGTTGTTCTTGAATCTGATGGCAGTGTGGACTCCTGTGCCCGCTGCTTGATGGCGGCATTGAGAAGAGGGTGCATTCTGCGTGGTGGGGGCCCCAGCCCTGATGCTGGACGTAGTCTTCCTGAGGCATCCCCATTTTGGGTGGCCCTGAGGGTGGGGAGAGCTGTACCTGTGACAGAACGAGCTGAACCCACCACTCTCTCTCTCTCTGTAGCTTGCCATCTCATGCATTGGTGTTTCCATGATGGACCCCGTCAGCGTACTTTCCACTGTACTATCTGTGGAGGTTTGACAGCATCTGAAACAGTAGACAAGTGTAAATGTCGCGAGTCAAGATGCTGGCTGCTGTGGTATTGTTCTCACTGCCTTCCACTCCCAGTCTTTCACTCTCTACTGAAACTGTGTTGTTTGAAGTTCCTATGTTTACCGCCTCCGCAGTTTTGTGGCTTCATTTTGCATCTTGTTGACCTAGTCTGTCTCCTCGTCTTCCAGATGGCGGACTACAGCTGTACGTGGGTCGAGATGGGACTGTCCGACTGGGGAACAAACAGACAGATAACAGGTAAAGGCAGGCTGCAGACTAGGCATCAGTGGGTAGGGTCACAGTGACAGGTATATAGCTCTGAAACAGGCCCTTCGGCCCATTGAATCTGTGCTGAACATCAAGCACACATTACACTGATCCTGTTTGTCCTTTTTTTTTTAAAATTCTCCCCACATTCCCATCAATTTGCCCCTTCCCTTCACTCAAAGCCCATCACTCACCTATGCACTGGGGCTATTAACCCCCTGACCCACACGTCCTTGGGTTGTGGGAGGACACCGGATCACCAAACGTAACAAAAACATAACATTTATTTTACTTGTAACACGCACATCGAAACATACAGTGAAATGTAATACACCCAAAACAGTGGAGGAACTCAGCAAGGCCAGGCAGCATCTATGGAAAAGAGTAAACAGTTGACGTTTCAGGCCAAGACCTTTTATCTGGACTGTGGGGGGGGGGCGGGGGAGAAAGAGATTAGAAGTCAGAATACGAAGATGGGGGGTGGGTGGGGAGAGGAAGAAGTACAAGGTGATGGGAGAAACTGGGAGAGAGGGAGGGGTGACGGAAAGAGCTGGGAAGTCGATTATGAAAGGGATACAAGTGGGAAAGGGGGCATCTGATAGAAGAGGCCATGGAAGAAAGGGAAGGGGGGGGAAGCACCAGAGGGAGGTGATGGGTGGGTGAGGAGATGAGGTGAGAGGGGAAATGGGGAATGGTGAAGGAGAAGGTGGGGGGACAATTACCGGAAGTTTGAAAAATTGATGTTTATTTTGTCAGGTTGGAGGCTACCCAGACGGAATACAAAATGTTGCTCCTCCAACCTGAGTGTGGCCTCATCATGACAGTAGAGGCAGACATGTCAGATTGGGAATGGGAATTAGTTTTTGACTGTTTGCTCTTTTTCGTAAATGCTGCCTGGTCTGATGAGTTCCTCCAGCATTTTGTGTGTATTACTTTGATTTCCAGCATCTGCAGACTCTCTCTTGTTGGTGAAATGTATTGTTTGTGTCTGGGGACTTGCTGGGGACAAGTGTTGCCATGTTGGCGATGGAAGTGCAGCACGCCTTACAGTACAACTTACTGAAATGTGGGAGGAAAGCAGAGCACGTGGAGGAAACCTCCATGGCCATGGGGCGAATGTACAAACTCTTTACAGACAGTGGTGGGAATAGCATCCGAATCAGCTTTAATATCACTGATAAGAGAATGTCGAAAAATCTGTTGCTTTGTGGCAGAGCAATACATAAACTATACATAGCAATCAGAAATATACAAAAATTAAATGTAGTGCAAAAATAGTGAGGTATTGTTCACAGGTTGGTCCATTGTTAGTTCAGAAATCTGGTGGTAACAGGGAAGAAGTTGTTCCTAAAGTGCGTGTGGCTTCAGGCTCCTGTCACGCCTCTTGGGTGGTAAGAAGAGAGCAGATCTTGTGTGAATGGGGTCCTTAGTGACAGATTTGCCTTTATGAAGCATCGCTTTTTGAAGATGTGCCCGTCAGTGGAGAGGCTAGTGTCCATGATGTTGCTGACATAGTTTGCAACCCTTGGCAGCCTTTCCCAATCCCGTGCAGACCCGGCCATACCAGATGGTGATGGAGCCAGAGTACACTCCATGGTACATCTGCGGACGTTTGCTCGAGCCTTTGGTGACGTGCCAAATCTCCTCAAGTTCCGAATGAAGTCTAGCCTCTGGCGTGCCTTCTTTGTAATTGTATCTGTTGGGTGATCACCGGCACTTCAAAGCATTATGCTGCCAACTGCGACCACCAGGATCAAACCTGGGTCTCTAGCGCCATGAGACTGCGGCTCCACGCGCCACAATGCTGTGTGCCAGCTCCTATGTTGTAGGAGTTGTATAGCACAGACACAGGCCCGTCATCCCAAATGGCCTTTCTGCCCATCCACAGTTCATCCCATTTGCTTTCATCGAGGAGAAGCAACACAGGTGGATTTGGAGTGCTCCACTGTCTCAACTTCCACTAAGGAGAATGAGAGGGCTGGGACCGTAAAGAATTTCCAGGAAGCTGAATCTAAAGTTAAACCTCCCCCATCACCATTTACAAAATAATTCACAAAACCAATCTCTGAATTGCTGAGGAGAATCCTGTTGCCTTGATAAGTCTTCCCCTCACTCAAGTCACAGTTTCACGGCCAAAACTCTCCATGTCTCTGTCTTATAGTCCCGCTCAAGAGTGCAGGGTTGGTAAATTGGTTTCTTATTGCCACATGTAATTGCAGTACAGTGAGGGGTGGGTGGGGGAAAAGTATTTTGCCTGCCACCCGTACAGATAATTTCATTACAACAATACACTGAGGTCATACGGGGGAAAGCAATAACAATGCAGAATAAAGTGTTACAGTTAGAGAAGGTGCAGAGCAGGTGGCTAACAAGGTGCAAGTCATGGCAAGTAGATTGTGAGGTCAAGAGTCTATCTTGTCCTACTAAAGGACTGTAACAGTGAGGTAGATACTGTCCTTGACCCGACTTTCTCATCAGAATTGGATTTATTGCTGACTTGGATGATGGAAAGCTTATAATTGATTTACTTGGCACAGTGCAGCATGGTAGTGTAGCAGTTGGCCCAGCATTTTACCACTCCAGTTGTGAGATCGGGGTTCAATTCCTGCCCCTGTCTGTAAAGAGTTTGTACTGTGACTGTGGGGTTTCTTGCAGTGTTCCTGTTTCCAAACACACATGGTGAGAGTTGGTGAGTTGCTGGTGCCAGAAGCATGCCCCAGCACACCCTCGCTGATTTGATAAAATTGATGCATCTCAATGTATGTTTGATGTTCTCTGACGAGTGAAGCTAATCTTCAGTAACAGCGGGATAAAAGCTATCCTTGAGCCTGGTGGTACATGCTTTCATGGTTTGGATCTTGTGTCAGGCGGGAGAGAAGGGAAGAGAATCAGAATCTGACTTATCGCTAGTTTAGATTATGTGAAAATTGTTCTTCTGCAGCAGTAGAGTGCAAAGACATAAACTTAAAATTACTAAATAAATTGTACAAACCTGAAGGGAAAACAGGGCTGGCTGGTGGTGTAGTGGCATCAGCACTGGATTTCAAGGCAGATGGTCCTGAGTTCAAACCCAGCCAGGTCCCAACCTGGGCAGCAGCAGCATCTGTGCGGGAGAAAGCCCTGGCAATCGACTTCCGTACTTTGCTGTGAAACCCCTATGGACCCTTTGGTCCATGAGGTCACAAAGAGTCGGACTCGACGAAACGACTGAACAACAACAAAAGGAGCAATGAGGTAGTGTTCATGGAGCATTCAGAAATCTGATGGAGGAGAGGAAGAAGCTGTTCTTGACTTGTTGAGAGTTTGACCTCAGGCTCCTGAACCTCCTCCCTGATGCTAGTAACAAGAAGGGGGCATGTCCCAAATAGTGAGGATCCTTAGTGCAAGAAGATCAGGGGTGAGTGGGGTCTTTCTTTTATTGACATTAATTGGAGGGTTGCAGGACTGTTATCTATTTGGTGTGTGAAAGGACGTTAAATGAGAGGTTTCATTGTCTCTTCGAGGGTGTGAGGACCCAATGTGGGATGAATAAGAAATATAGCAAGAGATCATGAACTCTCAGATATTGAAAGAATATTTTTCTTCATAAATAGTTTATAACTTTGAGATGAATTGGACCATTCAGATTATATGATGTAGGAAATTGAGTGTGTCGATTGGGAATAGATGTACTTGGGGGAAATGCACAACGGGAGTGTGGAGGTTGTTTAGAGAACTCCTGCATTGGTTTCTGGATAAATGTCTTATTATAGGAATGGAATTGTCACCTTATTGTAGGAAGGAGGAGGGGGGCTTTAGAGAGAGAGTGCAAAGGAGATTTACCAGGATGTTGCCTGCACTGGACAGCATTTCTTGCAACGATAGCTTAAGTGAGCTAGGACTTTTTTTTGGTGAGGAGGATGATGAAAGGTGACTTGATAGAGGTGTACAAGATGGTAAGGGGCATAAGAAATGGCTAATACAAGGAGGCATAACTTTATTGTGTTTGGAAGAAAGTATGCAGGGGGTGAAGGAAGCAGGTTTTTCCATACGGAGTGGTGGGTGCATGGAATGGCCTGCTGGGAGTACTGGGAGAGGCAGATACTTTGGGGACATTTAAGAAATTCTTGGGCACATGGATGAAAGTAAAATAGAGGGCTATGTGGGAGGGAGGGTTAGATTGATCTTAGACTAGATTAAAGGGTCAGCACAACATTGTGGGCTGCAGGGCCTGTACTGTTCTGTTTTTTTCCCTGTTCTATATTCTGATCAGCCGGAAGGTGCAACCACAGATTTAGCGGCATTATTTTTGCAAAGTCACACAAAGAATGGAGCATGTCCTACATAAATTAACACACTTATAAATGCTTGTTAATTTATCAGTGAGCATTTTACCACTGACTTTACTAACTTTCAGAAAAGATTGATGCCCCTTCCAAACAGGATCCTGTGACATAATCCTTTAATTCTTCCCTCACAGGGATTTAAACTCCCTGGATTAATACTGACATCATTAACTTGCCCAACTTTTCATCCAATTAACAGTTGGGCAGCTAGATGGATAGGAAGGGGTTGGAGCGGGGGGTCCCAACCTTTATGCCAATGATCCTTGCCATTAAGCGAGGAGTCGTGGACCCCCAGTTAGGAACCCTTGGTTTAGAGGGATATGGATCAAACGCTGACAAATAGGACTATTTTAATGGGCCACTTGGTCAGCATAGATGAGTTGGGCCAAATAGCCTGTTTGCCTGTTGTACAACTCTAAATACATTGTGTAAAGCAAGCACCTGCAGTCAGTAATTTGGCTGCCTGGTGCATGACTTCACTGGTGAATGCAAAAACCTCATGGCTTTCCTTCATTTCTCCACAGGTGGTGTGACTACAAGCCCGTGGTGATCGAAATCCACTGAACCAAACATTCCAACAATTTCCCTGCTGCTCTTATCAACCGGAATTGTGCGAGGACCTGGAATTTCTACTGCGGAGCACGATGGGCATTTTACCTTAAAGGACAGTGAACAATATCCAGCAGAAAATGTTGGGGGAAGGAGGAGGCAGCGAGAACCAGCGGAGGTTTGGGGGTGGTGGTGTTGACCCTACCTCAGGTCACCTGCTGGAGAGTGAAGATTTGGAACCTGGATGGTGCGTTCGCAATAAACATGAACAATTACAAAACTCATGAACAGCACCCCACGTTTCTGCGAGGAACTGTCTCCACCAGATTGGAATTGTTAACTCTTCCTCTCTGGCCAGTGGTAATGAGACTTGGTAAAGGGCACCCTAACTTCATGGTCTAACGTAATGTTGGATTGGTTCTAATGACCTGGGATTTAGGGTGTATATGGGGAGCAGCTGGTGCTAAATTTCTGAATGGTTGCACTTTTAAGGTTTGTGATGCCTAATAGTGGCGACGAGCCTCCACCCCCTTTCTAATACCAACCCCTCTTCCTATACTACCCGCCCCCCCCAACTGGGTCATGAGTCTCATCAGAACAGTGAGGATGTCACATCTGACCATGACTTCCCCACCATCTCAAGCTCTATCCTTGTGTGACTCCCCACCCTGATGGGAAGCAGAACAGCATCAGCTCATCTGATTGTCTGAGACGGAGTTTTAAAAAAGTGTCGGGTGCTTTTCAAGCTATTAAACGAGGAAAAGATTATTATTTTTAGATGCTCTCCTGTTTGTGTTTTTTTTAATTTGTGAATTTCTTGAGGTTTCAGGAGAGATTGGGGATGGTTGTCTTATTTTGCGATTCCACCTTGCTCTGCTCCTGTTGGACCTGGGGAACAAGGGTGACCTTAAGCCAACTATCCTGTTAAAGCTGGGCAACTTTCGTGCCTCGTGATTGTTGGGAACGGGACTTAATAACCTAAAGACAAGTAGCCTAAACTTTTGGATTTCCTGCTGGTTATGTACCAGACAAGTTGTCCCTTTTTCTCTCTTTCATTCACCCCCACCCCAACTTCCCACCTCTGATCAGTTTGGTTCAAGGAAGATGGGAATAAGTAGCCACATGTTTTTAATTGTTGAAATGTGCGGCTCCAGGAAAATCCCCAAAAGTTCCAGGATTATTCTTGGAGGATGATCAGCTTTTGCTGCTGTTTTCTGTTCTTCATGTGGCCCTCCTGATCCCAGTGGATTGGTGAGGGAGAAAGGGATCTTTCCAATGAGTTCAGAATTGTCCTGATGGGGTATGAAGAAGGGAAGAGGGGAGTTTGACTTGGCCCTTCTGAAGATGGGTGACAGAGAGAGAGAAGAAATGATTGTGATCAAATATTTAACTAAATTGGGATGAGAAAGCAGGAGCCATTCCACATTTGTCCTCCTCCCTAGGTGTTTCCTGTCCAAAGTTGCAAGCCCCATAGATGCCATCTTGGGTGAGGTGGCCGGTGATATCATTTGCCAGTTCAATTGTTGTGGTCTTGATCTTTTGTTCTCCCCTTCTATGATCTCTTCTTTCTTTTAGAATTGTTGCTGAGGATCTAGAAATCACAGCCCCTTTATGCCGAGATTTGTTTAATACTCTAAAGCCCTCTAGTGGGGGAGAGGGTTGTGGAGATGCCGTGTGAAGAATATTTCTGTGAAATATTTTTGGGAATGGGCTGCTTACAGGATTGACTCATGTTTCTGTGTTTCTGGAGAATGGACTTGATTTTATTTTTAGAAATTGTAATTTATCAATAAAATATCTTTTATTTAAAGAAAGTCTTTTGGAGGAAAATGTATTCTTAAATAAGTTTACCATGTTATTAGCACTGGTTTATTAGATAAACCAAGATACAGTGAAAAGCTTGTCTTGCATACTGTTCATACAGATCAAATCATTACACAGTGCATTGAGCTAAAATAGGGTAAAATGGTGACAGATACAGAATAAAACAGAACAGCTGCAGAGAAAGTGCACTGGAGGTAAACAATAAGGTGTGAGATCATCATGAGGTAGGTTGTGATATCACGAGTGTCTTATTGGACTCAAGAATTACCTAATACTGTATTCTTATAGCATCATCCATCATCAGGGACCTCCACCGCCTAAGACGTGCTGTCTTCCCACTGCTGCCATCAGGAAGAAGGTACAGGAGCCTCAGGACTCTCACCATCAGGTTCTGGAACAGTTACTACCCTTCAGCCATCAGGTTGTTGAACCAAAGGGGATAACTTCACTTGACTTCATTGAAATGTTCCCACAACTTATGGACTCGCTTTCAAGGACTCTTCAACTGATGTTCTTGATATTTATTGCTTATTTATTTATTATTTCCTTATTTTAGTACTTGCACAGTTTTAATTTATTTTGCACACTGGTTAAACACCCAAGTTGGTGCAGTATTTCATTGATTCTATTATGGTTATTGTTCTGTTGTGGATTCATTGAGTATGCCCATGAGTAAATGAATCTCAGGGTGGTATACATGTACTTTCCTAGTACATTTACTCTGATTTTTGGACAGTGGAATAGAAGCTGTTCTTGAGCTTGGTGATGCATGCTTTCAGGCTTTGCATCTTCCACTTGATGGGGTTTGCTGCTTTTGTGTGGGGGGGGCCTTTTGGGTTCTAACATTTTTACTTCCACTCATTCTTCGGGGCACTTTTGTGGATGTCCGCGGAGAACAAGAATTTCAGGTTGTATATTGCATATATTTCTCTGATATTAAACAGAACTATCGAGAAGAGAATGTTCGGGGGGGTGGGGTCTGTGATTATGTTGGCTGCCTTACTGAGGCAGTGGGAACTCATGAAGGGGAGCCTGGTTTCCGCGATGTGCTGAGCTGTGTCCGCATCTCTGTAGTTTCTTGCGGTCACAGGTAGAGCAGTGGCCAAGCTGGGATGCATCCAGATAGGATGCTTTCTGTGGTACACTGACTTAAAAACAAGTATCGATCAGTGGGGCCATGCCTAACTTTTTTTAACCTGCTGAGGGGTAGCATCCTGAGAATGGAGCTGTTAACATGGGTAAAGGAAGGAAATAATAAATTCACTTTTTTTTGTCAAAGGATTTGAATACAAAAGTGGAGGTGAATTGCTTCAGTAACACAGAGCTATAAGATACAAGACGTAGACATAGGAGCAGAATTAGGCCATTCGTCCCATTAAATCCTGTTCAGACTGCATCTGGAATTTGTGTAAGGGACTTGTCTGCTTACCTCTATACTTGTGATAGCAGGAATGTAGTGAATGTCTTCTGGAATTGTCACCTTGTCATAGTGGAGAGGTTTATGACTTCCTGAGATCCCTAGAGTAATGCCGACTGGAACTTAGCTCCTGATGGGGTCACCTGTGGCAAGTAAGGTCAAGAGAGTGGTTCCATACAAAGTGATCTGACAAAGACCTCAACGTTGGAGCTGGCAGAAGATAATGGAGCATCACAACGGCAGAAGATAATGGTGCATCACAACAGCAGTGAAGGTGGAGGAAGGCTGCTGTAGGGAAGGGTCCCCAGTTTTGCATTCCGAGCCGCTGGACCCTGACCGTGTGGTGGCTACCTGTCCATCAGCCTCTCCACATTAAACAAGGTCATGCACAGACATCCTCTACTAAAAGTGACCCTTTAGGTGAACATTACTCAACACGAGTGAATGCACATCTATGGGATATGATCTAATTGAAACTTATAAACTACTTAAGGGGCTTGACGGGGGTCACAGGGAGGACCGTTCCTCCTGGCTTGGCTTATCGAGAACCAGTGTTCACAATTTCAAAATAAACAGATCAGTCTGAGATGAGAAATTCCTTCTCCCAGTGGATAGTCTTTTGAATCTGCCAGCCAAGAGTGCGGTAGAGGCTTAGTATACAAAATTGGGGGTTATAAATGGGGTTAATGCAAGCAGGCCTTTTGCATTGAGGTGGGAATTAGAGGTCATAGGTTAAGGGTGAAAAGTGAAATGTTTAGGGAAACAACTTCAGAGGGTGGTGAGAATGCGGATTGAGTTGCCAGTGGAAGTGATGGTTGCAGGTTCAATTGCAACACTTAAGAGAAGCTTGACTTGAAACGGGGATGGGAGGGGGTTGGAGGCTATGGTCCAGGTGGGAGAGAATAGGGAGAATAGATGGGCCAAATGACCTGTCTCTGTGTTATAGTGTTTTATGACTGGTCACTGAGTTCATTCAAAACACAAGTTGATACAACTTTAGATGTTAAAGCATGGGGCTAAAGGGAGGAAGTAGGCTAATGTCATGGGCTGGTCATGATTTCATTGGATGTACACCAGGCTGAGTAACCTATCATTGATAAATCCACCTGACATGGCACAAAAGGAATGAATAAAGACTCTACCCAAAGGCAAAACAGAGAGGTGAAGATTTTACAAGACACACACAATTTATGCAGTGCCTTTTGTCCAGCTATTGGCTGGAAATGAAAGAATTTTTGCAGTCAGATGATTATGTTGTGTAGGTGAAGTAGATTACAGAGCAGCACAGCAAGCTCCTACTGCCAAAAATGAAGCTCAATCATGATTGGGGGACCGTACACAAGTCCATGTATCCCAGGAGATAGTGGTGAAGAAGGAATTTGGGATTCTTGGCTTTATTAGCTAAGGGATGGACTAAGAGTCAAGTGCTGGTGGAGGATACAGCAGAACGTAGATCATAAACAACATGAGATTCTGCAGATGCTGGAAATCCAGAGCAACACATAGAAAATGCCGGAGAAACTCAGCAGGGTCAGGCAGTATCAATGGGGAGGAATAACAAGGCAACATTTTGAGCCAAGACCCTCAGATCAGTCACTGATGTGGGTGGGAAAGGGCATATGGTGTTCTGAGCACAGGTGAGGTGTTACACTTTGGAGATCAAATGTAATGGGAAATTACACATTTAATGGCAATTAAATGCTGGCTCAGTTTTTTTTTGATCTTCCTGCACTGTCACACCCTGTCCTGGTTTAGCATTTCCTGTTTTGTGTTCCTTCTCTTTAACCATTCTCAACAATCTGAGCTTCGGTGGTGCAGTCAGTAGAAGCATTGTCTCACAGCTCCCGTAACCCCGGGTTCAGTGCTCGCCTCCGGCACTGTGTGTGTGGATTTAGAAGATAGCACATTAAGTGGTACAGTGCAGGAACAAAGCAAGGCCGTTCAGACCCCATCCGATGTCTGTGCCAAGCACAATGCTAAGTGAAACTAAACCCTTTCTGTCTCCCCATCTCCTGCATTCCCTGTATATTAATATGCAGCATCACAACCAGCACCAACACTCTGTGTCTGAAGCAAAACCTGCCGAACACTTTACCCTTCTCAGCCTAGCAGCACTGATTCTGTCCATTACAGAGACTTGGATGGCTCAGGGGCAGGAATGGTTACTTCAAGTACCAGGCTTTATGTTGCAGAAAGGACAGGAAGGGAGGTAGAAGAGGTGGGTTTGCAGCACTATTGATCAGCGATAGTGACATGGCTGCAGAAAAGGAGGAAGTCATGGAGGGATTGTCTATGGTCTCTCTGTGGGTGGAAATTAGGAACACGATGGGGGTCACTAACTCTACTGGGTGTTTTTTATAGACCACCCAATAGTAACAGGGACATTGAGGAGCAGATAGGGAGACAGATTCTGGAAATGTGTAATATAACAGGGTTGTTGTGGTGGGATATTTTAATTTCCCAAATATTGATTGGCATGTCCCTAGAGCAAGGGGTTTAGATGGGGTAGAGTTTATTAGGTGTGTTCAGGAAGGTTTCTTGACACCTTCAGGAGAAAATCTATCTCCTTTACCATAGCATTGGAGAGGGATAGGAACAGACAAGTTAGGAAAGTGTTTAATTGGAGTAAGGGGAAATATGATGCTATCAGGCAGGAACTTGGAAGCATAAATTGGAAACAGATGTTCTCGGGGAAACGTACAGAAGAAATGTGGCAAATGTTCAGGGGATATTTGCATGGAGTTCTGCATAGGTACGTTCCAATGAGACAGGGAAAGGATGGTAGGGAACAGGAAATGTGGTGTACAAAGGCTGTTGTAAATCTTGTCAAGAAGAAAAGAGCTTATGAAAGGTTCAAAAAGCTAGGTAATGAAAGAGATCTAGAAGGAGCTTAAGAATGAAATTAGGAGAGCCAGAAGGCCTTGGCGGACAGGATTAAGGAAAATCCCAAGGCATTCTACAAATATGTGAAGAGCAAGAGAGTAAGCGGCCTCAATGACTACAGACCGGCAGCTTTGACCTTCCACGTCATGAAGACCCTGGAGAGACTTGTTCTGGAGCTGCTCTGGCCTATGGTCAGGCCACACTTAGATCCCCTCCAGTTCGCCTACCAGCCCCGATTAGGAGTTGAGGATGCCATCGTCTACCTGCTGAACCGTGTCTACGCCCACCTGGACAAGCCAGTGAGCACTGTGAGGCTCATGTTTTTTGACTTCTCCAGTGCATTCAACACCATCCACCCTGCTCTGCTGGGGGAGAAGCTGACAGCGTTGCAGGTGGATGCTTCCCTGGTATCATGGATTGCAATATTGTGTGTCCGACAGAGTGATCAGCAGCACTGGGGCTCCACAGGTGACTGTCTTGTCTCCCTTTCTCTTCACCATTTACACCTCAGACTTCAACTACTGCACAGAGTCTTGTCATCTTCAGAAGTTTTCTGATGACTCTGCCATAGTTGGATGCATCAGCAAGGGAGATGAGGCTGAGTACAGGGCTATGGTAGGAAACTTCGTCACATGGTGTGAGCAGAAATATCTGCAGCTTAATGTGAAAAAAACTAAGGAGCTGGTGGTAGACCTGAGGAGAGCTAAGGTACTGGTGACCCCTGTTTCCATCCAGGGGGTCAGTGTGGACATGGTGGAGGATTACAAATACATGGGGATATGAATTGACAATAAACTGGACTGGTCAAAGAACACTGAGGCTGTCTACAAGAAGGGTCAGAGCTGTCTCTATTTCCTGAGGAGACTGAGGTCCTTTAACATCTGCCAGACGATGCTGAGGATGTTCTATGAGTCTGTGGTGGCCAGTGCTATCATGTTTGCTGTTGTGTGCTGGGGCAGCAGGCTGAGGGTAGCAGACACCAACAGAATCAACAAACTCATTCGTAAGGCCAGTGATGTTGTGGGGATGGAACTGGACTCTCTCATGGTGGTGTCTGAAAAGAGGATGCTGTCTAAGTTGCATGCCATCTTGGTCAATGTCTACCATCCACTACATAATGTACTGGTTGGGCACAGGAGTACATTCAGCCAGAGACTCATTCCTCCGAAATGCAGCACAGAGCGTCATAGGAAGTCATTCCTGCCTGTGGCCATCAAACTTTACAACTCCTCCCTTGGAGGGTTAGACATCCTGAGCTGATAGGCTGGTCCTGGACTTATTTCATAATTTACTGGTATAATTTACATATTACTATTTAACTAGTTATGGTTCTATTACTATGTATTATTTATGGTGCAACTGTAACGAAAAACAATTTCCCCCTGGGATCAATAAAGTATGACTATGACTATAAGATGTGAGAGAATAGGACCAATCAAGTGTGACAGTGGAAAAGTATGTATGGAACCAGAAAAGATAGCAGAGGTAATTAATGAACACTTTACTTCAGTATTCCCTAAGGAAAAGGACCTTGGTGATTGTAGGAATGACTTACAGCGGACTGAAAAGCTTGAGCATGTAAATATTAAGGAAGAAGATGTGCTGGAGCTTTTGGAAAGCATCAAGTTTAATAAGTCACTGGGACCGGATGAGATGTACTCCAGGCTACTGTGGCAGGTGAGGGAGGAGATTTCTGAGCCTCTGGTGATGATCTTTACATCATCAATGAGGATGGGAGAGGTTCCAGAGAATTAGAGCGTTGCAGTTGTTGTTCCCTTTTTCAAGAAAGGGAGTAGAGATAGCCCAGGAAATTATAGACCAGTGAGTCTTATTAGTTGATGGAGAAGATACTGAAAGGCAGGATTTATGAACATTTGGAGAGGCATAATATGATTAGGAATAGTCAGCATAGATTTGTCAAAGGCAGGTCGTGCCTTACGCGCCTGATTGGATTTTTTGAAGATGTGACAAACACATTGATGAAGGTAGAGCAGTCATTGTAGTGTATATGGATTTCAGCAAGGCATTTGATAAGGTACCCCATGCAAGGCTTATTGAGAAAGTAAGGAGGCATGGGATCCAAGGGGACCTTACTTTGTGGATCCAGAATTGTCTTGCCCACAGAAGGCAGAGAGTGGTTGTAGATGGGTCATATTCTGCATGGAGGTTGGTGACCAGTGGTGTGCCTCAGGGATCTGTTCTGGGACCCCTACTCTTCGTGATTTTTATAACTGACCTGGATGAGGAAGTGGAGGATGGGTTAGTAAATTTGCTGATGACACAAACGTTGGGGGTGTTGTGGATAGTGTGGAGTGCTGTCAGAGGTTACAGTGGGACATTGACAGGATGCAAAACTGTGCTGAGAAGTGGCAGATGGAGTTCAACCCAGATAGGTGTGAGGTGGTTCTTTTTGGTAGTTCAAATATGATGGCAGAATATAGTATTAATGGTAAGACGCTTAGGAGTGTGGAGGATCGGGGGGATCTTGGGGTCCGAGTCCATAGGCCACTCAAAGCAGCTGCGCAGGTTGACTCTATGGTTAAGAAGGCGTACGGTGTATTGGCCTTCATCTATCGTGGAAATGAATTTAGGAGCAGAGAGGTAATGTTACAGCTATATAGGACTCTGGTCAGACCCCACTTGGAGTACTGTGCTCAGTTCTGGTCGCCTCACTACAGGAAGGATGTGGAAACCATAGAAGGTGTGCAGAGGAGATTTACAAGGATGTTGCCTGCATTGGGGAGCAAGCCTTATGAGTATAGGTTGGGTGAACTCGGCCTTTTCTCAATGGAGTGACGGAGGATGAGAGGTGACCTGATAGAGGTGTATAAGATTGATCATGTGGATAGTCAGAGGCTTTTCCCCAGGGCTGCAATGGCCAGCACAAGAGGGCACAGTTTTAAGGTGGTTGGAAGTAGGTACAGAGGAGATGTCAAGGGTAAGTTTTTTTATGCAGAGAGTAGTGAGTGCATGGAATGGGTTGAAAGTGGTGGTGGTGGAGGTGGATAGGACAGGGTCTTTTAAGAGTCTCTTGGGTAGGTACATGGAGCTTAGAAAAATAGAGGACTATGGGTAACCCTTGGTAAGTTCTAAAGTAAGGATATGTTTGGCACAGATTTGTGGGCCAAAGGGCCTGTATTGTGCTGTAGATTTTCTATGTTCCTATGACGTAGAGGGCTGAAGGTGGGCACGCAAGTAAACAGGAAGGTAAAGACAGGTACTTACCTTCATCGGTGGAGACAATTAGTAAGGGAGTCAGGAAATCACTTTGCAGTTTTATGAAACTTTGGTTAGGCTGCACACGCAGTATTGTGTGCAGTTCTGGTTGCCCTATGATAGGAAAGATGTAGGGGTCTTGAAAGCAGACCAGAGAGGTTTACCGGTGTCCTGCTGAACACGAGTCTGCGAGTCCACTGGCTTGGAGATGGTCCTGTCCTGTTTGTGTGAGTGGGAGGGAGGAAAGAGTTTGTTTCATTGTAGTTATTTTGCCATTTGTGGTGCTCTGCTGAACATGCTATGAAAGCACCGGAATGTGTGTCGACACTTGCAGGCTGCCTCCAGCACGTCCCTAGATTGTTTCCGCAAATGACGCATCTCATTGTGCGTTTCCAAATACTGTAAAACAATCTGAATCGCGATTCCTGCAGTTCTGTACGGAAGCACTAGATGGCGACCAGGTGCCATGCGCTGCCGCCGGCTGGTGTGGTCGATTCACCCCCTGGTGAACGACGACAGGCACCAAGTTAAACTTGGAGGATTCCCAGATGCGACTGGATCGTTGGCAGGGAAATTCCGCGAGGGCAAGTAGAATAAACGCTTTCCACTGGGCGTGAGGTGCTGTCAAGGGGCCAGGAAAAAGCAGATCGGAACAAGAATTAGGTGACTAACAAAGGGTGCGGATCCAGCACCCACTGGGGAGGTATGTCGGAGGCGCGCTCGTTAGCTTGCCGGGTTACCAGATGCACAAGAGACCGCACATGCTGGGTTCAAATTCAGACACATCCTTCAACTCGCCCCTAACACCTGTGGAACAGACTCTCAGTATCGGCACTTTAAGGGGCGATAATATTGGATAAACTCACCCGACAGCCTGTATCACCAATGGGTGTGTGTGTGTGTGTTGCCCTGATTGGCGTCTAAACTTTGACCTTCTCACTGATCTAGAGAGGTATTGTTGGAAGCAAGTCTAGCGCCCTGGAGGTGGCCACAAAAGTAAACAGGGTGGCAATCCTCTAATTTGATAGTTAACATAAGAAAAAAGAACAGGAGAAGGCTATTTGGCCCACCGAGCCTGGTCTCCCATTCAATAAGATCCACCTACCTATCTTTTCCCATAACCTCTCCCTGTGAAACACACATGGTGCTCACAGGGAGAGCATATCCGGCATCTGGATATTCAATCAAACAATTTAATCACGTAAACACGAGGAATTCTGCAGATGCTGGAAATTCAAGCAACACACATCAAAGTTGCTAGTGAACGCAGCAGGCCAGGCAGCATCTCTAGGAAGAGGTACAGTCGACGAGGGTCTCAGCCTGAAACATCGACTGTACCTCTTCCTTGAGATGCTGCCTGGCCTGCTGCGTTCACCAGCAACTTTGACGTGTGTTGCTTGAAACAATTTAATCAGTCAAACTTCACTTATACAGACACACATTCGCACACAAATAGACACACACACACACTCTCTCTCTCTCTCTCTCTCACACACACACACAGTACATACGCATTCAGACATACACGTTCGCACACCCACACAGATACATACACACATCTACACACGCAGACACACAGATACACAACACACACGCACACTCTGCTCACCACAATTCTGTGTTTGTACCAGGTCATGATTACACACATGCACACACACTATGTGTATGGGCGTTGCGTGCGCGCTTGTATGTACGTGTTTGTATGTCAGTCTATGTGCGTACGTGTGAGTATGTTCGCATATAAGCGTAAATACCCACTTCTGCTTGCCCAACACACACTTCAGAGAAACAAACGCCGGCTCAAGGTGCCCGCATGCTTAACCGCACACCCTCCCTCCGAGTTTCCCGCACACAGACTCCGCTGTCTCTTTCTCCCCTATTCCCAGACACAACCATTCGCCCCACAACAGTGCCCGGACAGACCTTGCCCCCTCCCCCTCACCCACGCCTTGGCATTACTCCGCTCCGTCGTCAAACACACCCCGAACTCTTGCAGAGGGACGGGATTCAGACAAAGTCCCGCCCCTCCTGACTGCACAATTACTCCGTTTTTATCTTGGGCGGCCCACGCGTGCAGACGGCAGTCTGGAGCCGCCAGCTTTCTCAGGCCTGAAATAGATCCTGGGACTTTCCCGAACGCATTTCCCGACGTCTGCTTCAAGGGAAAGACAACCAGTTCCCTTCGGCTTACAATGGGGAAGCTGCTGAGTCAGTTCCTTTGCGTGGGAATTCCGACCGGTCTGAGAAATTCCAAGATGTGGGAAAGGTGTGTGACCCCCTCCCCCGCCACCATACCTGCCTCCCTGTCCACGGGAGCCCCCTTTGGTTATGTGAGGCCCACAAACTGCTGGAGGAACTCAACGGGGCAGGCAGCACTTGAATTGAATTGACTTTATTTCTTACAACCTTCACATACATGAAGTGTAAAAATCTTTGTTATGTCTCCGTCTAAACGTGCAATGAGCAATCATAGTAATTTATAATAAATAGAACAGTCAATGTAACATAGAAATACACTCCAATCAGTGTGAGTTAATCAGTCTGATGGCCTGGTGGAAGAAGCTGTCCCGGAGCCTGTTGGTCCTGGCTTTTATGCTGTGGTACCGCTTCCCGGATGGTAGCAGCTGGAACAATTTGTGGATGGGGTGACTCGGGTCTCCAATGATGACATTTACACACCTGTCTTTGTAAATGTCCCGCAGTCCCGAATAGTGGGAAGTCCCGAAGTCCCGAATAGTGGGAAGTTCACAACTACAGACGCGCTGTGCTGTTCGCACCACTCTCTGCAGAGTCCTGCGATTGAGGGAGGTACAGTTCCCATACCAGGCAGCGATGCAGCCAGTCAGGATGCTCTCAATTGTGCCCCTGTAGAAAGTTCTTAGGATTGGGGGGCCCATACGAAACTTCCTCAACCGTCTGAGGTGAAAGAGGAGCTGTTGTGTCTTTTTCACCACACAGCCAATATGTACAGACCATATAACATATAACAATTACAGCACGGAAACAGGCCATCTCGGCCCTTCTAGTCCGTGCCAAACTCTTACTCTCACCTAGTCCCGCCGACCTGCACTCAGCCCATAACCCTCCATTCCTTTCCTGTCCATATATCTATGCAATTTAACTTTAAATGACAACATCAAACCTGTCTCAATCACTTCTGCTGAAAGCTCGTCGCCCACAACTACCACTCTCTGAGTAAAGAAGTTCACCCTCATTTACCCCTAAACTTTTGCCCTTTTAACTCTCAACTCATGTCCTCTTGTTTGAATCTCCCCCATTCTCAATGGAAAAAGCCTATCCACGTCAACTCTATCAATCCCCCTCATAATTTTAAACACCTCTATCAAGTCCCCCCTCAACCTTCTACGCGCCAAAGAACAAAGACCTAACTTGTTCAACCTTTCTCTGTAACTTAGAAGATGAAACGCAGGCAACATTTTGGTAAACCTCCTCTGTACTCTCTCAATTTTATTGACATCTTTCCAATAATTCGGTGACCAGAACTGTACACAATACTCCAAATTTGGCCTTCTCCTTTTGGGCATCACCTCATTCTGGCTTTCTGCCCTAATGGTTCTAATGGCTGATAGTACAGCAACAGCTCCCCCCCCATCCCAATGAAGTGTCTCAACCCCAAATGTCATCTCTTCCAGGTCAACATACCTAAAATACTGGACGAACACAACAGGTCAGGCTGTATCTATGGAGGGGAATAAAAAGAAAATGTTTCAAGCCAAAATCCTTCACTAGGAAAGGAAAGGAAGGGGGAAGAGTGACTGTTCCTGGTGTTGTCTGACCCGCTGAATTCCTCCAGCGCTTTGTGAGTGGATTCAGATTCCAGTACCTGTGGTCTGTTGTGTCACCTTTTGACTGAGTGCCTCATGAGTTTCTACCTACAGGGATTTAGCTGGGCCAGTTACAAACAAGAGAAAATCTAGAGATGCTGGAAATCTAAGCGACACACTCAAAACACTGGGGGAGCTCAGCAGGCCGGGCAACGTCTATCGAAAAGAGTACAGTTGATGTTTCGGGCCAAGACCTTTCAGCAGAGTTGGAGAAACAAGTTGGGCCAGTTCCTTCTTCGCCTGAAGCCGTCCCTGCCATTCGTGGTTCATGGTCATGGTGTCAAGGTAAATATTTGGAAAATCATGGGCTAGGTTGCGGGTTAGTTTTCGGGAGAAATTTTACCTGCATCAGAGTCAGCTTCAGGTTTATTATCATTGTCATGTAGGACGTGAAATTTGCGGCAGTAGTACAGTGCAAGATAAAAATTATCATAAATTTCAAAATAACCAGAGTGCAAAAATAGCATTAATAAGGTAGTGTTCATGAACTGTTTAGGAAGCAAGCATGCAAGTACAGCAGGCAGTGAAGAAAGCTAATGGCATGTTGGCCTTCATAACAAGGGGAATTGAGTATAAGAGCAAAGAGGTCCTTCTGCAGCTGTACAGGGCCCTGGTGAGACCACACCTGGAATACTGTGTGCAGTTTTGGTCTCCAAATTTGAGGAAGGACAGTCTTGCTATTGAGGGAGTGCAACGTAGGTTCACAAGGTTAATTCCTGGGATGGCGGGACTGTCATATGTTGAAAGATTGGAGCGAATGGGCTTGTATACTCTGGAATTTAGAAGGCTGAGAGGGGATCTTATTGAAACATTGAAGATTATTAAGGGATTGGACACGGTGCAGGCAGGAAGCATGTTCCCGCTGATGGGTGAGTCCAGAACCAGAGGCCACAGTTTAAGAATTAGGGGTAGGCCATTTAGAACGGAGTTGAGGAAAACCTTTTTCACCCAGAGAGTGGTGGATATATGGAATGCTCTGCCCCAGAAGGCTGTGGAGGTCAAGTCTCTGGATGCTTTCAAGAAAGAGATGGATAGAGCTCTTAAGGATAGCGTAATCAAAGGATATGGGGATAAGGCAGGAACTGGATACTGATAGTGGATGATCAGCCATGATCACAGTGAATAGCGGTGCTGGCTCGAAGGGCCGAATGGCCTACTCCTGCACCTATTGTCTATTGCCTATTGTCTATTGAAATCTGTTGATGGAGAAGAAGAAGTTATTCCTAAAATGCTAAGTGTGGGTCTTCAGGATCCATTTCCACCTCCCTGATGGTAGTCTATAGAGAAGGCGCATCCTGGGTGGTGAGGGTCCCTAATGATGGATGCCAGCTTCACAAGCCACTGCCTCTTGGCGATGCCCTTGATGGTGGGGAGGCCTGTGCCCGTGTTGGAGCTGGATGAGTTTATAACCCTCTGCAGGATTTTATGATGGTGTATGTTGTATTTTCTACACTAGTCAGAGTGCTCTCCTTGGTACATTTGTAGAAACTTGCTGGAGCCTCTGGTGTCATACCGTATCTCCTTAAACCCCTGACAGAAGTAGAGCTGCTGCTCTGCCATTTTCATGAATGCCCAAGACAGACCTTCGGACACGTTGCCAACCAGGAATTTAAAGCTGCTCATGATTCCACTGCTGACCCCTTGATGAGAACTAGTTTCTGTTCTCCCTTGAATTCCCCTTCCTGAAGTCCACAATCAGCAGCTTTGGGGCCCTGAGATCATGACCCAATCACCCAGTCACCCTATGCCCTCTGAGGTTTGTAACAGTCTTCTTCTTCTGTATCTCTCTGTATTTAATGATGCCCTGATTTAACTTTAATAACTGCAAAGGTTTTTCAGAGAAGGAACACTGGTTGCTTTGTCGTCGTCATCGTGGCTATCCCTCGAGTTCGAGGATGATGGTCTTCGTTCTGTAGATCTACTTATGGGCTCTCAAGTGGCTTATGAGTCCAATCTTGGCTTTGAAAGTTCTTCCACATTCAGGACAGGTAGTTCCAGATGGCAGATCGGGCTTTGGTTGTTGCTGCCTCTCTTTCCATTTTCTTCTACTTTCTTTTAATTCTGCACATCTGTTGGCTTCGAAAGTTGCTGTTCCTTCTCAGATGCTGGCTCGCCAGAGTTTCCTGTCCTTGGCATTTGTTTCCCAATTGTTGATGTCGATGTTACATTTCTTCATGTTGGCTTTTAAGACGTATTTGAATCTCTTCTGTTGTCCGCCTCTTTTATGTTTGCCTTCTTTAAGCTGGGAGTAGAAGATTTGCTTGGGCAGACGTTCGTCTTTCATCCGAACAACATGACTGCTCCAGCTTAGTTGGTTCTTGATGATGTAGGCTTCAATGCTTGTTGTTTTTGCTTCATTTAGCACACTGACGTTGGTTCTTCTATCTTCCCAGCTGATATTTAAGATGTTTCGAAGACAGCGTTGATGGAACTTTTCAAGTGCCTTCAGATGTTGTCGGTATGTTGTCCAGGTTTCTGATGCATACAGGAGCGTTGGGATTACCACTGCTTTGTACACTAACATTTTGGTGTCTGTTCAGATGTCATGATCACGACTCTTGTTCGGAGATGTCCAAAAGCTGTTCCAGTGCATTTAAGACGATGTTGGATCTTGTCATTAAGGTCGACATTGGAGGAGAGGTGCTATGGTCTGCATGGCAATTCGGATGGACAGTAAGAATCTGCAGAGAGTAGTGATACTGCCCAATACATCAGACACATCGCACCCACCATCTATAGGATTGACAGGAGGTGCTGCCTCAAGAAAGCAAAGATCAAAGCAAATTCACTATCAAAGTACGTATATGTCACCGTATACAACCCTAAGATTCCTTTTCTTGAGCATATTCATAGTAAGTACCAAGAACCACGGTAGAATCAGCTCAGGACGTCGGTGTTCAGAATTCAATCTGGTGTCCTCTGTAAGGAGTCTATGTCCTCCCCGTGGAATGCTTGGGTTTTCCCCAGGTGCTCTGGTTTCCTCCCACAGTCCAAAGATACACCAGTTGGTAGGTTAATTGGTCATTGTAAACTGTCCCGTGATTGGATTAGGGTGAAATCAGGGTTGTTGGGGGTTGCTGGGTGGCAAGGCTCAAAGGGCTGGAAGGGCCTATTCCACTAATTATCGCTAAATTAATAAAAAAAAACAGAATGAATGAAAGACCACACCCAACCGGGCAGTCAACCAGTGAGCAAAAGACAATGAACCGTGCAAATACAAAAAGAAAGAGAAAAAGAAGGAAATAATAATAATGAAGTTAAATAAATAAGCAATAAATATTGATAACATGAGATGAAAGTGAGTCCAGCTCAGTGTTGGGGTGACTGAAGTTGAGTGAAGTTATTCCCCTCTGGTTTACGAGCCTGATGGTTGAAGGGTATTAACTGTTCCTGGACCTGGTGGTGCGGGTCCTGAGGCTCCCGTACCTCTTTTCTGATGCCAGCAGTGAGAAGACAGCATGGCTTGTATGATGAGGGTCCTTGATGATGGATACTGCTTTCTCGCGATGATTTTTCATACCAGGGCATTGGTGTTTCCATACCAGGCTGTGATACAACCAGTCAATATACTCTCCACCACACATCTATAGAAGTTGGTCAAAGTTTTAGTTGACATGCCGAACCTATGTAAACTTTTAAGAAAGTCGAGGTGCTGCCATGCTTTCTTCACAGTGGCACTTACCTGCTGTCCCAAAAACAGATCCTCTGAAAAGATAACACAAAGGAATTTAAAGTTGCTGACCTTCTCCACCTCTGATGAGGAATGGCTAATACACCTCCATTTTCCTCCTCCTGAAGTCAATAATCGTCTCCTTGATCTTGCTGATATTAATATCCCCTTCATTCAGTCCATGCCATAATCTCATAACTACCATCAGACAAGAGGTATGGAAGCCTTAAGTCCCAGACCACCTGCAGTTACCATTTGATTCTGGAACCAACTTGCACAACCCTAATCACCACCTCAGTATAGCAACACCACAACCAATTTGTACTTTAATGGGCTTCATTATTTCATTCTAATTGTGTTCTTTCTTGTAGAAATTGTATATAACTTATGCTTAAATTATATTTCTCTTGTGAATGCTGCTTATCTGATGCTATGACCCAGTGATGCTGCTGCAAGTAAGTTTTTCATTACACCTGTACACTCATGTATGTACTCATGCAGATGACAATAAAGTCGACTTCAACTTTGATTTCTTGCTGTAACTGGACACTGATGGGCTCTGTCCTGTGCAAGAGCCTCTTGAAAACTTAGTTGTTAGTGGAAGTGTGAGTGGTTTAGATGCAATGTAACAGATACACTGGTGGCCACTTTATTAGGTACACCTACATATTCCTGCTCGCTAATGTAAATATCTAATCAGCCAATCATGTGCAGCAACGCAATGCATAAAAGCATGCAGACATGGTCAAGAGGTTCAGTTGTTGTTCAGACAAACATCCAAATGGGGGAAGAAATGTGATCGAAGTGACTTTGACTGTGGAATGATCGTTGATGCCAGATGGGGTGGTTTGAGTATATATCAGAAACTGCGGATCTCCTGATATTTTCAGGCACTAGAGTCTATAGAGTTCATAGAGGATGGTTCAAGAAACAAGAAGAAAACACCCTTGATTGGAAGTTCTGTGGGCAAAAATGCCTTGTTGATTAGAGAGGTCAGAGGACAATGACCAAACTGCTTCAGGCTGACAGTAACTTGAATAACCATGAGTTACAACAGTGGTGTTCAGAAGACAGAAGAACATCTCTGAATGCACAACATGTTGAACCTTGAAGCAGATGTGCTACAGTAGCAGAGACCACACCAGGTTCCACACCTATACCTGATAAAGTGGCCACTGAATGCATCTTCAACTGATTGAACAATATGTATAGAGATTGTGTTTATGGTACAAACAGGGATATTAATGCATGAAAGAGGCCATGTATCTCACCTCCTGCTTGCCAGCAAGTGGGTACTCATCTTAATCTCATCCTCTAGCTCTTGGCCCACTGCCAATAAATGCTTTGGCATTTATAATGGCACAGAAACAGGCCCTTCGGTCCATCTAGTTCACGCCAACCTGATCTTCTACCTTGTCCCATCTCCCTGCACCTGGACCATAGCCCTCAAGGCACTGAGGTATAGGAGTTGTGAAGCAATGTTGCCTTTGTATAAGACATTGGTGAGGCCACACCTGGAGTATTGCGTACAGTTTTGTACAGCCTGTTAGAGGAAAGACGTGATTAAACTAGAAAGAGTGCAGAAAAGATTTACCAGAATGCTGCCAGGACTGGGGCTCTGAATTGCATGGAGAAGTTGCATAGACTAAGAACTTATCCCTGGAACGGAGCAGATTGATCAGTGACCTGACAGATGCATAGAAGATCAGGAAGATCTTGTTTTCCCAAAACAAGAGGGCATAAGTTTAAGTCAAGAGACGAGAAATTTAAAATGGGAAATCTGGGGCAGTTTCTTCCTGAAAAGGGTGGTGCATATTTGAATGAGCTGCCAGAAATAGAGTTTGAGGCGAGTGTATTTACAAACCATCACGATAAGTACATGACTCGGACAGGGTTAGAGGGCTACAGGCCAATTGTGAACAGATGGGACTGTCGTGTGTCCAGCAACAGTGGATATGAAATTGAGTCAGGTTATATAAACAAACAACGATATTTATTAACACCTCTGCCCAAAGCATCGAAAAGTAAACGAACGACTAACTTAACCGGAAGTTAACAGTTAGGCGACTATATTGAACAACCAGTCAAACTTATAAACTCAAAATAATCCGCAGATGCTGGGTTCAAAGCAACACTCACAACACACTGGAGGAACTCAGCAGGTCAGGCAGCATCAGTGAAAACGATGAGTCAACGTTTTGGGCCACAGCCCTTCGTCAGGACTGAAGAAAGAAGGGGGGGAAGGATTTGAAGAATGCTTGTAGGTTCAGTTGAAAAACCAGTAATTTGAAAGACAAAGGGGTGGGGGAGGGGAAGCAGGGACATCATAGGCAGGAAAACAATGGGTAGTAGAAGAAGGAGGCGGAACCATGAGGGAGGTGATAGGCAGCTGGGGGAGGGGGCAGAGTGAAATAGGGATAGAGGAAGGGAGGAGGAGGGAATTACCGGAAGTTGGAGAATTCTATGTTCATATCAAGAGGCTGGAGACTACCTAGAGGGTATATGAGGTGTTGCTCCTTCAACCTGCGTTTAGCCTCATCATGGCAGTAGAGGAGGCCATGTATGGACATATCTGAATTGGAATGGGAAGCAGAGTTGAAGTGGGTGGCTACAGGGAGATCCTGTCGGTTGTGGTGGACGGAGTAGAGGTGCTCGACGAAGCGGTCCCCCAATCTGCATCAGGTTTCACCGATGTAGAGGAGGCCGCACCGGGAGCACTAGATGCAATAGATGACCCCAACAGATTCACAGGTGAAGTGTTGCCTCACCTGGAAGGACTGTTTGGGGCCCTGAATGGTGGCAAGAGAGGAGGTGTAGAGACAGGTGTAGCACTTACATTTACAGGGATAAGTGCCGGGTGGGAGATCCGTGGGGAGGGATGTGTGGACCAGGGAGTCGTGGAGGGACCGATCCCTGTGGAATAGTTATGAGGACTCTCATAACTACCTCGACTATACCTCTGTTGGGGTCACCTATTGCATCCGGTGCTCCCAATGCAGTCTCCTCTACATCGGTGAAACCCGACGCAGATTGGGGGACCGCTTCGTCGAGCACCTCTGCTCCGTCCGCCACAACAGACAGGATCTCCCAGTAGCCACCCACTTCAACTCTGCTTCCCATTCCAATTCAGATATGTCCATACATGGCCTCCTCTACTGCCATGATGAGGCTAAACTCAGGCTGGAGGAGCAACACCTCATATACCGTCTAGGTAGTCTCCAGCCCCTTGGTATGAACATAAAATTCTCCAACTTCCGGTAATTCCCTCCCCCTCCCTTCCTCTATCCCTATTTCATTCTGCCCCCTCCCCCAGCTGCCTACCACCTCCCTCATGGTTCCGCCTCCTTCTTCTACTACCCATTGTTTTCCTGCCTATGACGTCCCTCGCTTCCCCTCCCCCACCCCTTTGTGTTTCCAATGACTGGTTTTTCAACTGAACCTACAAGCATTCTTCAAATCCTTCCCCCTCCTTCTTTCTTCAGTCCTGACGAAGGGCTGCGGCTCAAAACGTCGACTCATCATTTCCACTGATGCTGCCTGACCTGCTGAGTTCCTCCAGCGTGTTGTGAGTCAAACTTATAAACTGTTCTTAAAGAGTTCTCATCCAAGCACAGGCTTAAAATGGTAAATTCAAAAGTCCATGTGATTTATACAGTCATTAAGGAGAGACTTCCCCGAAACAACGATTTCATTGTAGCAATGACGAATCTGTCGACCTCAGCCGAGAGATGCCTTGTCCAAGGGAATCGCGAAGAAATAAAGGAACTGACCTTTTGATTGGAGGGTGGTCACTGCACAAAGCTTCCTGCCCTGGCAGGGGTTTTTTTACTCAAACGTGCATGCCACAATTCCCGAACGAAGATTAAAAAGGTCGATCATTCCCAGGAAGCTGAACGACATTAACTCTACCCAATCCTTTGCTCGGATAACTCTGGTAATGACTTGACTCTCCAGTACTAGACTGTAAGGGTAAAACAAGGATGCAACAAACAAGACCTGGCAGCGATTGGCGAAACTGCCAGCCACAACGTTACACTCAAAATAAAAAAAATGAGAACTGCGTCACCGTGGCAGGCTTTTTCTTTTATACCACGCCATCACGTGACATCACATCACCCCATTATCACAAGACCATTACATCATGCTCGTGGGATATGTAACAGGACCAGCTCGCTCAGCAATACACAGTCGGCAGGGATGGGGTTGGGCCGAAGGACCTGTTTCTGTGCTGTGTCACCTCTGTGAGCTCCAGTTCCATCGTTTGTCAGGCTAATCCAGGAATGACTTTGAATGGAGAATCCCACAAAAAGTAGTGAATTCGGCCGTGTAAAGCGCTCCCTACCACTGAGCACATCTACACAAAACACTGTCGCAGGAAAGCAACATCCATCATCAGGGACCCTAACCACCTCGGTCATGGTCTGTTCTTGCTGCCACCGTCAGGAAGAAGGTATAGGAGCCTCAGGCCTCACACCACCAGTTATCACCCTTCAACCTTCAGGCACTTTGATCAAACGGGATAACCTGTCTCAACTTCACTTGGCAATCATTGGGATGTTCCCACAACATATGGACTCACTTTTAAGGACTCTTCATCTCATGTTCTTGATATCTATCGCTTTTTATTAGATTAGATTAGATTTAACTTTATTGCCATTGTGCCGAGTACAGATACAAAGCCAATGAAATGCAGTTAGCACTTAACCAGAAATGCAAAGAATAGTGTTATTTACAAAATAACTGTGAATAAAAAAAGTGCTACAGCACACAAATATAAAAGTACTGAGACGGTACAATACAGATGCAATACTGCTTAGTGCTGTGATGTGAGGTTCAGCAGAGTCACAGCCTCAGGGAAGAAGCTCTTCCTGTGCCGGCTGGTGCGGGAGCGGAGGCTCCTGTAGCGCCTACCAGATGGGAGGAGAGTAAAAAGTCCATGGTTAGGTTGAGGTGCATCCTTGATAATGCTTTTCGCCCTGCCCAGGCAGCGTTTATGGCAGATGTTCTCAATGGTGGGCAATTGGGTGCCAATAATCCGCTGGGCAGTTTTCACCACACGCTGGAGTGCTTTGCGGTCTGATACGGGACAATTGCCATACCACACTGAGATGCAGTTGGTGAGTATGCTGTCAATGGTACAGCGGTAAAAGTCCGTCAGTATCCTGGGACAGAGGTGAGCTTTCTATTATCATCATTATTTTTTATTTTTTTTTATTTGCACTGTTTGTTGTCTTTTGCATGGTGGTTGAAGCCCAAGTTGGTGCGGTCTTCCACCGATTCTGATATGGTTATTATTCTATTGTGGGTTTATGCCCACAAGAAAATGAATCTCAGGGTTGTATATGATGACATATACGTATGTACTTTGATAACACTGGACAACTAATTTTGTTGGAAGAGTTGCTTCTGCAGATTTTTTTTTTCTGTTTATGATAGACCGCTTGAAGCTGAACACAAATATAATTTCGGACTACTTGGAATTTGGAGAAACAAGAAATTAACTTTTATTGAATATAATGCATTTAATTGCATAACAAAACTGATGCTTTGCAATAGTTTAACTAAGCTAGAGATGTTTTCTTGATGATTTTCATTTTGTACTCAGTGTCTGAGGCTTCTCGCTTAAGTGTCCAACAATAATCAGCCAGCATTGATGGATTCCAGTTGCCCTGACACAATTTCAGCGCAATGTCTTGGTGAAACTTTTTTACCATGCTCGTCACTGACAGTGCCAAGATTTGCAGGGAAATCTCAATGGGAATGCAGAAAATAAATCTTTAGTGACATGTTGCACTTCATGGTTTTCTATGCTTGAAGCATGTTGTCAACCAGCTGCACATAGTTTGGTGCTCTGTAGTTGCAAAGAAAAATTTCCCAACAACATCCTAAATAACTTCCATGTGTTTTTCTGCGGTCGCAAAGAAGTTCTTCAAATTGCCTGTCATCGATGACCTGTTTACTTTCTGGACCAACAAAAATGCCATCTTTAATCTTGCCATCAGTTTTTCTGTGAAACATCCTCCATGGAAATTTTTGTGCTGGTGACAGCAGATTCCATCTGTGCAGCCTTGAACCCAGTAATTCTGCTTTTGCCTTTAACAAACCCAAGTTTCTGACCAGGTTATCTAGCTCAGATTGAGTTATCATATGAGGCTCACTCGCCATAAAGAGTTCAAAATCTGTATCATAATCAGTGTCATTTTCAATTCCTGTCTCATGCATCATGGCATCTTCACCTGCTTCCTCTAGACCACGTGTCCTTTTTTTCTAAAACCTGCCCTGCTGTGTGCCATCCATCCTGCCCAAGCATGCCTGGACAAGATAGAAAACTTTTCAGCTTACAATGTGGGCAACATTTTAATTGACTTGAATAATGAATTGAAATAACAAATACAGGCAAATACAAAAAATGTTGCATGATAGGGAAATTTCATGGTTAATTTCACGATGCGCAGCCCATAATCTGTAAGATACAACAAAAGTATTCAGGAAGGCTCTAATCAGAAGTGGGCAGACCCTTGTCCTCCCCTCTGAGGACCAGGAAGGTTGTAGTCAGGGTGTCTCGGACGATAACCATGCCCCACTCCAGGATCTGTGCTGAGAGCAGGGTGGAGTGCTGCGGCAAGAAAAACTGAAGACCCCCACCATCCAGGCTGTGCCCTCTTCTCGCTGCCACCATCGGGCAGGAGGTCCCACACCGCCAGGTTCAGGAAAAGTTATTCCCTAAAGCCATCAGGCTATTGATCTGGTGAGGATAAGTTCAACCATCACGACTCTGAACTGTTTCTACGACCTGCAGACTCACTTTACAGGACTCCTTACAACTCATGTTGGAAATACCGTTAGGAAGCGGATGCTGAGGGGAGGCTGGATTGGGATTGGTAGGAAAATGGGTGAAGGGTCAGGGATTCAAAATTCAAAAGTCCAAAGCAAATTTATTATCAAAGTAAGTAAATGTCACCATATACTACACTGAGATTCATTTTTTTGCAGGTATTCACAGTAGAACAAAAAAAATACGATAGAATCAATGAAAAACTACACATAAGCAAAGAACGTCAAACAACCAATATGCAACAGAAGACAAACTGTGCAATTACAAAATCAAATAATAAATAAGTGAATAAATAATTAATACTGAGAAAATGAGTTGTAGAGCCCTTGTAGGTAAGTCCATAGGTTGTGGAATCATTTCAGAGTGCAGAAAGTTGGGGGTGGGGTGGGGTAGGAGACAGAGTTTACAGCAGCAGGGGACATTGAGGACGATCGAAACAAATAGTCCATTCTGGTTTGAGGAAGCTCTGTGGGAAATAAGAGGAAAGCCCTCAGCAGCAGAAGAGGAAATGGCGCAGGCAGATTACTGTAAATCTACAGGAGGTGGAGTTTTTTTACAATTTCCCAACATGGAAACTGGAGACAGTCTGTGTGAGCTCAGCAAAGTCACATGTAATGCTAGAAAAGAACATTTGGGGACTGTCTGGAGAAGAGATGCCCGTTATATCCTCTCCTGGCTTCCACATCCAGAAGTCCCTCTCCCAGAGGAGAAATGTCCAATAAGACCATTAGACATAGGAGCAGAATTTGGCCCGTTGAATCTGCTCCACCATTCAATATTTCATTCTACTTTATTGTCGCCAAACAATTGGTACTAGAACGTACAATCATCACAGCGATATTTGATTCTGCGCTTCACGCTCCCTGGATTACAAATATTAAATATTAAAAATAGTTAAAATTAGTAAATATTAAAAATTTAAATTATAAATCATAAATAGAAAATAGAAAGATGGGAAATAAGGTAGTGCAAAAAGAACTGAGAGGCAGGTCCGGATATTTGGAGGGTACGGCCCAGATCCAGGTCAGGATCCATTCAGCAGTCTTATCACAGTAAGGAAAAAAGCTGTTCCCAAATCTGGCCATACGAGTCTTCAAGCTCCTGAACCTCATTATATCTCTCAACTCCACTCTCCTGCCTTTCCCCATAACCTTTGACTTCCCTTACTAATCAAAAACCTATCAACCTCCGCTTTACATATGCTCAATGGCTTGTCCTTCACAGCTGTCCGTGATAATGAATTCCACACGTTCACTACTCTCTGCCTGAAGTAATTTCTCCTCATCTCCGTTCTAAGGGGACATGCTTGTATTTTGAGGCTGTGTCCTCTGGTCCTAGACGCCCCCAATTTTACAAGATACTAAGTACAAGTAATAGTAAGGTGGCAGAATGAAGATACATCTCCACCAAAGGATGTGCAAGGTGCTCCTCCCCTCCGCTAGCCTGCAGGTCACCCCTGGACAAGGTGTGGCACCTGCTTAGTCCCCGGATCAGGGTCACGTGAAGCTGTGGGAGCAGGTGGTGTATGCTTGGAGGAGCAGCTGTCCTGGTTATGCGACCACTAATGCCCAGCAGACAGTCTCTGAAGAGTATTGATGAGGGCTGGGGTTACCGACTTGTAAAGTCACTGCCCAGAAGAAGGGAATGGCGTAGGAAGATTTGCCGAGAATAGTCACGGTCATAGGACCGTGATTGCCTACGTCGTACAACACAGCGCATGACGCTGATGATGAAGTACTAGAGGGCACCATTTTATGGTGAGAAGGGGGAACTTTAAAGAGGATGTACAGTGCAAACACTTTTACAGTGTGACTGCTGGGTGCCTGGCATGGATTGCCGGGGACATGGTGGAAACAGACAGTGGTGTTTCAGAAGCTTTTAGACAGGTTATATGCAGGGAATAGACGGATATGGATCATGTGCAGGCAGAATGGATTTATTTTGATTTGGGGTCATGTTCACCACAGACAGTGTGGGCCAAAGGGCCTTGCTGTATTGATCTTACTAACTTACTGCCTGTTACGCTACTGGCGTTTAGGGCAGCAATGAAGCTTCTCCATCTCTGGCAGAGTTCAGGGCTTCCTTCATCGTGTCAGTAGCCTCCTCTCGCTTTTCACTACTGTCAGTCACGCAAGTCTTGCGTGGAGACTCAGGAACACCATCGCACTGGGGATCCTTCATTGCTGTTTCCGTACAGCTTTGGCTTACCAGTCAGGGTTGTTAGCCCAGAGCTGAACCCCTGAACCTGGAGGACCGGTGGACCACTCTTAATCTGTCCTCTACCCTTTGACCTGTTTGGCATGGGTGACCCTACCAAGAGTTAAAGCAAAGCCCTGACTCCAGCCAATGTAGCTGTCCGGCTCATTGAGGCATGCAAGCCTCCAAACCACGACAAGGTTGTGGTCCTGGAGGTGTACTGTTCTATGTGCTGTCAAATGCTGGAAAGTATTCAGCAGGTCGGGCAGCATCACATGGTAAATCTCCTCTGCACCCTCTCTAAAGACTCCATGTCCTTCCTATGACCAGGGGATCAGAACTGATCACAATACTCCAATATGAAGCATATCCTAACAGATTAAAGGAAGGGGTACACTTTGAGGAACTTGTAAAGGTCAGAAGAGGTAGGGAGGTTGTGGTCTAATCACAAACAAGAGAAAATCTGCGGATGCTGGAAATCCAAGCAACTCTCAGAAAATACTGGAGGAACTCAGCAGGCCAGGCAGCATCTATGGAAAAGAGTACAGTCGATGTTTCAGGTCGAAACCCTTCAGCAGGACTGGAGAAAAAAGAAGTGAGGAGTAGAGTTAAAAGGTATGGGGAGGAGAGGGAGAAACACAAGGTGATCGGTGAAACTGGGAGGGGGAGGGTTGAAGTGAAGAGCTGGGGTTGATGGGTGAAAGAGATACAGGGCTTCAGGAGGGGGAATCTGATAGGAGAGGACAGGAGGCCATGGAAGAAAGAAAAGGGGGGAGGAGCACCAGAGGGGGGTGATGGGCAGGCAAGGAGATAAGGTGAGAGAGGGAAAAGGGGATGATGAATGAAGAAGGAGTGGGGGCATTAGCAGAAGTTTGAGAAAGTGATGTTCATGCCAACAGATTGCAGGCTACCCAAATGGAATATAAGATTTTGGTCCTCTAGTTTGTGTGTGGCCTTATCGCAACAGTCGAGGAGGCCATGGACTGATATGTCGGAATGGGAATGGGAAGTGGAATAAAAATGGGTGGCTAGTGGGAGATCCCGTTTCTTCTGATGGACAGAGCATAGATGCTCGGTGAAGTAGTCTCCCAATCTACGTCAGGTCTCACCGATATACAGGAGGCCACACTGGGAACACTGGACACAGTGTAGGAACCCAACAGACTCACAGGTGAAGTGGAGCTTGTGGGAGGGGATTTCGGATAGGTGAAGGCTTAGGGTGGAGTGATTATGCTGTAAGGGCGTGGGTGAGCCAGTGTTGGAGGAGAATGGGGGGGGTCTTAGAGTGTTGAAGCTTTGGAGGAAGTAGGAGGGGAAGGGAGGAGTGGAGGAGATCTCGTGGTGATTTGGACACAAGGGGTTTAAAACTGAGGTCTTGTCAGCTTAGGGCCCACGGGGAGAGTTGGACAAATGGGTACGTTGGACATGGGATGGAGGAGATACTGTTGTGCCAAACGTCACAGAGAAAACGAGGGAAGCCTGGGGAAACAATGAAGGAGGCAGGCGTGGAGCTGACATGGGCAGGGCGTGAGCACGAAGGGATGGAGTCAGCAACCAATCAAAGGCCGCGGATTTGACATCTCCCATTGTTGCGGCTGGTGCAAGCAGCTGATTGGCAGGTCCTGTGTGCGTGGTGGCTGCTGAATACCAAGGTCTCGTGAGGGGGGTGTTTTCCAAACCATCTCATGGGTCGCTTTAACATGACATTCAAGTTTATTGTCATGGGCATACACACGCGGGGTGCAAATGCCCTGAAAAATAGCTTCTCGGAATCAGGATTGGGTTTCTTATCACTGGCATATGCTGTGAAATTCACTGTTTTGTGGCAGCAGTACAATACTTCATAATAGAAACTATGAATTACAGTAAATATATATAGAAAATAAATTAAATTAAATAAATGGTGCAGAAAGAGGGGAAAAACATACTGAGGAAGTGTTCATGGGTTCATTGGCCATTCAAAAATCTGGTGATAGAGGGGAAGAAGCTGCCTCGGAAGTGTTGAGTGTGAGCCTCCAGGCTTCTGCACCTCCTCCCCGATGGTAGCAATGAGAAGAGGGCAGGTCCTGGATGATGGGGACCCTTAATGATGGACGCCACCTTTCTGAGGTATTCCCTTATGAAGGTGCTGGGGAGGATGCAGCCCATGATGGTGCCGGACTATGCAGCAGCATAGTACGTTGCATATGCAGGTTAACATAAACAAATTAACATACGTTATACATAACTTGTTGCAAAAATAACTTACTACGCTAACTGTGAAAGGCAACACTAATCATACCTTCACACAGCACAGGTAGACGTGATTCTCCCTCTCTCACATATCAGGCGGCACTGCACTGGGTGAACGTTCGCAGGTTATTTCCCCTCAGGATGGGCGAGGCAAGAACTGGAAGTCATAGATTTTGGGTGAAAGATGAAATACTTGGAGAGGAAATCTGTGGGGGAACTTTTTCACTCAGCAGGTGGTATGAGTGTAGAAGGAACTGCCAGCAGAAGTGGTAGATGTAGGTTCAGTTGTAAGATTTAGGGAAGTACCTGGGAAGGGTTTGGAGGGATAGTGTCCGGGTGCAGGTAAATGGGACTAGGCAGAAGACCAGGCTAGCACAGACTAGATGGGCCAAAGGGCCCACTTCTGTGCTCTAGTTCTCAATGCACATTTTATTCCATATCCGTCTTTAACCTCTATCTTTATTTTTTATGTTCTGTAATTCTTTTTTTATTCTTTATAATTGTTGAATGCAGGTGGCGGGGTGAAGATACGTCTCTACCTTGGGAGGTGTAAGGTTCCCTCCACTGGCCTGCAGATCACCCTTGGGCAAGGTGTACCACCTGATTAGCCTGGCCCCCCACCGAGCAGGGTCACGTGAAGCCATGGAAGCAGGTGGTGGTTGGTCATATGAAGAGCGGGTGCCTGTCACAATGTTGGTTATGCGACCACTGCCACCAGGCAGACAATCTCCGAACAGTATTGATAATGGCTGTGGGGTCACCCATCTTGTAAAGACACTGCCCAGAAGAGATAATGGCAAACCACTTTAGAAAAATTTGCCAAGAGCAGCATGATCACCTACATTATATGATACAGCACATAATGAATGAATGTATTGTTGAATGTTGTTTTTTTATCGCGTGCTGTGACCCAACCAGGAAATTCCTAAATGTATATGTTGTGCAAAGGTGAGCCTGATCCTCTGTGACTCAACCATGTCGACAATCGAGTATCTGTTGACATTAATCCCACATTTCCTCTCTGATTCCCAGTCATTTCTCTCCCAATTCTCCTGATTACACCTCCCTATCATAAACTAGCACACTGACACCACATGTCTCTGGCACGTGGGCAGAAACTGGAGCATTTCGGAGAAGGCCAAAGGAAGAGCGTGCAAACTCCACGCAGGCAGCACCCAAGATCAGGATGGAACCTAGCTCGCTGGATCCATGAACCAACAGAACTAACTGGTTTCAAAATAAGAGGTTGTCCGTTGCAGACAGAGCTGGAGAAATATTTTCTCTTGGGGGGGGGGTGGGTTTGCAGTCCGTCCTCTTTGGAATTCTCCGCTGTGGAGGCGGAATAAAAATTGAACCTCATTAGAGTTACCGGGCCGTGCTAAATCAGGCAAGTGGAGCTTCGATTCTGATCTTGGGCTCCCGTCTCACACTGCCCCCAACCCCCCACCGCCCGACACGTGCATCGCGGAAAGGCCTTGGTAGGTCAGGAGGTGAGTCATTCACCACAGAACATTCTGTCTCTGAAGATCAAAAATCCTGCAGGCTGCTGAATCGGAAACAAGCAGAATATGTGGGAAACACTCAGCAGTAGGCAGGGTCTGTGGGGAAAGTAACTGCATCAGTGTTTCTGGAAGAACACGCATCAAAAAGAAAGGGAAAAACTTTGGTCTTACTTTTCAGAGAAGTGGGGGGAGGGATAGATAGGCCAAAGGGAATATCTGCGATGGGGGGAGGTGTGTGTGTGTGTGTGTATATATGTGTGTGTGAGTGAGTGAGTGATAGAGATAGAGATAGAGATATATATGTGGGGAGGGAAGGTGAGAGGAAGAGAAGGAGGGAAAGGGGAGATACAGAGCCAGAGAGATGGGAAGGAGAGGGAGGGAAACAGAAAGGAGAGGGGAGGAAGTGGGAGTGAAGAGGTGAGCAAAATACGGAATGAAACAGAGTGAGGGAGAGAAAACGGAGGGAGTGAGAGATGGAGGAAGGGAGACAGAGGCGGGAAGAAACAGAGGAGAGGGGAGGATGAGAGGTGAGATATGGAGGAAAAATGAACGGAGAGAGAGAGCAGAGCAAATAATGAAATGGGAGTGTGAAGGGAAAGAAAGGAAGGAAGGAGGGGAAGTGTGTGGGGGGTGAGAGAGAGAGAGATGAGGTGTGGGTTTAAACTTAAGGGGAGACCTCCTCTCCCCTCTTACCCATATCCCCCTCCTTATTCTATGCCAAACCTGCCCCTCCTGTGGAGGTTGGACATTAACAAATCCCTCATCTGTACCACCACTGACAAAGTGAGCAAATGTCTTGGGCTGGTCTGGCAGGAGCAGGGCATGGCAGGGAAGTTTCAATGGATGTGGGGGCACCTTGTAACAGCACAACTGCGTACAAACAGCAGGTTCCCTGTCACCCGGACGGGAACTGCAATTGAGGAAGTGATCCCAGAGACAGTCCTTGGAGCTTGCATGTGTCACTCATACAAGCCTCACCATGTAGACCTGGCTCTGTTGCCAGGTAACACAATGGGAAACAAAATCAATTGGCTTTGCCAACCAGTAACACATTCCCATCCCACAGGACAAAGAGATCCTGCTAGTTTCTGTCACGAGTGAAAATTGACGTAACCATGTTAGAGAATGAGGGCAGGATTCACACAGAAGGCAGCATATTCACTTGATGTCGTTTGCTTAAGCAGAGAAGATGGGCAACGTTTTCTGCCTCAGCAGGGCCCCTGCCAACTGTGGCAAACCAAAGCCAAGAATAGAACTACAGCAAGGTCTCCTGAATACAGCAGGATTAATATTTGAGTTAGCACATACTTAAACACACAATGGAATTTAAGTGCATAAACTCAGAGTCTGACAGCACTGTGGACTGAATGCAAGAGTGATATGGGAAGTTCCCAATCATTTTGTGCTGGTCAGGATTTCGGGCTTTACCGGAGATGGAACATAGCTTTTTAATTTTTCACTAATGATGAACATAGGCTGTTCAGTATTGAATGAGTCAATGCTTTTGAATCCGGCTGGTGATTGATTCTAGGATTTACAGGGACACGCTGCTGTTGCACGTTGAAGTGGGCTTTGTGTGAAAACGAGAATCAAAGTCATTCAAAGACCACAAACCGAAGATCACTGGAGTCGAATATGATGTGCTCCCAAGGGATTGTTAGATTGTGTCAGCAGATGCTGCCTGTGATTATTTTGTTAAACGTGGGAAGGTTGATGCACAAGCAGCTATGACACAGCCCTTGCAGACTGGGGTCAGAGTCTAGCGGTATGATGACTGAGGAGCCTTCACTGTTGCCGCCAGGTCGCCGGGTTTATTTAAAGCAAACGCTGATATGTTCTTGATTTCAGGGTGTCAAACGTCACAGGGAGAAGGCAGGAGAAGGGGGTTGAGAGGGATAATAAATCAGCCGTGATTGAATGGTAGAGCAGACTTGATGGGCTGAATGCTGAGGGCTGAGTACAGGTCTACGGTAGGAAACTTTGTCACATGGTGTGAGTAGAATTATCTGCAGCTTAATGTGAAAAAGACTAAGGAGCTGGTGGTAGACCTGAGGAGAGCTAAGGTACCGGTGACCCCTGTTTCCATCCAGGGGGTCAGTGTGGACATGGTGGAGGATTACAAATACCTGGGGATACGAATTGACAATAAACTGGACTGGTCAAAGAACACTGAGGCTGTCTACAAGGAGGGTCAGAGCCATCTCTATTTCCTGAGGAGACCAGGTCCTTTAACATCTGCCGGACGATGCTGAGGATGTTCTACGAGTCTGTGGTGGCCAGTGCTATCATGTTTGCTGTTGTGTGCTGGGGCAGCAGGCTGAGGGTAGCAGACACCAACAGAATCAACAAACTCATTCGTAAGGCCAGTGATGCTGTAGGGATGGAACTGGACTCTCTCATGGTGGTGTCTGAAAAGAGGATGCTGTCTAAGTTGCATGCCATCTTGGTCAATGTCTCCCATCCACTACATAATGTACTGGTTGGGTACAGGAGTACATTCAGCCAGAGACTCATTCCACCGAGATGCAACACAGAGCGTCACAGGAAGTCATTCCTGCCTGTGGCCATCAAACTTTACAACTCCTCCCTTGGAGGGTCAGACACCCTGAGCTGATAGGCTGGTCCTGGACTTATTTCATAATTTACTGGCATAATTTACATATTACTATTTAACTATTTATGGTTCTATTACTATTATTTATGGTGTAACTGTAATGAAAACCAATTTCCCCTGAGATCAATAAAGTATGACTATGACTATGACTATGTCTTACGGTCTTAAACAAATAACCCAGATGCAGAAGCAAAACTTGATAATGGTCAGATTTCCAGCACTGATATAGCACCTTGAATGCAACGAAATATCACAAGGCCCTTAACAAGTGACATCACTGTGCCAAGAGAGGATGGGGGTTCCTGCTTCAAGACCGCATTGCTGGAGGAGGATGGGATTGAGTTTATACACTGAATTTCCATCATGCATCTAGTCTCCACTGGCCGCATTTAACTGGAAAATAAGGGTGATGTAATCAGCAGTCTATTTACTCGGTAAAAAGCTATATTTAAACATAACCTTAACAACGGAACGCTCACACTCAGAATGTGGAAGTTTTGACACAGGTAGACATGCTTGCCTTCCTCGGCCAACGCATTGAGTATAAGAGCTGGGATATCATGTTACATCTTACAGTTCATTGATCCGGCTCAACTGAGTGTGGTTCTGATCGTCACACGAGAGGAAAGATTAAGCTAGAGAGGGTGCAGAAGAGATTCAGACGGTTGCTGACTAGACTGGAGGGCTTGAATTATAGGCTGGGACTCTTTTCCCTGGAGTGAAAGAGGCTGAGGCATGACTTACAGAGGTTTATAAAATTACCAGAGGCACGGATAGGGCAGATAGTCAGCCAATTCCCTTGGGCAGAGAGACTAAATTTAGAGGGTATAGGTTTAAAGTGAGAGCAGAAAGATTTAAAGGGGACTTAAGGGGAGTTTTTTTTTTAATAACAATGATGGGGTGGGATATAAGGAGTGTCAGAGGCAGAAACATAACAATCACTAAAATACATGAAGTCAGATAAATGGATCAGAAAGGCTGGGGGAGGCGGTCTGGGCTGAATGTAGGTAAATGGGATGAGGGTGAACAGGCATCTTGGTCAGCATGGAGATGATGGGCAGAAAAGCCTGCCTTGGTGCTGTATAAATCTCTAAACCCCTACAGAATCTCCCAGTAAAGGCAAGCTCAGTCAAAGAGGGAAGTTTTGAAGAGCATGTTTAGGAAAAGGAGGTGGAAAGGAATCCTGGGGGAATTCTGGTGTTGAGCACCCAGGAAACTGAGAGAACTGACACCAGTGGAGGAGTGATTAAAACCAAGAGGCCAGCAATGCGAAAGTCCTGAGAATCCCATGGAGAGGAGGTCAGGAGGGCAGAGACCACAGAAGGGTCCAGGGACAAAGTTAAAGATGTTAAAATTGGAATGGGAGTTCAGTGACAGCGGGGTGTCACTTTGCCAGAGTACCCACCCGGCTCCTCGCCAGAATGTGCCTTAGACACAGCTCAGTGTGACACTCCCAGAGTCAAGATTCAAATCTATTTGTCACGTGTACATCGAAACATACAGTGCAAATCATTGTTTGCGTTAATAACCAGCACTTCCGAGGACGTGCTGGGGCCACGCATTCCCTGCCCATAATGTTGGGCAGAACAACACGGAACACAACAAGCCACAAAACATCAGCAAGACAAGCCTCGTTTGCCACTCCTCTCACACCCACACATGTATACAGCCCTCCACACCCAGGGCAATCCCCAATGCAGGAAGTGGGCTGGAAAAAAATGTTCTTTAGAAGTAGCTGGCATCCTGTGACCTGCATACATGGGGTTGAATTCTTTTATATCATTTGCAAAAGTTAGCTTCCAGTCATTAAATAAAGACCATAAGACAATAAGACATAGGAGCAGAATGGCAATTGGGCCATTGAGTCTGCTCTACCATTCAATCATAGCTGACTTATTGATGACCTTACTAATGAAGAACCTATCAACCTCTTCTTTAAATATATACCGTGACATTTCTCCACCGGTAGAGAAATTCCTCCTCATCTTTGGAAAGGACAAAAGGTTGGTCCCAGTGAAGACCAAACAAAACTTTTCGACTCTGGTCGGCTCATGGATGTACTGCGGGGAAGACTTTACTTTGTTGGGTCTATACATGAGTCTTGACTTACCACTAAGGCTTGTAATAGTCTCTACAGCTCAGGGGTTAGTTAGGGATGTTGGTTTCCTAGTGATTATACCCCGTAGGGAGGTAATATTCTGACAAGGACCCAACTTGCTTGGAAGCTTTATCATAGTGAGCTTTATCATCTGCGCACAGTGCAGAGTGTCCTGACTTGGTTAAATCACAGCCCGGTATGGAAACACCAATACCCAGGAACAGAACAAAAGGCTACAGAGAGTGGTGGACTAGCTCAATTCATCACAGGGAAAGCGTCCCCATCATTAAACACATTTACGTGGAGCAGTGCCACATGAAAGCAGCATCCATCATCAAGGAACCTCACCATCCAGGCCATGCTAGTACTGTACCAATGGGACAGAATCCGAAGGTACCACACCACCAGGTTCAGGGACAGTTATTATCACATAACCATCAGGCTCCTGAACTGGCGTGGATAACTTTATTCACCTCAATTCCGAATTGATTCCACAACCTACAGACTAACATTCAAGAACTCTTTACAGCTCGCGTTCTCAATATTTAATTTTATTTCCACAGTTTGTCTTCATTTGCACATTGGTTGTTTGTCAGGCTTTCTCTATGTATATATTTTGTTTTGCAAATTCTATTGCATTTCTTCCTGTAAATGCCTGCAAGAAATGATTCTTAAGGTTGTATATTGTAACATAGATGTATTTGACAATAAATTTACTTTGAATATTGAATTTGAGCTTTGTAGAGCATAGACAGCTCTACTTTGTAGAGCCTTTGTCCTATCAAGTCCATCAACATTAATCCTGTTTGCTTGCATTTGACTGCAAAGCATTGTAGACACAGCTTCATCTAACACAAAAAGTCGCCTCCACTCCATGGGCTTTATCTAAACTCCTCACTGGCTCAGGAGGTCAAAGACCCTTTCCAGCTTGGACATTCTCCCTTCTCCCCTCTCCCATCAGGCAGAAGATACAAAACCCTGAAAGCACCTACCACCAGGCTCAAGGACAGCTTCTATCCCGCTGTTATCAGACATTGCAACGATTCCCTGGTACAACCAGACGGACTCTTGACCTCACAATCTTCTTCACCATGTCCTTGCACCGTGTTGTCTCTCTGCACTGCACTCTCTCTCTAACTCTCTATATTGTGTATAAGCACAAGAGATTCTGCAGATACTGCATTCTGCTATTGCGTTTTCTGTGTAGTACCTCGAATCACTGATGTAATGAAATAATCTGTCTGCTTGGCATACAGTACAAAGTTTTTCACTGTACCTCAGTACATATAACAATAATAAACTAAAACAAACTTACCAGTAAAACTATTTGTTTTTCTGTTCCCTGTCTATTTAAGACGCTGTCTGACTGTATCTTAAACAGAGTGATTGTATTTGAATTAAACCTTATGATCAGTCATGATACAGGGTTTTAACCCGAAACGTTGACAATTCTTTTCCCCTGACAGATGTCATTTGACCCACTGGGTTACTCCAGCAGATTGTTTGTTGCTCCACATTTCAGAGTCTGCAGTTACTTCTGTCTTCAGTTAGACAACAATGGTTTGTAATTCATTAGTCATGAGGAGTCTTTGAGCCTATGTCATCTCAGTCAAAAATAGATCCCGTCTGACCTGCTGACTGTGTGACATGATCCTGTCACTTTTACATTCAGTTTACACAACGCTTGAGCATGTTGTTGGCAGTCTCAGCATTCACACTGATTCTGCAAGGGAAAGCAGGTTCCTTGCTGAAAGAACCCAGTGTAACGGGAGGGTAGACACCGAGGCTCTGCCTCAGTGTGGGTACGTGCGAACCCTGCCCTGATGGGAACAGGAACCAGGGTTCCAAGGTTAATTTATTGTGCCCATACACAACTCTGAAATTCGTATTTCTCCCGATAGCCACAAAACAAAGAAAGAACATTAAGAGTCAAGTTCCCTGGTACGCTAGAGAGGGCAAGACAATCAGCAGTAATTCTCAGTCTGAGACATTGACTCTTTATTCTTTTCCATAGATGCTGCCTGACCTGCTGAGTTCCTCCATAGTTTTCTGTGTGTGTGTGCTACTTTGGATTTCCAGCATCTGTAGAACCTCTTGTGTTTTAAGACAACCAGGACCTGGGGTTCCTTCTCCAAGGCACGTGCTATCTGGCAAGCGGTCCAGTTGCATCACTGCCTGGCGCAGAGACGCCAAAAGAAACTGCTGAGGGGTTGTAGACTCATCATGGGCACAGCCCTCCCCACTATTGAGAATATAGAACATAGAATGTTACAGCCCAGTACAGCCCTTTACCCTATGATAGGTGCTGATATTTTAATCTACTCCGTGACCAAACTAACCCTTCCTTCCCACTTAGTGCTCCATTTTTCTGGCATCCGTGTGCTTATCTAATGGATTTGCCTCCACCATCACCCCGGCTGTGCATTTCATACACCCACCACTCTGTATAAAAACAACCCCCCTACATTTTCCTCCAATCACTTTAAAGAAATGCCCCTCAAGTTAGCCATTTTGACTTCAAGACCATAAGACATAGAGACAGAATTAGGACATTCAGACTATCAAGTCTGCTCCGCTATTTGATCATGGCTGATCCCAGATCCCATTCGACCCCATATACCGGAGTCCCCAACCTTTTTTGCACTACGGACCGGTTTAATATTGACAAAATTCTTGCGGACCGGCTGATGGGGGGTGGGGGGGGTGTTCAAGTAGGGTTGCCAACTTTCTCACTCCCAAATAAGGGACAAAAGTAGCAGTCAAATACGGGACACTTGTGTTTACCCCGAGAAAGACTACCATGACCATGAAGCCTTGTGCGGGCACCTGTGTGTGCATGCATGACGTGCGCATACGTGATGTGTGCATGTGTGTACGTGCTGATTTTTTTCTACAAATCGGTTTTGGCTTAATCTTCCCGATTCTGTTAAGTGAAACTACACTGTACATACCATTATTTCTGCTTTATATAGGCTGTGTATTTATCATATTATTCCTGCTTTTACTTTATATGTTAGTGTTATTTTAGGTTTTATGTGTTATTTGGTATGATTTGGTAGGTTATTTGGCAGCGCGCGTGGCTGTTCCAAATTGATATTGTATCTGTGAAGTAGGATGCCGTGCACAATCCTGATTTGATAGAAACAGACGTGAAGAAACACGGAGGAACATCTGGAGAAACTTCTGAAATGCCTGCTTCACCACTGCTGCTACTGTGCGATCGAGAATCTCCGGAGGGAAGGCCCCAAATCCTCGGCCTTGTCTGTTACTGGGGCCGGGGTCGAAGCGCTCGGCGGAGATGGTGCTCGGTGCTCGGTGTTGGAGAACTGGTCGGAGGCTCGGAGTTTTCAGACGGACTCGGAGTTGGACTGTGTTCGGATGCTTCCGGGATGCTGCATCGGCAAGTTGGCGGCGCTGGAGGTTTACCGTCTGCGTGAGATGTTGGGACTTTCGAGAGACTTTGAGACTGTACCGTGCCCATGGTTTGTTCTTATCAAATTATGGTATTGCTTTGCACTGTTGTAACTATATGTTATAATTTTGTGGTTTTTGTCAGTTTTTCAGTCTTGGTTTGTCATGTGTTTCTGTGATATCATTCTGGAAAGGCATTGTATCATTTCTTAATGCATGCATTACTAAATGACAATAAAAGGGAACTGCGTGTCCTCATAATCTAATCTAAATTTTTTGGGTCTGGGAACACTAATACAATTTTCCCATATAGATTAATGGTAATTGCTTCTTCGCTTTACGCCATTTCGACTGACGAATGGTTTCATAGGAACGCTCTACCTTAGCGGGGGAAATACAGGACAAGGGGGGGTCCCGTATGGGACAAACCAATTTAGCCCAAAATATAGGATGTCCTGGCTAATACAAGACAGTTGGCAACCCTATTTTCAAGTTCAAAAGTGCGTGACAGGGAATGAGGAAAGGTGCAGCTGACTCATATTGTTTCATATCGCCAAATCATATCGTTTCCTCGCGGCCCGGTAGCACATGCTTTGCGGCCCAGTACCGGTCTGTGGCCCAGTGGTTGGGGACCACTGCCATATACCTACTGTCTCACCATATCCCTTGATGCCCACACCAATCAGGAATCTATCAACTTCCGCTTTAAATATACCCATGGACTCGACCTCCACCACAATCTGTGGCGGAGCACTCCACAGATTCACCACTCTTTGAAGCATAGAAAATCTACAGCACAATCCAGGCCCTTCAGCCCACAAAGCTGTGCCAAACATGTCCTTACCTTAGAACTACCTGGGCCTACCCATAGCCCTCTATTTTTCTAAGCTCCATGTATCCATCCAGGAGTCTCGTAAAAGACCCTATAGTTTCCGCTTCCACCACTGCCGCTGGCAGCCCATTCCACACTAAAAAAAACAAAATCCTCCTTACTTCTGTTCTAAAAGGTCACCTCTCAATTTTCCCCCACCAGAGGAAACATCCTCTCCACATCTAGTCCTTTCAACATTTGGTAGGTTTCAATGAGATCCCCACACTTTCTTCTAAATCCTAGTCTGAAAGCTGCCAGATGCTCCTCATATGGTATCCCCTTCATTCCCAGAATAATCCTTGTGAAAGTTCTCTGGACTGTCTCCTATGACAACGTATCCTTTTTGAGATTATGGGGCCTAAAACAGTTGACAATACTCCAAGATCTGGCTAGTGTCTTATAAAGCTTCAGCATTACCTCCAAGTTTTTATATTCTATTCCCCTTGAAATAAGTCCCAACATTGCATTTGCCTTCTTTACCATAGGCTCAACCTGTAAATTAACCTTCTGGGAGTCTTGCATAAACACTCCTGAGTCCCTCTGCACCTCTGATGTTTGAATTTTCTCCCCATTTAGATAACAGTCTGCACTATTGTTCCTTTTACTAAAATGTATTATCATACATTTCCCAACACTATTCCATCTGCCACTTTACTGCCCATTCTTCCAATTTGTCTAAGTCCTGCTGCAATCACGTTGCTTCCTCAGCACTACCCACCCCTCCACCTCTCTTCATATCATCTGCAAACTTTGCCACAAAGCCATCAATTCCACGATCTAAATCATTGACAGGCAACGCGAAAAGTAGCGGCCCCAATACTGACACTTGAGGAACACCACTAGTCACTGGCAGCCAACCATTTACGCCCTGGGAAAAAGTTTCTGTCGATCCACTCGATCTATGCCTTTTATCATCTTGTACACCTCTATCAAATCACCTCTCATCCTCCTTCACTCCAAAGAGAAAAGCCCTAGCTCACTCATCCCAACCTCCGGAAGTATTATCCTACCCATCCATCCAGCATCCTCTTTGACTTTCTACCATCAGGCAAAAGACTCCAATGCATAAAAACAAGAACAGTCAGAATAGGAAACAGTTTCTTCCCTCAGGCCATTAGGCTTCTGAACTCCCGGCTGCATCATATTCGAAGTGTCACTGGTTAGTCTGTTCCATACTTTACAATATTTAATATTAATGCACTTTAGTTTGTTATTTATGTGTGATTCATCTGTAGATTTTATCCTTACCTTCATAAGTTATTGTACATTTTGTGTACTACTGTGCTTTACACCCTGGTTCAGATAAACTTTTCCTCATTTCTACATATAGTGCATTATATAGTTATATACAATAAATGACAATAAACTTAACTTGATAAGACATGCTCTCTAGTCCAGCCAGCATCCTGGTAAATCACTGCACCTTCTGCTATGCTTCCATATCCTTCTTATAAAAAAGGTGACCCGAACTGAACATGGCACTCTAAGTGTGGTCTAACCAGAGCTGTATAGAGCTGCAACGTTACCTCAGAGCTCTTGAACTCAATCAATCCGACAAACCTTCTTAACTGCCCTATCAAATTGTGTGACAACTTTGAGACTTCTATGTCTTGGGGCCCAAGATTTCTCTTTTCCTTCACACTGCTAAGAATCCTGCTATAACCTTTTTTTTGGTACTTCTGCCTTCAAAAGTTCGACCTTTCACTTCTCAATTTTCCAGCTTGAACAGCATCTGCCACTTCTCTGCCCAGTTCTGTATCCTGTCTATGAGCTCTGTAACCTATGACAGCCTTCTACACCAGCGGTCCCCAACCACCGGGCCGCAAAGCATGTGCTACCGGGCCGCGAGGAAAACTTTCCTCATTCCCTGTCACACCCACTGTTGAGCCATTACGCACGCGAGGTCATTACCCGCGCGTCATCCATGTCAGCGCGGGAAGGAGATCAACTCCTCAAGCTTGCAAATGGCGACAGGCTAAAAAGTATGTTTGACATAACATCTCTGCCGGCATTCTGGATCAAAGTCAAGGCTGAATATCCTGAGATAGCCACGAAAGCACTGAAAATGTTGCTTCCATTTTCAACATATCTCTGCAATGAATGCAACGAAAACAAAATTGCAGAATAGACTGGACATAAGGAACCCCCTTTGAGTATCGCTGTCTCCCATCACCCCTCGATGGAACCGTCTTGTTGCAGGGAAACAAGCCCAGGGCTCCCACTGATTCAGCAATATGGTGTGTTGCAATGATTTTATATGTTCATACGGGGAAAATATGTGCTGTGAATTTAATATCCAAACATTACTTAAAATGTTATGATGCTATTGACTTATATAACCATATAACAATTACAGCACTGCCATCTCTGCCCTTCTAGTCCGTGCCAAATGCTTACTCTCACCTAGTCCCACTGACCTGCACTCAGCCCATAACCCTCCATTCCTCTCCTGTTCATATACCTATCCATTTTTTCTTTAAATGATAGTATCGAACCTGCCTCTACCACTTCAACTGGAAGTTCATTCAACACTTACTTCAAGCTCCCCTGTCCTCCCCTGATAATTGACTTATCACTATATGCATGTGAGGAAAATATGCGCTGTGTGTTTAATATTAAATTTGTTAGATAAACCTTTTTAGGAATGAAATTGAGTGTAGTAGCCACTTATCACCTATATTCCGGTTGTGATTAACACCCCCCCCCCCGAACAGAATTGCCAAAAATGATTTGTGGGAAAAAATTGGCACATACATTCATGCGCACTGGTGCCCGCACAAAGCTTCGTGGTCATTGTAGTCTTACTCGAGGTAAACACAATGTATTAGACTGCTACTCTTGTCCTTTGGCTACCCTACCATTCCCCCCCCCCCCACCCCCGGTCAGCCGGTCAGCAAGAATATTGTCAATATTAAAGTGGTCCGCAGTGCAAAAAAGGTTGGCGACTCCTGTTCTACACTATCCACAACACCACCTACATTTTTGTCATCTGCATACTTACTAAACCACACTTCTACTGCTTATCCTCAATAGTAGCATGGTTAGGATGGGCAGAAGAGCCTGGGTATTTCATCCAGCTTTGTGTAATTCCACTAAAAACTCTCAATCCTCATTGCCATACACTTTCAAAGCCTTACTTTGTCCTTTCACTGTGACCCCACTGCAGCTCTGTAATGGGGACCTCTGCACCTCTTCAGTTTGAGATCACTGAACGTAACAATCATACTCATGCCAAGTATTCATTCAGTCCCTTGGGTCAAAAGCTCAGAACTATTGATTCGAAGCTGTGTCTGCACAATGTTGGGTCAGGGTTCCCCGGCATGGCATGGTAGTGAAGCGGTTAACATAAAGCTATCACGGCACCTCATGCATTCCATGTGCCAATCTCTAGCCCGGGGCTGTACACATCCCAGTGATCGGGCTCCGCAGAAGCGTAGCTGTTAAAGCGATCGCTTTACAGCACTGACGATCACCGACTGGGGATGGAGGTGGTGACGGATCAGCATATAGGAGGGAGATCGAAAATCTGGCTGGCTGGTGTCACAACAACTACCTCTCAGTCAATGTTTGCAAGACCAAGAAACACTAAGTGTTGACTTTGGGAGAAGGAAGCCAGAGGTCCATCAGCCCATCCTCATCAGGGGATCAGAGGTGGAGAGGGTCAGCAACTCAGTTTTATCATTTCAGAGCATCTGTCCTGGGTCCAGCACATAAATGTCATTATGAAGAAAGCACAGCAATGCCACTACTTTCTTAGAAGTCTGTGAAGATTCGACATGACATACAACCATATAACAATTACAGCACGGAAACGGACCATCTCGGCCCTTCTCATCCCTGCTGAACTCTTACTTTGGTAAAGTAAAATATCTAAAACTTTGACAAACTTCTATAGATGTGTGGTGGAGAGCATATTGGTTGGTTGTATATGGAAACGCCAATACCCTTGAATGGAAAATCCTGCAAAAAGTCCTTCATGGATAAAGCCCTCCCCACCATTGAGCACATCTACTGGAGCACTGTTGTAGGAAAGCAACATCCGTCATCAGGGACCCCCTATCATTTCCAAACTTGTTTTATCTCTCTGTACTGTTGTTGGAGGGGAATGGAGTCGTCGACACTAAGATTTTCTTCTTTTCCATTTTTAAGTTGTTAGTTTTGCCCAAGTCTTTTAGTTTAGTTGATTAATTTTGTTTTTCTTTGGGGATGGGGTTTTTTTTTTTGGTTTTTTTTCTTTTTCATGAATTTTTTTCAGTTTTTTTTGATTTGTATTATCTGTTGTCAGTTCTACATGATTGGGAGCTTTGTTAATTTACACTATTTGATTTTACAATTACTTTTCTTAAGTGTAACAATATATCTTCTACTATTTGTATTATTGCTATGTTTTGTTTCTATATTTTGAAATTAATAAAAAGATTGAAAAAGAAAGAAAGAAAAGGGACCCCCACTGTTCACGACACGCTCTCTTCCCACCACTGCCATCCTGAAGAAGGTACAGGAGCCTCAGGACTCACACCACCTGGTTCAGGAATAGTTATTAACCCGCAACTTTCTGGCTCTTGAACCCGATGAGATAACTTCACTGGCCCCATCACTGAACTGTTCCCGCAAACTCTCAATGGCTCTTCATCTCATATTCTTGCTTATATATTTATTATTATTATTTTTTTTCTTTTCTATTTGCGCTGTTTGTTGTCTTTTGCACACTGGTTGTTTGTCCATCCTATGGGGTGTGGTCTCTCAATGTCTTTCTTGGGCTTGCTGTGTATGCCAACAAGAAAATGAATCTCTGGGTTGTATGTGTAGTTTGATAGTACATTTATTTTGAACTTCGAATTGATCCTCGCCGCTGTATGTGAGGAGTTTGTATGTCCCCTCTGCATGACCGTTAAAATGGGTTTCTTCCCACATTCCACAAGACACACAGGTTAGGGTTACTGAGCTGTGGGCATGCTGTGATAGCAGCAGAAGTGTGGCAACACTTGTGGGCTGCCCCCAGAACAATCCTCACTGATTTGGTTTGATGCAAATGACACATTTCACTTATCTTATGAAGTGCTGTCCTTGGAGTTTGTGTCTGACCTCACCCTTGCAGTAGAGGAGGCCAAGGATGAACCATGTGCATAAACCCAGTGTGCACGTGAATCTGTTTCACCAGCCAGGCTTGACACAAGTTTTCTCTGCAATAACACAAACAAATTCAGATGATAGAATGTTATTTTTTAAAAATGCAGCAAAAACAAAAAATGCCCCAAGGGATTTCACAGAAATGCATTAAATCAGTATTGGATGTAAACCACTCAGGGAGATAACTTGGGGGAATGACCGAACATTTGGTCACAAAGAGAAAAGTCACAACAAAAATCTGAAAGTAAAACAGAAAATACTAGAAATGAAAAACATTTTAAAGAACTGTTGCTGCTGGAATAAAGACAGAAATTGCTGGAAGTACTCAGACTCTGTGGAGGGAGAAACAGCGTTAGCATCTCAGGTCGAAGACCCTGCCTCAGACATGTGGGAAAATAATCAGCATGTCGTTTGGAGCAACACACACAAAATATTGGAGGAACTCAGCAGGACAGGGAACAACTACAGTATGGAGGGGAATGAACAGTCAAGGCCAGGACCTTTCATCGGAACTGGAAAGGAAGACAGCAGAAGCCAGCGAAAGAAGGTGAGTAAAGGGGAAGGATGACAAGGTGGCAGGTGACAGGTGAGACCAGGTGTGGTGGAAGATGGGAGGGTGGGGGAGGGGGGATGAAGTAAGAAGCTTGGAGGTGAGAGGTAGGAGAGGTAAAGAGCTAAAGAAGGGATCTAATAGGACAGGACAGTGGGCCATCCTCTGGCCAGGATCTTTATGTCCCCGTTGTCCATGGGAATGGTACCGGAGGATTGGAGGGAGGTGAATGTTGTCCCCTTGTTCAAAAAGGTAGTAGGGATAGTCCGGGTAATTATAGACCAGCGAGCCTTACGTCTGTGGTGGGAAAGCTGTTGGAAAAAATTCTTAGAGATAGGATCTCTGGGCATTTAGAGAATCATGGTCTGATCAGGGACAGTCATGGCTTTGTGAAGGGCAGATCGTGTCTTACAAGCCTGATAGAGTTCTTTGAGGAGGTGACCAGGCATATAGATGGGGGTAGTGCAGTGGATGTGATCTATATGGGTTTTAGTAAGGCATTTGACAAGGTTGCACATGGTAGGCTTATTCAGAAAGTCAGAAGGCATGGGATCCAGGGAAGTTTGGCCAGGTGGATTCAGAATTGGCTTGCCTGCAGAAGGCAGAGGGTCGTGGTGGAGGGAGTACATTCAGATTGGAGGATTGTGACTAGTGGTGTCCCACAAGGATCTGTTCTGGGACCTCTACTTTTCATGATTTTTATTAACAACCTGGATGTGGGGGTAGAAGGGTGGATTGACAAGTTTGCAGGCGACACAAAGGTTGGTGGTGTTGTAGATAGTGTAGAGGATTGTCAAAGATTGCAGAGAGATATTGATAGGATGCAGAAGTGGGCTGAGAAGTGGCAGATGGAGATCAACCCGGAGAAGTGTGAGGTGGTACACTTTGGAAGGACAAACTCCAAGGCAGAGTACAAAGTAAATGGCAGGATACTTGGTAGTGTGGAGGAGCAGAGGGATCAGGGGGTACATGTCCACAGATCCCTGAAAGTTGCCTCACAGGTGGATAGGGTAGTTAAGAAAGCTTATGGGGTGTTAGCTTTCATAAGTCAAGTTTAAGAGTCGCGATGTAATGATGCAGCTCTATAAAACAAGTGGTTAGGCCATACTTGGACTACTGTGTCCAGTTCTGGTCACCTCACTGTAGGAAGGATGTGGAAGCATTGGAAAGGGTACATAGGAGATTTACCAGGGTGCTGCCTGGTTTAGAAAGTATGCATTATGATCAGAGATTAAGGGAGCTAAGGCTTTACTCTTTGGAGAGGAGGAGGATGAGAGGAGACATGATAGAGGTGTACAAGATAATAAGAGGAATAGATAGAGTGGACAGCCAGCGCCTCTTCCCCAGGGGACCACTGCTCAATACAAGAGGACATGGCTTTAAGGTAAGGGGTAGGAAGTTCAAGGGGGATATTAGAGGAAGATTTTTTACTCAGAGAGAGGTTGGTGCGTGGAATGCACTGCCTGAGTCAGTGGTGGAGGCAGATACACTGGTGAAGTTTAAGAGACTACTAGATAGGTATTTGGAGGAATTTAAGCTGGGGGCTTATATGGGAGGCAGGGTTTGAGGGTCGGCACAACATCGTGGGCTGAAGGGCCTGTACTGTGCTGTACTATTCTATTCTAAAGGAAAGGAGGAGGAGGACCCAAGGAAGGTGATGGACAGGTGAGAAGGGTGAAAGGGGAACTAGAATGGAAATAAGAAGTAGGGGTGGGTTGGGGGGTGGGGAATCATCAGAAGTTAGAGAAACTGATGTTCATGCCTTCAGGTTGGAGGCTAACCAGATGGAACATGAGACATTGCCTCATCATAGCAACTGACTAGGTCATGAATTGATATTTTGGAATGGGAATGGGAAATAGAATTAAAATGGTTGGCCACTGGAAACCCCACCTTTTGAGCTGATAGAGCATCATTAGTTGGTTCAATCTGAAGCCTTCATCGTTTCCTTCTTCACAGATGATGCCTGATCAGCAGCTTCTGGTTTGTTTGGTCAGAAAATTTACCTTTGAGGACTCTTGAAAAAGGGCAAGGTGTTTAGGGAGGGAATTTAGGGTCTGCACACCTGTACGGCCACCTCCTTCCCCACACTTCTAGGGGGTTCGAACTTGAAGCGGTCAGGTAGCCATAATTGGGAAGTTTGCAGTCTTAGAGGATTGGAGGAGATTGAGTGGGGTCAGCAGCAGAAGGGGTGAGCAGCTTCAAGTTCCTGGATGTCAACATATCCCAAGGTCTGTCTTGGGCCCAACACACTGATGCAACCTCAAAGAAGGCACACCAGTAGCTGTACCTCATTAGACATTTGAGGAGACTTGATATCTCACCAAAGACACTGTCAAATTTCTACAGAGCTTTCTGACTGGTTGCATCCTTTATGAAGGGCCCCCATCACTCAGGGCATGCCCTCTTCTCATCACTACCGTCAGGGAGGAGGTACAGGAGCCTGAAGCCACACACTCGACATTTTAGGAACAGCTTCCACCTCTCCGCCATCAGATTAATGAAGAATTTACAGTTTTATTTTAAATGCCCTGCACTGTAGTAGTGCGACTATTCGAGTCGAGTATGATGTTCTCCTCAGGGATTGTCTGCTGGTGGGTAGAGGCCGATCCAGGATCCACAGATTCTGGTGCAGTGTGGGCAAAAGTGAGAGGTGGCTGTGGTTCGTGGTTGGGTCCTGCACTGTAATGCTGCCGCAAAGCGACACATTTCACCAGATAAAATCAGTGACAATAAACCTGATTCGGAAGGAATTTGAAAACAAGGATGCGGGTTTTAAAAGTCCCGGTGGCGCTTACCTGTGCAGAGTCACATACGCAGCACACCAAATCCAATCCAAGGTCAGCGAGTTGAAACATAATCTTTCTAGATTTTTCTGTTTCTATTTCGGATTCGCATCTTCAGATTTCCTTTCGCGCATCTCACACAGCTTGCTTCTCGTGACGATGACCGCAGCACATTAGATTTCATTTCTATCTTTACCCCCGTCCAACCTTCCCCGAAGACTAAGTCCCTGAGTCATGCATGCCTCGATTTACCATAACAGCGCCGAGCTCGTGATTACCTCAACACGCTCCCCAAGTGATAGGAAAATGAGGACGATACCCTGACCCTTCCTGTAAGTCCCGCTGAAGCATCTCGGCGCGAAAGGTCATTTTCCTGCATAGGTGCTGTCTGACCCGCTGAGTTCCTCCAGCACTCTGTGTGTGTTGACCCGAAACGTTTAACGGTCTGCTTTTCTCCACGGATGCTGCATGGCCCGCTGAGTTCCTTTCAGCATTTTGTTTGAAAGATGATGTACGTTCCATTCTCTGCACCTTCTTGTTCCGTTCAGTTCCCCTATTCAAGTTTCGGCAAGGTGAAAGACCGTGACGTCACAAAGGGATTGGAACGTTGCCCGGATGGGAGGAACATTATACTGGAGCGCTGGGTTGTACCTATGACGTCCGGGAACATTATACTGGAGCGCTGGGTTGTACCTATGACGTCACAAAGGGCAGGATTTGTAACGTCTAGTGACGCACAGGGGATTCCGTAGCCTGCATTCTTAAAGGCACTCTCTGACGCCGGCGCTGTATTTGAGTAGCAGAAGTTTAATTTGCGTCTCTTTCCTCGGCCAGTGTGGGATTATGGTAGCCTTGGTGTCAGGCATCAGCCCAGTGGATCCGATCGCCAGCTCCTGCCTGCTGTGCTCCGCCTGCCGCTTCTTGCTGATCAAACCGAAGCAGACGGAATGTGGCCACCGCTACTGTACCGCCTGCCTGGAGAATCTGTTCAGGTGAGTCAGGGGGACAGAGGTGGTGGATCATCGCCGGGAGGTGGATAGAATTCTCAGAGTTTGTCTTTTTAAAAATATGTTTATTACATAACTTTAATCCATATTTACATAGTTCTCAAATTAAAACTTTATCATCCTTGTACAGGATGGATCCCCCCCCCTTCCCCAGTAAGCCTTTTAATGCCCCTCTTATGTCTAACAAGCCTTCTCCTAGCCTTCAAGGAAAAATGCACCATGACAGTAAGCCATTCGGGTCCAAAGAGCTTAGGTACAGTCACAAAAACCGAAAATGTTTGAAAAGAACTCAGCAGCGTTTACGGGATAAGAAACAGTTAACTTCTAAGGTCGGAGTCACTTCATCAGGACTGAGCAAGAGTGAAAACAAGTTTAGACCAGGTAGCAGAGAAGGTGAGAGAGGGATCTGAGCGGAACACAGAAGATTTGTGGGATGAAGTAACGGACAGATAATCTCCATTGTAATCAGAATCAGTTTTAATATCAATGGCGTATGTTTTTAAATCGGTTGTATTGTGGCAGTAGATAAAATAAACTATAAATTACAATAAGAGATATATACTGTATATAAGTAGTGCAAAAACGGAGAGCAAATAATTAATGAAGTAGTTCATGGTTGGTTCATCATCCGTTCGGAGATCTGATGGCAGAGAGGAAGAAGCTGCTTCTAAAATGTTGAGTGTGGGTCTTCAGGCTCCTGTAACTTGTTCGTGATGGTAGCAATAAGGAGCGGGCATGCCCTGGGTGATAGGGTTCCTTAATGATGTATGCCCCCTATTTTGAAGAATCACCTTTTGAAGACGCCCTCAGAAGAGGGGAGGCTAGTGCCCATGATGGAACTAGCTGCGTTTGCAACCCTCCGCAGCTTTTCCCCATCCTGTAATGTGTGGCTAATGTTGTAAGTCTGGGTACTGATGTGGAGTCAGATTTACTGGGACATACATATTTTTAACTATTTATGGTTCTATTACTATTTATTATTTATGGAGCAACTGTAATGAAAACCAATTTCCCCCGGGATTAATAAAGTATGACTATGACTACTATACCCAGCGAGCCGGAACATACAAGAGAAATCTGGTTGGCAAAATGCCCCATCCTGAGACAAACAGAAAGAAGAAAAAAGTACCTAAAGTTAGAGTTTAGAATCTCAGTGATCAATATATGGACAGCGTGTGTATAGTTGAACCTATTTTCATTTTAAAATCCCTTCGGTGTCCACGCCTGCACCTACTGGTGAATTCTCATTGTGAAAGTGAAAAGCAATTTTAGGTGTTGGAAACCCGAAATCAAAAATGAAGTAGAAAATGCAGGGAGCACTGAGAAAATAATGAGGAAAAAATGTTAATGCAAGGGGTTCTCCTGATGCTGGGAATCCAGAGAAACACAGAAAATGCTGAAGGAACTCAGCATGCTGGCGGCATCTATGGAGAGAATTAAAGAGTTGACCTTCCAGGCCAAGACCCTTTGTCAAGACTCTCTGATTTAACATTTCAATTCAGTTTTTGTCCTGAAATGTTAACTCTGTTTCTCTCTCCATGGGCGCTGCCTGACCTGCCGAGTGTTTCCGGCATCTTCTGCTTTTATTTTGTTCCTAATTCTCACCTATAGTGGATAGTCTTCTTGAATCTTCGGTGAAGAGTGTGTTTATGGTGGAGTAGGATCTGGATGGGGACGTGGTCTGTTCTTGAGTCGGTGGAGTGATTTAGGCAGGGTAGTTGTTGGAAGTGGCAATGTGCCCGTGAGCCTGCTGCCCATATAGTTAGGGAGTGAAGAGGTTGATGATCTGCTGCTGAAGGACTTTCTGAGAGGCAAATTGAATGTGTTTAAAGATTAGATTATCTTTAATGTACAAAAAAAAAACGTGTTGTTCCTACAGAGTCCAAAATGTGCTGGGAGGAGGCAGCCTACACATGTTGCCAAGCTTCTGGCACCAATGTGCCATGCTGTTTCCAACATTGCAACAGGGTTGGCATAGTATCAATCAGCCATGATTGCATGGCAGAACAGACTCGAAGAACTAAATGGGCTAAATCTGCTCCTATGTCTTATGGTCATAGGAGAGTACAGCACAGAAACAAGTCTTTTAAATCACTAAGTCTTTGATGACAGTCAATCACCATGTACATTAATCCTACCCCAACCCTCTTTTTATTTTCTTCCATGCTCATAAACTGTCCCCAGACTCTATCACTCAGCTACCCAATGGGCCATTCTGCAGAGGCCAACTACTTATCCTTTCCTAAAATATAAGTCTATAGGGAACATGAATAGACTTGGCAACTCAACCCTGGTCAACCAGTCATAAAAATCAGAGCCCTGCAGCACTGACAAAGCCATCTCTCGATCATCCAACATCTATTTACAATAATCCAACACAGATGCTATATTATTGTCCCTTCAACACCTGTCACCACTCCACCCCATCTCGATTCTCCCTCTCGCATTCATGCTGGTGACCATTTTGCTCTCTTCTTGATCTTTCTGTCTTCACCCGTGTATTCATTTATCTTCGTCTATCTACCTCCCTCTATCTATCCACCTATCTTCATCTATCTATCTACCTATCATAATTTTTAGGTACTGCTGCTGCTAAGTAACAAATTCCATGACATATGTCTGTCCAAAGATCCCGCTTTGGACAATTTACAATGACTAACTAATGTACAATCTGCTAGGAGAAACCAGGTGAATTAATGATCCCTTGTCACATTTTCCTGTCCTTTCCCTACACCCCTGTCTTTCTTTAACATCTACAAATCAATTGACCTCTGTTTTGAACACAACAAATGAGGGAGCCTCCAACAGTCCTCCGACTGAGGGTGGAGAATTCCAGTGATCTCCCCTGAAGGGACTGAGTGCAATTTGACCCCATCCGTGCACTGCATCTTCTCTGGACAGCTGTACTTTTTCTTCGGTGTTCCTTTGGAAGGGAAGGGGCTTGACTGTGAAAAGCAAAAACCCAGCAATGGCTCAAACACTCACATACTGGGAACACCAAGTTAGAAGAAATGAATGTGAAAATATTAATCTTTTTCTGCATATTTTAGGACAGGAAATGAAGCGGATTGCTACATTTGCCAAAAGAAGGTTCTTCGTTCCAAGGTAGGACCTCTTATGTGTTGTAAGCATCTTATCACTGTTATTGCTGTTTGACGTATTTGCAAAGGAGGGAGATGTGGATTAGAGCTGGGCTGTGTTGTGGGGGTTGCAAGGAATGTTGCTTCGTGGGCACTGTCTCCAGGACTGACTTATGGGCTGCAATCTGTCAGAGAACTCAGATGGTTATATTATTGGACAATGGACACCCAGGGATGGGTACAAGCTAGAATTTAATTGAGGGTTCACAAGTTGTATTTGTAAGGTAATGGGTTCCAGGGATGAGTTACAGGCTGGAATTTAGTTGGTGAATTATACATAGAATAACAGATATTTGGTAGTGAGTTACCGTCTGGAATCTAGCTGAGGAGCATAGGGGGATTATACATACAATAATAGATACCTGGGAGTGAATTACAGTCTGCAATCTAGTTGGGGAGTTCAGAGGACAGAATAATGGATTCCCAGGAGTGATTTAGTTAAGGAGTTCAGAAGGTTTATATATAGAATGCTGTACTTGGGAGTGAGTTACAGGGTAGAATTTCAAGAGGTTCCGGTAGTTTATACACAGAATAATGAATATTCAGGAGTGAATTACAGACGGAATCTAATTGTGGAGTTCTGGAGGTTTATGTAGCGAGTAACGGATATGGGGGAATATCTTACAAATTGGAATTTAACTGGAATTCCTACGTAGGGAATGAGTTATCTGTGTTTTGCTGGAGAAGAGGGGAGATTCCCAGAGACAGACAGTAGTGAGTCATTAGTGCATGATGTTGCTTTGGCACGGTTCGGAGTGGTATTGAAGGCAGCCTCCGCTGGCTAGTTCAGGAGGTCTGCGCAGGCAGGGAGGATGAAGAGAAACACTGCGCTTCTGTGGCCACTCAGGGCTGGCGATGAACAAAGTTGATGTCATCACTCTTGGCCCCACCAACTCATGATCTCCAGGAATTTCCGCACATCCCTCTCCCTCCTTCTGGGAATTTTAATAGGTAAAATACAAGGGGGAACTAAAACTTTCCAAGAGGTGACGGGAACTTGAGGGATGGAAAGTTTTGCTTTGCTGACATAGGCCGTTCATGGGACTTGGTGGTCATAGAGCATTTGTGGTATAGAAGGAGGCCCTTTGGCTCATTGTGTCTGTGCTGCTCAGCTGAGTAGCATTGGGGTCGTAGCCCTTTAAGTACACATCTAACTACTATTCCATTGTAGTGAGGGGTTTCGGATTCACTCAACTTTTCTGCTAGAGAGCTCCAGAAACCCTACCATCCTTGAGGCAGAGAAACTGCTCCTCTCATTTATTCTAATTCATTTAGTGAATACCTGAGATATCTGATTGCTGGAAAGATGTGGAGACTTTGGAAAAGGTACAGAAGAGGTTTACCAAGTTGGATCAGAGGGTGCAGACTATGAGGAGAGGTTGGACAAAATTGGATAGTTTTCTCTGGAGCGTCAGTGGCTGATTGAAGTCTCAGAGGCAGAGGTAGGGTCAGCGAGCACTGCAGCAGGGAAACAGACCCTTCGGCCCATCTAGTCCATACAAACTATCATTCTGCCAAGTCCCGCCGACCCACCGACCCGCACCTAGATCGCAGCTCACCGTAACCTTCCTGTCCAAGTACTTATCCAAACTTCAAGTAGACAGTCAGAGTCTTTCCCCCAGGGGAAAAATAAAATGTCAAATACTAGATAGGCACTTAAGGTGAGAGATTCAAAGTTTACAGCAGATGTGTGGAGGAGAGTTCTTTCTGCACAGAGTGCTGGGTTACTGGAATGGGCTACCAGCAGTGGTGGTGGAATAGTGATGTTTAAGAGGCCTTTAGAAAGACACATGGATATGCAGTGAATGCAGGGATATGGGTCCTGTGCAGAGTCAGGTGAGATTTACTGGGTAATTTAATTTGTATCATGTTTGGTGGGCCACAGGGCCAGTCTTGTTCTATGTTCTAAAGCTCTCAGCCAGGGGAAATTGGTCCTTTATTCAATCATGGTTCCATATAATTTTCTACATGGGAATTAAGCCTCCCTTCAGCCCCCTCTGTTCCAGAGAAAACTCCATCCTAACCTATCTAATTTGTCCTTGGAGCTTGGATTTTCCAGCCCCAATAAGTCCCCTCCGTATGCAATCACGTCGTACCTGTATTGTGCCCAACGCTGTTCCTGTACTCTCAGCATGGCCAAAGAAGCATGTGCAAAGAATGCTGGAAACACTCAGCAGGTCAGTCAGCACCTATGGAACGAGAAACAGTGAACATTTCAGCTGTAAGACCATTCATCGGCTAATACTGATCAATGCTCTTTGACCTGAACTGCTTCTCTCTCCACAGATGCTGCCCAACCTGCTGAGTTTCCCCAGCATTTTCTGCTTTTATTTCAGATCTCCAAAATTTGTGTATTTTTATATGCAGTCCTAATGTGTAATTGGCCAGAATATATAGGGGCAGAACTAGGCCATTTGGCTCTTTGAGTTTGCTCCACGATTCAAATCCAGCTTTTTTTCACTCTCATTCTCAACCCCCTCCTGTGAACCCTCAACCCCCTTACTAATCAGGGATTTATCAATCTCTGCCTTAAATACACCAAAATGACTTAGCCTCCACAGCCCTCTCTGGCAAGAGATTCTCCACCCTCTGGCTGAAGAAATCCTTTCTCTTTACAGTTTTAGTCCTTTTATCCTGAGGCCATTCCCTTGGATTGTAGACTCTCCTACTAAAGGAAACATCCTTTCCATCTCTACTCTATCCAGGCTTTTCGGTCATGGGATTAAGGTAGATGGACAAAAATCATGGCATGGACAATGTGGGCCGAAGAGCCTGCTTTCGTACTGTATGACTCTACGAACCTCTGTGTTGTCAGAGCCGCCTTCTTACATACACAGATACATAGCAGCAGAGGTCCAATTGGCAGCAAGAAGCCGCAGGGAACAAGGTTTCCACCATTACCTAACCTCTCGCGTTTTATCCACGCTGCAGGTTTACCTGGACAGGGCAGCGGAGAATGACGCCTACGTCACAAAGATTCACTGCACGGCTCACTTGGAGGGCTGTGACTGGGTCGGTTCGCTGCGGAACTACCTGGTAAGTCTCTGTGCTGGGTGGGGGTGGTGGGGTATGGACTGAAACTCCCAGAGGGGATGGGATGGGATGCAAGGAGAAAGGGGGCTGGAGGAAGTAATACCAACTCCTGCCACTAGGTGGCCAGCAGGGACCGCCAGTGGAGTCCACTGGGTCCACATGCCCGCTGGATTCGAAACCGGTGGGAATGCCGGAGTGATTCAACGGGTCTCCTGCTGAAATGGGAGGAGGGGCAGCCTGCTTGTAGCAGGTAGTCCTGCTGTCTCACAGATCCTCATTGGGTTTGATCCTGACTTCTGGTGCTGTGTTTATGTGTGTGTGTGTGTGTTTTTAGTTTTCTCTCAAACTCCCACATCAGTGGTTTGGTGTGTTAATCAGCCACTGTAAATTGCCTTACTGTGAGGAGGTTAGAGGAAAGTATGAGGGGTGGGGTTGTCAGATTTAAATTCTTTACAGGGAGAGTGATAGGCTTATGGAATGCATTGCCAGTGGTGGTGGTAGAGGCAGAGAGATCAGACGTCTCCCCGGTACATGTTACATGAATGATAGAAAAATGGAAACATATGTAGGAGGGAAGGGTTAGATTGATTGTAGCGTAGGTTAGAAGGATTGTGGGCCGAAAGGCCAGTACTGTTCTGTATTCTATTTTCTATAAGTGGAATAAAGTCAAAGACTAGAGTTGAGTTCATTGTCACATCCACAAGTACACGTAGGCACAGGTGCAATGAAAACTTTCCCTGCAGCAGCCTCACAGGCACGTAACATCAGATAAACAGGATTCACAGGAGGCACAAAATTATAAACATAAATTATACATGAAAGAACGGACAAAAGGTCCATTGTAGTGCTGGGATTGTTTTGAGAGCTGGCAGAGAGACAGTGGGTCGAATATCCTCTTCCTGTGCCATTTTGAGAAGAAAACTGAGAAATTCACCCCTCTACTGATTGAAAAACAGCAGATCACCTGCCGTATCAGTAATAGTGGGAGCTTACTGTGTTTCTGTCTTCCAGCAAGTACCTGCTGGAAACTCACGGGTGTTCCCGGCAAGCCCAACAGTAATGCCAGAGATGATGACCTCCAGAGCATTTCAAAACTCTAACCCTAACTCAAAATCTCATCACCTGGTCTGCAGAGCAGGTAGAACTGGCCCTTCTGAGAGATACACTCTCTTAGAACAGAGATGAGCAGGAATTTATTGGTGATTCTGTGGTACTTACTGCCACGTACGGCTGTGAAGGCCGAGTCAGTGAGTATATTTAAAGCAGAGGTTGATAGGTACTTCATTAGAGAAGGCATTAGTGATTGGCATTACCCCTAGTTGGGCACTGGGGTGGACTCATTGGGCACACAATCCCTGGCACAGCGGCAGCGTGGTTCACATAGAGCACAACTTTTTACTTGTGTAGATATGAGTTTTATACTTATTGATCATTTTTGGTCTCTCTCTTCCCTCTGTTTTTCCCTTTTGTGCTCTTCCTCATCTTTCTTTCTCTTTTTCTCTGTTTCTTCCTAACTCTCTCTCCCTCTCTTAATTTATACTCCTTCCTAAACACTTTTCTCTATTTTCACTCTCTCATTTCCTTACACTTTCTTTCTTTCTATTCTGTTTTTCTTTCTCTTTATTTCATCCATTCTTTTTCTATCTGTCCTGTCTTGATTATCCTTTCCTTCTTGCTCTCTCTTCTTTTGCTTTTTCCTCTTTCTTGCTTCGCCATGCTTTTTCTCACATTCTTTCCCTCTCCTCTCTCTCTTTTCATCATTCCTATTTCATTCTCATTCTCTCTTTCCCTCTCTCATTTATTTTCCTTGATTTCACTTTTCCCTACTTTCTCTCTTTTCTGTCTCTCCTTTTCTTGTTCTCTCTCTCCTCATTCATTTTCTTTATCCCACTCTTATTCGCTCAACCCCTCCTCTCTTCTCCCCCTCTCCCCCCCTCTCTCTCTCTCTCTCTTTGTCTTCCCCCTCCCCTCCGCACTCTCCCTGGCTTCTCTCTCATGCAGCGTACACACCGGGCACAGTGTGGTTTCCAGGTCCTGCCCTGTGCCAATGTGGCATTTGGCTGCGAGGCTGTCGGTCCCAGGAAGGACATGTTGGTTCACGAGACCCAGCAGTGCGAGTGGCGGATGGAGCGTTGCCCCCGTTGTGAGACGTTCTGCATCCACAAGCTTCTGGAGGTGGGGTGTGTGCGCTGGCTCTCAGCTTCAAAACCCATTGCTGTAGTGCCGTCCCAAACTACTTCCTCGGTGCAAGAGCGAAGGGAAGGTGATGGGAATTTTAGAAACTGACCAGGTTGGGGAAAACCAAGGAAATTCCAGAGTTTGGGAGCTCAGTTGGTGGAGGCGTGGACTTCAGTGGTGGAGTGATGAAACTCAGGGATGTATAGAGATAGAGACTGCAAGTCAGAGAGGAGAGAGAGTGTCTCCGGACAGACAAGGCGGAGAAGCGAGTGAGAGTAGGGAAGGGAGAGGCGGGAGAGAGGGAAGGGGTTGGAATGAGAAGGGAGGGAGATGGTGGAAGGTGAGGGACGTGGGGGGAGCAGCACAAGATGGGAGAGAGGGTGGAGGGTGAATGAGTGGGGGTGAGAGAGGATGGAGGAAGCTGGAAGAGATAGGGGGTAGGGTGAGGAAGCAGAGGAGAGAGAGGAGTTGGGGAAAAGTGGGAGGTGGGGGTGGAGGATGGGTGAGGGGATGTGGAAGGGGGAGGGTGGTTGCCTAGGGTCAAGGGGGAAAGGAGAGAGGGCTCTGGATGAGGGGGACAGAGGAGGGAAGTGAGAGATAAGGCAGAGGAGGTGGTAGGGTGGGGAGAGGGGTAATGGGAACGAGAACAGTTAGGGAAACTGTGTGTCACACTGCCACAGCACCAAGGCGTGAGGTGGGAATCACAGGGCAATGGAGTTCTGGGTATCGGGGTTCTAGACACTGCGGGTTAGGAGACTGGGTCGGAGGAAGTAGGAATGGAGGGGTGAGAAATGACTGGGAAAGGGTACAGGGACCAGGAGTCCAGCATGAGGGGACCCTGGTGCTTGATCCTGCTCCGCATCCCTTTTTAGTTAACTGCACCCTGAAGGGCCCTATTCCCAACCCGACGGCCCTGCCTCCTCGTCCTCGTCCATGCGGTAACGTTACTGACCCTCCCCCCACCTCTCCCACACACATGCGTCGTGTACTGTGTCCGTCTGCAGCCTATAATACAGTCGACCTCCTGTCTCTGTTTTCCAGGACCACATGGCAACGTGTGGAAAACAGGAGAGCTGCCCTCTCTGTGGCCAGGCCGACTTGACAAAGACGGAGGTAAGAATCCATTAATGAGAGCTCCCTGCACGGCCACCACTCTGGCCCTGTAACTTCCTGGGTACTGTCTGTGTGGAGTTTGCATGTCCTACCTGTGACCATGTGGTTTCACCACCACCCCCACCCTCCGTGGTGGTCAGGTGGGGGGTGGGGGGGGGAGGCGGGTAAGTGTAGGTGTTGATTGGCTTGTAAGGATGAATAGGTTACAGTGAAATAAATGGAGGATTGGGTCAGATTGGTTTATCTGAGAGCTAGTATGGTGTCCATGGGCAAAATGGCCGCTCTTCTATGTCACAATAAATATAAGAATGTGATTCCTTCAGGGAGGGGATTAGGTTGGATTGAATGACATGCAAGCTAGTATGGAGTCAATGAGTTGAATGGCCTCTCTTCTATGCCACAAGGAAGATTCCTTCAGGGACATGCATCTGCCTTCCGTTTCCCGTCGGAACATTCCCTGTGTGACGCCAGACCCAGCAATATGATTGGCTTTGGGGCAAATGGGGATAGATAATAAATACCAAAGTTAAACTCGTGTTTCTTGTCATCTGCACAAGTATGTCCAGGTGCAACGAAAACTTGTATCAGCATCACAGGTACATAATGGTTGGCACAACACTTTATAGTGCCAGTGACCCGGGTTCAATTCCGCCGCTGTCTGTAAGGAGATTGCATGCTTTCCCCGTGACTGCGTGGGTTTCCTCCTGGTCCTCCGGTTGCTTCCCATATTCCCAAGATGTTAGGGTTAGGCTTAGTGAGTTGTGGGAATTTTCCAATCGCCACCACTTCTTCAGACTGTATTGATTATTAATGCAAACGATGCATTTCACTATTTAGATGCAACGAATAAAGCTAATCTATAATCTTTATACTAGGTAGGCAGTAATCACAAGAAAAACTTAAAATAATTATAAACTATACATGAAAGATCACAGTTAGAACAAAAGAGGTCCATTATAGTGCAAAGTGGTCGTGGTGTTGCTGTATTGAGGTAGTGATGAGGGTTGTGCAGGTTGGTTCAAGGACCGAATGGTTGAAGGGAAGGAGTAGCTGTTCTTGGACTTGTTGATGTGGGACTTCTGGCTTCTGTACCTCCTGCCCGAGGCAGCACCTTCTGTAGGTACTCCTGAACGGTGGGGAGGGATGTGCCCGTGATTTACTGGCCAGAGTCCACTAACTCTGCATTTGAATAGCCATGACAGAGCAGGATGTAACCAGTCAGGACACTTTGAATGATACATTCCAGAATGAAACCAATGGCAGCCTCTATTGTCCCATGGGTGGTGGGGTTGAGCTGCCTCCTTGGGGAAACCTTTGGCTTCTTGAGACGGCATTATAGATAGCGATGTAAATATCCTGTGAGATGTCAGAGGAATTTGACCTGTTTCGTGTAAGTGTAACAGTTTGGATCACTCTTGCTGACGCAAACCCTTTACATTTATTTCTCTCTTACAGTTGGAACAACACTGTGACCCCCTCCATGGCAACTGTCCCAAGGTGAAGGTGGCCTGTCCCTTTAAGGATGTCGGCTGTCTGGAACAGGTTAGTATCCTAGTGTGCACGTCAGCTGATCTCCGCTCCGAAGCCCAGGTATGAAGTGCTTCTGAGTGGACACAGGATCAAATGGCACTGCAGAATCAGAATCAGAATCAGATTCATAATCACAGACTTATGTTGGGAAAGTTTTTGCAAGATGTAAAAATTGCTATAAGTTATGAAAAATACATAATTAAATAGTGCCAAAAGAGGAGTATCAAGATTCCGCTCGTGGCTTCAGAGTGCTCCTGTATCCCCTCCCTGATGGTAGAATCAGCTTGTCCCGAATGGTGAGGGTCCTTCACGGTGAGGCTGCCTTCCTGAGGCATTGCATCTTGAAGATGTCCCTGATGCTGGGGAGGGTCGTGCCCATCGTGGAGTTGGTGGAGTCCACGACCGTCTTTAGCGTCTTTCTGTCCTGTACAATGGGGCCTCCGTCCTGGGCGGTGATGCACCCAGTCAGAGCGCTCTTCACCGTGAGTCTGTAGGAATGCCCTAGGGTCTTTGGTGACATATGAAATCTCTTCAGACTCCTAACGAATTATAGCCACTGGTGATTGTATCAATGTGTTGGGTCCAGGACAAACCCTCTGAGATGTTGAATCTAGGAACGTGACGCGGCTCATCCTTTCCACCGTTGACCCCGCCCCGCCATCACTTGGCCTTGCTGACATTGAGTAGTGTAGAAGCGACACTAACTACATCTCGCTCCTGTACGCCTCCTCCTACTGGCCCCCTCTGACCCTCAGTGTCTGTGTTGAACACAATTATAGCTGATCTGTCTGTGTGATTCATTTCCCTCCATTCCCTATTTGTATTCATTTATCCAAAAAAAAGTGTGTTAAAGCCCCTACTTGTATCTGCCTCTATCACTACCCCAGCAGGCCATTCTATCCCCGGCTGTAAAAATCCCCTCAATTTAAGTGCACGTAAATTGACCTTCCACCCTGGGAAGTAGATTTTGGCTGGCTACTCAATCTATGTCTCTCACAAATTTCTAAACCTTTACCAGGTCTCCTTTCAGCCACTGGTCTTCCAGAGAAAGTAACCCAATTTTGTCCAACCTCTCCTGACAGCTCATACCCGCTAAGCCAGGAAGCATCCTCGTGAAGTTCTTCTACACCCTCTCCAAAGACTCCAGATCTTCTCGCCCAGAACTGTGCATGATATCCCCAAGTGAAAACTGTTATTCAATTTCCAGACTTTTATACTGAATTCCCTGCCAATATTAACCATTTCTCTCTCCACAGAGTTGCGTGTTTTTATTTCGGATAGACTCTGATGTTCCTTTGCTCTTTTGTTTCTCCCACCCTACCCCCTCAGTTTCACCGGGAGGATCTGAACGAGCACCTCCGAGTTGCCCAGCAGACTCACCTCCTGCAGGTCCTGTCCCTCGCCACCAGCCTGAGATCCGGGAGAACCTGCGGCGGGGACGCGCCCCGGGAGCCCACTGAGAAGGCCGGGAGGATGCTGACGGCCGAGCCCTCCAGGGTGTTGGACGGCAACACCGAGTCAGAGCTGGGAGTTGCTGCGGACCGGGGCCTGCAGGCCCTGGAGGGCCGGGCCGACGGCCTGGAGAGGTCAGTGCGCAGCCTGAATGGGGAGCTGGACCGCTACGCCCAGGTGATCGAGGCGCTGCAGCAGAAGTGCCTCCACCTCGAGCAGACCATTCACGCCCTGCAGAAGAAGCCAGGGCTGCGCTCAGCAGAGCTGTCAGCGCAGGCAGGCCTGGCTTCCCCCACCCCGCCCCTCAGCACCAACGGCGTCCTGGTCTGGAAGATCAAAGACTTCTCCGCGAAGATGGCGGCGGCCAAGGCAGGACAGCGGCCGTCCTTCTACTCACCGCACTTCACCACCCACCCTTTCGGCTACCGCCTCTGCTGCCGGGTCTACCCCAACGGCGACGGCGCTGGCAAGGGCAGCCACCTCTCCCTTTTCCTGGCGCTGGTGCGGGGCGACTATGACGAGGTTCTGCCCTGGCCCTTCCGGCAGAAGGTCACCTTCCTGCTGCTGGACCAGGCCGGCCAGCGGCACCTGCGAGAGTCCTTCTCGCCCGACCCGCTGAGCAGCTCCTTCCAGAAGCCGCGGAGCCACATGAACGTGGCCAGCGGCTGCCCCACCTTCGCCCGGCACGAGCTCTTCCAGAAGGGGCCCAGCCAGTACCTCAGGAACGACACCATCTACATCAAGGTGATGGTGGATCCCATGGGACTGCAGCTGTGAGATGGTGGGAGATGGGGAGTGTCCCCAGGTGTGAAATCATCTGCCTGAGTGGAAACAACCCTTGATATCTCACTCTCCGGTGTGACGACATGGAGGGAGCTTTACTCCGCATTTACTCTCTCTTGGGAGCAGGTAACAGGGTAGAGTAGAGGGGACTTCACACTGGGACAGTGCAGAGGGAGTATTCCCATATATCTAATTCATGCTGCCTCAAACTTGTATCATGTAACCGGGCGGTGTAGAGGAAGCTGTGCACCGTATCTAACGTGTTGTCCCTGCCCTGGGAGTGTGCACTGGGACATTGTGGAGGGAGATTTGCCCCGGTGCGACCTGTGTTACCCCTGCGCTGGAGGTAGAGTACTGTGCAAAAGCCTTAGGCACGCTGGAGTGTTTATATGGTTTCAGACGGAATGGCCATTCACAGAGCCTCCATCTCAACATCATCGAGGCTGTCTGGGATTACCTGCAGAGACAGCAGTACAGCCAAAGTCTGCAGAACAACCGTGACAAGATCTCTAGGATGCTTGGAACAACCTACCAGTCAATTTTCTCTTAAAACTGATTGACAATGTACCTGACAAAATTGATGCAGTTTTAAAGGCATCAAATATTGATTTGATTTAGTTTTTTTTAACTGTTTAGTGCTTTTTGTAGTCATTTTTTTTGATATTTAGAAACTTTTCAATTCATTATTTTTGAGAGCTTCTACTCTTTACAGATTTTTTTTGCGCGTGCCTAAGACTTTTGCACGGTACTCTAAGTATCAGGCCAGTGTAGAGGGATCTGTGTATCAGACGTCTGCTGTCTCATTCCTTTAGATACGTAATGAGGCAGTGTGAACTTTGCTTTGTGCCTCACCTATACCGTCCCTATTTAAGGAATGTGTAATGGGACAGTGTAGAGGGAGCTTCACTCTGTATCTAATTTATTTTTAATATTATCAGACTATTTCCGAAAGCAGTGGCCATAGTGCATCTCTGTAGTAGTTTTAAAAAGACTGGGGATTATGAACAGAGTTTCAAAATCTGCCTGCCACTCAGAGTCATACCTCATTGTAACAGGAAGCATATCTTTACAGAACTTTATTAGTGAGCTTTGCAGAGGAACGACAGAACAAGGGATGAGGTTCCACAGTATCTGCTGTTGGTGTGGGCGTGTCTGAGATGGGACTGTGGAGGGAGCTTTGCGGTGTCGTTAACCCTCATTGTCACTGTCTGGAAGGCTTTGATGGGACTGTGTAGAAGGGGGTTTCATCCATATCTAACCCTTCCCATCTCTGCCCTGGGAGCGGCAAAAGGAGAGTGATTTCTACTCTGTTTCTAATTCATGCTGTCCTTGAATACGTGTATCATGACGGCGTAGAAAATATATGCTCTGTACCATATGCCTGCCCTGGAACTGTGTGACAGGACGGTGCTGGGGACCTGTGCTGTGCTAAGCTAAATTGAATGGTGGCAAGGCTGACAAATGTAAGATCGGCATTCAGTTCCTGCCGTTATCTGTAAAGGGTTTGTACGCTCTCCCTGTGACTGTGTGGGTTTCCCCCCCCAGGAGATCCAGTTCCCTCCCACGTGCAAATTCGTACAGTTTAGGGTTCATGGGCTGCGGGCTTGCTACGATGGTGCCGGAAGCTTGGTGGAACTTGTGGGCTGCCTGGCACAATCCTCACGGATCTGATTTATGGACGGCACGGTAGTGTAGCGGTTAACGTTAAATTATCATAGCACCAGGAACCCTGTAAGGAGTTTGTACGTTCTGCCGTGACTGTGTGGGTTTCCTCCGGGTGCTCCAGTTTCCTCCCACATTCCAAAGTCGAACCGGTTAGTAGATAAATTGGTTCCATGGGTGAGACTGGGTGGCGTGAGCTCGTTGGGCCGGAAGGGGCTGTATTGTGACGTGCCTCTAAGCTAAGCTAAATTATCCCTGTCAAGGAAGTACTGTATCGGACCTATGCTGTCCGTGCCCAGGGAATATTTGACAGGAGCCTAACCTGTGCTGTCCGGATCAAGAAGGGAAGGTTAATCTCCCTTTGCGCCACCCACCTCCCCTGCCCCAAAGGGGGAGCGAGACATGGGGAAGTTTAATGCTCAGTTTCTCTCTGGACTATTGGGTAGCCTGAACTCCAGGAGACGGCTGACTCTGGGACTCTGTTTACTGCACTTTAATCCTAATGATATCAAGTTGTATTTATTTATTTATTGATGTGACTAATTTATTGACTCTTGGATTTCTTTGTAATATTGCAAGTGCCGCGCTGAATGTCAATAAAAGTTCATAAAGATGATGGGCCTTTATGGAGTTATTGGAGTTGGTCTCTGATGCTGGGAGATGCGCACCCATCTATAAATGGTACTGCAGCACACACGAGGTGCTGGAGGAACTCAGCAGGTCAGGCCGCGTCTACGGAAATGAATAAACAATCGATGTTTCCACTTTTTAAAAAAGGAGGGAGAGAGAAACTGGGGAATTATAGACCAGTTAGCCTAATGTCGGTGGTGGGGAAACTGCTGGAGTCAGTTATCAAGGATGTGATAACAGCACATTTGGAAAGCGGTGAAATGATCGGACAAAGTCAGCATGGATTTGTGAAAGGAAAATCATGTCTGACGAAACTCATAGAATTTTTTGAGGATGTAACTAGTAGAGTGGATAGGGGAGAACCAGTGGATGTGGTATATTTGGATTTTCAAAAGGCTTTTGACAAGGTCCCACACAGGAGATTAGTGTGCAAACTTAAAGCACACGGTATTGGGGGTAAGGTATTGGTGTGGGTGGAGAATTGGTTAGCAGACAGGAAGCAAAGAGTGGGAATAAACGGGACCTTTTCAGAATGGCAGGCGGTGACTAGTGGGGTACCGCAAGGCTCAGTGCTGGGACCCCAGTTGTTTACAATATATATTAATGACTTGGATGAGGGAATTAAATGCAGCATCTCCAAGTTTGCGGATGACACGAAGCTGGGTGGCAGTGTTAGTTGTGAGGAGGATGCTAAGAGGATGCAGGGTGACTTGGATAGGTTGGGTGAGTGGGCAAATTCATGGCAGATGCAATTTAATGTGGATAAATGTGAAGTTATCCACCTTGGTGGCAAAAATAGGAAAACAGATTATTATCTGAATGGTGGCCGATTAGGAAAAGGGGAGGTGCAACGAGACCTGGGTGTCATTATACACCAGTCATTGAAAGTGGGCATGCAGGTACAGCAGGCGGTGAAAAAGGCGAATGGTATGCTGGCATTTATAGCGAGAGGATTCGAGTACAGGAGCAGGGAGGTACTACTGCAGTTGTACAAGGCCTTGGTGAGACCACACCTGGAGTATTGTGTGCAGTTTTGGTCCCCTAATCTGAGGAAAGACATCCTTGCCATAGAGGGAGTACAAAGAAGGTTCACCAGATTGATTCCTGGGATGGCAGGACTTTCATATGAAGAAAGACTGGATGAACTGGGCTTGTACTCGTTGGAATTTAGAAGATTGAGGGGGGATCTGATTGAAACGTATAAGATCCTAAAGGGATTGGACAGGCTAGATGCAGGAAGATTGTTCCCAATGTTGGGGAAGTCCAGAACGAGGGGCCACAGTTTGAGGATAGAGGGGAAGCCTTTTAGGACCGAGATTAGGAAAAACTTCTTCACACAGAGAGTGGTGAATCTGTGGAATTCTCTGCCACAGGAAACAGTTGAGGCCAGTTCATTGGCTATACTTAAGAGGGAGTTAGATATGGCCCTTGTGGCTACGGGGGTCAGGGGGTATGGAGGGAAGGCTGGGGCGGGGTTCTGAGTTGGATGATCAGCCATGATCATAATAAATGGCGGTGCAGGCTCGAAGGGCCGAATGGCCTACTCCTGCACCTATTTTCTATGTTTCTATGTTTCTATGTTTCAGGCCAACTCCCCTTCCTCAGGACTGAAAAACAAGGAGGAAGGTGCCAGAATAAAAAGGTGGTGTTGGGGGGGGGGGGCGGGTGAGGGAAAGGAAGGTATCTGGAAGGTGATGGGTGAAGCCAGGTGGGTGGGAAAGGTAAAAGGCTGGAGAGGAAGGAATCTGAGAGGAGAGAGGACCATAGGGGAAAGGGAAGGAGGAAGAGAGCCAGAGGAAGTGATAGGCAGGTGAGGAGAAGAGGTAAAGGTCAGACTGGGGAATAAATTAAGTGAGAAGGGGGAGGAATTTTTTTTTTACCAGAAAGAGAAATCAATATTCGTTTATGTATGTTCGACATAACACCTAAAACTTTGTCAAGCTTCTATAGAAGCACATTGGAGAGTATTCTAACTGTTTACATCATGGCCTGGTATGGAAACACCCATGTCAAAAGTGGCAGATACAGCACGGTCCATCACAGGCAAAGCTCTCTCCACCTCTCAGCACGTCAACAAGGAGCACTGCCACAAAAATAGCAGCATCCGTCATCAAAGACCTCTGCCATCCAGGCCAAGCTCTCCTCTCACTACCACCATTGGGCAGGACGTACATGAGCCTTAGGTTCCTCACCACTATTTTTAGTTTATAATCATCAGGCCCCTGAACTGGCGTAGATCACTTCAATCACCACTCCTCTGAACGGATTCTCCAACCTACAGAATCACTTTCAAGGACTCCATTCCCAGTATTATTTATATACATATACAGCACACACATATACAGAGCCTATAAAAATTATTCACCCCCCCCCCCTGGAAGCTTTCGTGTTTTTATTGTTTTATAACATTGAATCACAATGGATTTAATTTAAATATAAAACACAAAGAAATTGATTACATAATTATTCTCCCCCTTCAAGTCAGTATTCAGTAGATGCACCTTTGGCAGCAATTACAGCCTTGGGTCTGTGAGGATAGGTCTCCATCAGCTTTGCACATCTGGACACGGCAATTTTTCCCCATTCTTCTTTACAAAACTGCTCAAGCTCTGTCAGATTGCATCGGGATCATGAGTGAACAGCCCTTTTCCAGTCCAGCCACATATCCTCAGTTGGATTGAGGTCTCGACTCTGACTTGGTCACTTCAGGACATTTAACTTCTAAACCATTTATGTGTAGCTTTAGCTTTATGCTTAGGGTCATTGTCTTGCTGGAAAACAAATCTTCTCCCAAATTGCAGCCCTCTTGCAGACTGCATCAGGTTTTCCTCCAGGAATTCCCTGTATCTTGCTGCATTCATTTTACCCTCTACTTTCACAAGTCTTCCAGGGCCTGCTGCAGTGAAGCATCCCTACAGCAGGATACAGCTACCACCATGCTTCAGGTAGGGATGGTGAGTTTTCGATGATGTGCGGTGTTTGGCTTATGCCAAATGTAATGTTTAGTCTGATGGCCAAAATGCTCTATTTTGGCTTCATCAGACCATAGAACCTTCTTCCAGCTGACTTCCGAGTCTCTCACATGCCTTCTGGCAAACTCTAGCTGAGATTTCATATGTGTTTTTTTCTACAGTGGCTTTTTCTTTGCCACTTTCCCATAAAGCTGTTACTGGAGAAGCACATGGGAAACAGTTGTTGTATGTGCAGTCTCTTCCATCTCAGCCACTGAAGCTTGTAACTACTCCAGAGTTGTTACAGGTTTCTTGGTGGCCTCCCTCACTAGTCCCCTTCTTGCACGGTCACTCAGTTTTTGAGGACGGCCTGCTCTGGGCAGATTTACAGCTGTGCCATATTCTTTCCAGTTCCAGATGATTGACTTAACTGTACTCCAAGGGATATTTAGTGACTTGGAAATGTTCTTGTATTCATCTCCTGACTTATGCTTTTCAATAATCTTTTCGTGGAGTTGGTTGGAGTGTTCTTTTGTCTGCATGGTGTAGTTTTTGCCAGGATACTGACTCACCAGCAGTTGGACCTTCCAGGTACAGGTGTACTTTTACTACGATCAATTGAAACACCTTGACTGCACACAATTCCCCAAAAGCAGATCTCCTTTTAACTAATTATTTGGCTTCTAAAGTCAATTGGCTGCACCAGTGATGACTTAGTGTGCCATATTAAAAGGCAGGAGGGGAGGGTAAATCTTTATGCAATCAATTATTTTGTGTTTAATATTTGTAATTAATTTAGATCACTTTGTAGAATCTGTTTTCACTTTGACACGAAAGAGTCTTTTTCTGTTGATCAGTGTCAAAAAAGCCAAATTAAATCCACTGTGATTCAATGATGTAAAACTATAAAACATGAACTCTGCCATGGGGGCGAGGTGTGCTGTACGTACTGTATATACAGTGGGTTCTGCTTAATTAGTCCATTGGTTAACTGGGACAGCTACTTATTTGGGACAACTCTTAAAGAGCAAAAAACTAATAGAGGAATTATCTGGGATTCACTTTGTTTATTTGGGGCACTATGTCACTTAATTGGGACAGGAGACTGTTGCCGAACAGTTTCTAACTAGTGTCAGTCGTTTGCACTTGTGTGGCCATCAGACACTACATCATGCGTAGAGTGATCAGTTTTTGAGTGTTTAGTTGCATGTGTCTGTGTTCAAGAAGCAGTTGGTGAGAAATAAGCAGTAAGACAATTCAGAGCTGTTCTACTCACTGCAATTTCAAGTATTCGGACTTGCAAGGGCATCCAGAAAAGGCCACAAGTGAAAATAAAATGATATCACTATTTGAACATTGATGATTCAAAGATCATTGCCAGAGGCTCAGCAATCTCCCTCCTTGCCTCCCACAGAATCCCGGGGTACATCAATGTCTTCCCCCCTTCATTTTCAGTCCCAAGGAAGGGTCTTGGTGCAAAACGTCGACTGTTTATTCATTTCCATAGATGCTACCCGACCTGCTGAGTTCCTCCAGCAATTTGTGTGTGTTGCACAGTTTCATCATACTGTAGCATTGGTAATATTCTAATTAATCCTATATTTCATTTAAATACCTGGTTTGTTATTTAGCTTGTCTTTTTAACATATTTTTATCTATTTCCAAGAAACTTTGACTAATTGGGGCAGCCACCTAATTGGGTCAAAATCTACTAGTCCCAATGTGTTCTAATTAAATGGAATCCACTGTATAAAAAGCAACACACAGAAAATACTGGAGGAACTTCAGTCCTGAAGAAGCATCTCAGTCCTAAATGCTAACTGTTCTCTCTTTTCTGTAGATACTGCTTGGCCTGCTAATTTCCTCCAGCATTTTGTGTGTGTTGCTTTGGATTTCCAGCATCTGCAGATTTTCTCTTGTTTGTGAATCCACTGTGTCTAATACAGTATTATATCTATAAAAATGGTATGTGTGTGCAGTATAGAAATATTATATTTTTCATTTGCACAATTTGTCATCAGTATTTATTTATTTACTTATTTATGGAGATAATGCCTAGAATAGGCCCTTCAAGCCGTGTCACACAGCAACCCCCAATCTAACCCTGTTTATGTATAGATTTTCATAAATTCTATTGTATTTCTTTATTTTTCTGTAAATGCCTGCTGGAAGTTGAATCTCAGAGTCGCATATACTTTGCCATGAATGGGGCAGGTGGAGTTAGGCCTGTCAAGGTCTTAAGAAGTAAGGCTAAACGATAATCCACCCAGTGATGTGTCCTCCGTTGGGCTCTAAATGGAGCGTTTGAGGGACTGGAGGATGCAGTGGTAATGCAAATGTTGAAGTCCATCCCAAAGGGTGATGCAGAGGGGCAGCTTTCCTCTGATGCAGATGGTCATATAGGCACTTCAGACCTGAGGAATTGTCTCCACCTGAGACGCTGACTGCCCATTTCCCTCCACAGGTTCAACCTGACCCAGTGAAGGGTTCTTCAGCACCTTTGTGTGCTGTTGGGTTTTCCAGCGCATAGCGCAACACTGACCCCTGCTGGCCGGCACCCTTTCACTGCAGCTCTGTCCTCTACTGACGGGAGAGCAGCACTGCTGGACCAGAGGGAAGAAAAGCACATCTCACTTTGTCTCTTTTCAAGGTTTAACAGTTCAAAGTACATTATTATTATCACAGTATATATACCACATGCAACCCTGAGATGGAAATTGTTGCAGGCAGATACAAAACAAAGAAAAAACACACTAGAATCCATGATAAAAAAAACAAAGACCTTCAGACAAGCAATGTGCAAAAAAAAAAGAATAAACTGCAAATAATAAAAATTGGCACACAGAACATGAACTGCAGAGTCCCTGAATGTGAGCCCACGGCCAAAGATCCAGTTCAGTGCTGAGAACCTCACGGAATGGTGAGCTGAACATCAGTTGATTTTTTGCCCTCGACCTTGACACCTTAACTTTTTAAATCTGACTTGTGTATAGATCGGTTAAACATTGGTTCATTTTCCGCTCTTGGTCCCGGGGAATGCCGCTTCAATCCGGCCCAAAGTCCACTCCAGCTACGGCTGCTGTGGCCCAGCTGTATTCTTGTGGGTCCGAGTCATTTGGGTGTACTTAAAGCAGAACTGACATGTTCTTGATTGGTTTTGGTGTCAAAGGTTACGGGGAAGGCAGGAGGACAGGGTCGAGAGGGAAAAGAAAACACTCAATACGGAATGGTGGAGCAGACTTGATGGGCCGAATGACCAACTCCTACTATGTCTTATGATCTTAAACTGATCGGAGAGGTAAAAGATCAAACGCTATTACTTTCTGCTCTGAGGGTTTTGCTACAAAGCAGGATGCTGCAGAGCAGGATGCTCCCTTGTATCCCAAAGGCCGCTAACAGGATCACCAGGTGAATGACGATGGCTGTCAGTTTGCCTGAGGGGGGAGAAACAAGTCGGAACACACGAGCACAAATGGGCCACTTGGCCCTTCGAGACTGATGAAGCACGCAGTGACATGGTAGCCAACCTGAAAGTCTTTAACCCCACTGGTGAAATCTTTCTTTCTTTATTAATCTTTTTATTGATTTAAAAGAAGCATAAATACAATCAAGAGGGGAATTATCTCAAATATATATATCAATAACAATACAAACCAAGATTAAGATAGACATTGTCAAAATCATAGATATTGTTAAACCGGTAGAAAATATATAATAAAAAATGAAAACAGCAATTCTCCTCTTGTCAGTTTATGACGAGAAAAGAAAAAACTTTGAGTTTTAAATGAAGAGAAAAATAATCCCACTACACTATATTTAAAAAAAAAGAAAAAAAAAGGGACTGGGCAGTCCATTTTGAGGATACAACCCAAAAAAAGGAAAAAAAAACAGACTTTCTGATCAAATCTAAAACTTCGAAAAAAGATTGAAAGAGTAATAAATCAAATTAAATGAAAATATTGGATAAAAGGTGTCAGATTTGCTCAAACTTAAAGGATGTGTGAAATGTCTGACTTCTGATTTTCTCTAAACTTAAACAGGACATAATAGAGGAGAGCCAATAAAAGACTGTAGGTAGATTAGAGTCCTTCCACTTCAATGGTGCAATAATTCCTGTCACTGCCACACCCCCTCCTCCCAATTCCAGGACAGAAAGCATAGGGAAGTTGCTCTTCCAATAATTGTATAGGATGACCGAGAGGTGCTAAAATCACATCCAACGTTGATCTTTGAGTAACATTTATCCCAGTCCTACACTAATCCCATTTATTTTCCTATTAATTATACTAATAAACGATCCTTCCCACCTTCCTTTCAAATCCCCTGAGTTTCTACCACTTCCCAAGGGAGCAATTTACAGTAATCAATTAAACCACCAACCCACATGACTTTGCGACGTGGGAGGAAATCAGAGCACCTGAAGGTGAGGGTTGACCACACTGACACAGGAAGAATCCATTGAAAATAGGATAGGACAGAGAGGGAGGAGGACAGTATGTGACCCACTGCCCATCAAATCCCAAGGAGGAGAGGACAGTGTGTGACCCACTGCCCCACCTAGTCCAAGAGAGGAAGGAGGAGTGTGTGACCCACTGCCACCGTTCTATAATTTGCACACTGAGCCAATCAGTATTCCTGGGTTGATAAGTGTGTGATCTCCAGCCAGTCACCCCAATGTAATTCTTGTTATCTTCAGTCTCCCATCTACAGAGCCTTGGATGGCTCAGGGGCAGGAATGGCTACTTAGAGAGCCAGGCTTCAAATATTTCAGAAAAGACAAGGAAAGAGGCAGAAGAGGAGGGGGCGTGACATTGTTGATCAGAGATAGCGTCATGACTGCAGAAAAGGAGGAAATCAGGAAAAGATTGTCTATTGAGTCTCTGTGGGCGGAAGTTAGAAACAGGAAGGGGGAAATAACTCTACTGGGAGTTTTTTTTATAGACCACCCAATAGTAAAAGGGAAAGGTGCAATAATAACAGGTTGTTGTGGTGGGAGATTTTAATTTCCCAAATATTGACTGGCATCTTCCTAGAGTGAGGGGTTTAGATGGGGTGGAGTTTGTTAGGTGTGTTCAGGAAAGTTTCTTGACACAATATGTAGATAAGTCTACAAGAGGAGAGGCTATACTTGATCTGGTATTTGGAAGCGAACCTGGCCAGGTGTCAGGTCTTTCAGTAGGAGAGCATTTTGGAGACAGTGATCACAATTCTATCTCCTTTACCACAACATTGGAGAGGGATAGGAACAGACAAGTTAGGGAAACATTTAATTGGAGTAAGGGGAAATATGAGGCTATCAGGCAGGAACTTGGAAGCATAAACTGGAAACAGATGTTCTCAGTGAAACGTATGGAGGAAATGTGGCAAATGTTCAGGGGATATTTCCGTGGGGTTCTGAGATAGTACGTTCCAATGAGACATGGAAAGGATGGTCGGGTACAAGATCCGTGGTGTACAAAGGCTGTTGTAAATCTAGTCTAGATGAAAAGAAGAGCTTACGAAAGGTTCAAAAAACTAGGTAATGATATGAATCTAGAAGATTATAAGGCGAGCAAGAAGGAGCTTAAGAATGAAATTAGGAGAGCCAGAAGGGGACATGAGAAGGCCTTGGTGGTCAGGATTAAGGAAAACCCCAAGGCATTCTACAAGTATGTGAAGAGCAAAAGGATAAGACGTGAGATAATAGGACCAATTAAGTGTGACAATGGAAAAGTGTGTATGGAATCGGAGGAAATAGTGGGAGTACTTAATGAATACTTTGCTTCAGCATTCACTGTGGAAAAGGATTTTGGCAATTATAAAGATGACTTGCAGTGGACTGAAATGCTTGAGAATATAGATATTAAGAAAGAGGATGTGCTGGAGCTTTTGGAAAACGTCAAGTTTGATAAGTCACTGGGACCAGATGGGATGTACCCTGGGATTCTGTGGGAGGCAAGGGAGGAAATTGCTGAGCCTCTGGCAATGATCTTTGCATCATCAATGAGGATGGAAGAGGTTCTGGAGGATTGGAGGGTTACAGAAGTTGTTCCCTTATTCAAGAAAAGGAGTAGGTATAGCCCAGGAAATTATAGCTGAGTGAGTCTTACTTCATTGGCTGGTAAGTTGATGGAGAAGATCCTGAGAGGCAGGATTTATGAACATTTGGAGAGGCATAATATGATTAGGAATAGTCAGCATGGCTTTGTCAAAGGCAGGTCATGCCTTACGAACCTGGTTGAATTTTTTGAGGATGTGACTAAACGCATTGATGATGGTAGAGCCATAGATGTTGTGTATATGGATTTTAGCAAAGCATTTGATAAGGTACCCCATGCAAGGCTTATTGAGAAAGTAAGGAGGCATGGGATCCAAGGGGGCATTGATTTGTGGATACAGAACTGGGTTGCCACAGAAGGCAAAGGGTGGTTGTAGACATGTCATATTCTGCATGGAGGCCGGTGACCAGTGGTGTGACTCAGGGATGTGTTCTGGGACCCATACTCTTTGTGATTTTTATAAATGACCTAGATGAGGAAGTGGAGGGATGGGTTAGTAAATTTGCTGATGACACAAAGGTTATGTGTTGTGGATAGCGTGGAGGTCTGTCAGAGGTTACAATGGGACATTGATAGGATGCAAAACTGGGCTGAGAAGTAGCAGATGGAGTTCAACCCAGATAAGTGTGAGGTGGTTCATTTTGGTAGGTCAAATATGATGGCAGAATATAGCATTAATGGCAAGACTCTTGGCAGTGTGGAGGATCAGTAGGAACTTGGGGTCTGAGTCCATAGGACACTCAAAGCTGCTACGTAGGTTGACTCTGTGGTTAAGAAAGCATATGGTGCATTGGCCTTCATCAATCGTGGGATTGAATTTAAGAGCCGAGAGGTAATGTTGCAGCTATATAGGACTCTGGTCAGACCCCATTTGGAGTACTGTGCTCATTTCTAGTCGGCTCGCTATAGGAAGGATGTGTAAACCATAGAAAGGGTGCAGAGGAGATTTACAAGGCTGTTGTCTGGATTAGGAAGAATGCCGTATGAGAATAGGTTAAGTGAAATTGACCTTTTCTTTTTGGAGCGATGGAGGATGAGAGGTGACTTGGTAGAGATGTACAAGATAATGAGAGGCATTGATTGTGTGGATAGTCAGAGGCTTTTCTCCAGGGCTGAAATTGCTAACACGAGAGTGCATAGTTTTAAGGTGCTTGGAAGTAGGTACAGAGGAGATGTCAGGGGTTAAATTTTTACGCAGAGTGCGGGGAAACCGGACAGGGCTCCAGAAATAGAAAGTTGATGGGGGTGGGTGGGTGTTAGTGAGTGGTAATAAGCTCAGTATTGTCTCGGGCTGGGGAACCACTCACGTGTGTGACTCACAGTCAGCCGTACACCTTCTCCAATTTCCACGCCAATCCCGTCTAACCGTACTTTGCAGTAATACATTCCAGAATCACTCTCCCTCACGTCCACCAGCTTTATGGAAACTTTGAATGAATCCTCCTGGTCAGGCCCAAGGACGCGCCCTGCAAACTCTGTCATCCCGTTGGAGACTTCAGATGTATTCCTGTACCAGCTGTAGAACACGGTGTCTCCAGAGTGATTGGCATTATGGCTACAGACCAAGAGGACCATTTCACCCTCACCTACAAATATACTGGACTGGCCTTGTGTAACCATGAAGTTCTTGCTTTTTCCTGCAGTGGGAAAGGAGAAAGTCAATGCTTCCCATTTGGAAGTTGGCCATTGGGCTGAGAATTCAGGCCCAGTGTTAAAGGCTGGACACATTCAACATTTGAGATTGTTTGTTGTCAATTGTCAGTACAAGAGTTTAAAGGAGGATGAAATCATTGTTTCTCCAGTTCTGATGCAGCAGTAAAAAGAGACAATAAGCATAAAAACAAAAAAAGTATATAAATATACACTCATCCTATAAAACACAATGTACAAGTGACTGTAAAGTGACAGTGCATGGGAAGTGTGCTGAGGGCTGTGGAGAGGAATGGCTGATGTGGATGTAGTGGTGGGTTAATGGTGGAGGTGTTGTCAACCTGGTAACATTGGATGAAGTATCTGGTTCTTCAGTCTGCTCCTTGATGGTGGGCAGTCCGATGCCAGGGATATGTTCTGTATTTTGAAGAGTTTGGATGACAAGCTCTTCATTCGCTTGTCATACGAAGAGTGTTTGATGGCTCTGGGCCTGTATTCGCTGGAATTTTGAAGAATGAGGGGTGATCTCATTGAAACCAATCGAATGGTGAAAGCCTCAATAGAATGGATATGGAGAGGATGTTTCCTCTGGTGGGAGAGTCTAAGATGAGTGGACACAGCCTCAAAAATGAGAGGCATCCTTTTAGAACAGAGATGAGGAGGAATTTCTTTAGCCAGAGAGTGGAGAATCTGTGGAATTCTTTGCCACAGGCTCCTGTGGGGCCACGTGTTTATGGATATTTAAGGCAGAGGCTGATAGATTCTTGTTTGGTCCGTGCGTGAAGGGATACGGGGAGAAGGGAAGAGATTGGGGCTGAGAGGAAAATGGATCAGACATGATGAAATGGCAGATCAGACTCAATGGGCCAAATGGACTAATTCTACACCTATATCTTATGGTGTTATTTAACTACCTGTTGAAGAGTTGTCCTATCCATCACTGTGAGTTTCTGTACCACACAGCGATCCAGCATATTAGGATGCTCTCTAATGTGCATCCAAACATGTTCCATAACCTGGGCATCTGAACTTCCCCCTGCAACTCCATCCTTGCCATCCTCACTGGGAGACCAGAGTCTGTGCACATTGGAAATAACATCACCACCTCGCTGACGATCAACACTGGTGTACCTCAAAGATGCATGCTTGGCCCACTGTTCTACTATCTCTACACTGACTATTGTGTGGCCAGGCACAGCTCAAATGCTATTTATAAATTTGCTGTCGTCACAATTATTTTTGGCAAAATTTTAGATGGTGATGAGGAGGTGTACAGGAGTGAGAAAGACCAGCTGGTTGAGTGGTGTTGCAACAACAACCTTGAATTTAATATCAATGAGACCAAGAAATTGTTTGTGTACTTCAGGAAGTTGGTTCTGAGACGTCATCGTTCAGAATGGCAGCTTAAATCAATAGCTCCTCTGGAAAAACGCACATTTTGCCCCGTTAATCCATCAAATGTAAGATCTTTCGAAAATATCTGAATTGATAAGGCGGGCAAGAATGGGGAAGAAGAATGGAGATTAAAAAAAGCATCCCTGCGGAGCCCATGGGAGAGAGAGGTGCAACGCGCGGCTCTCCTACACGTGCCTGTGGTGGCGAGGCTGACGCGGGGCCTCGTGTGGGCGAAGCGGCAAACATGATAAAGTTTCTGGAGGAGGTAAGGGAAGTCCAAAAAGATATAAAACAGCAACTCAACCATATAAAGTCAGAGCTCGCCAACGTCAATCAGAAAATAGCAGTGGCAGAGGCTCGAATTGAGAAGGTGGAAGATCGCCTGCAAAAAGTGCCTAAGTAAGACGATAAAAATTTTAAATCAACAGGAAATTAAATTGCTTGACCAGGAGGGAAGATCACGATAGAAAAATACCAGGATTTATAATGTTCCCGAAGGAGCGGAGGGATTGTTGATGATAGACTTTGTAGACTTTGCGGGAAGCGCTGGAGATTCCCCCGACTATAGAGATTGAAATTGAGAGGGCGCATCGTCCGCTCGTCCCGCTGCCCTCCGGAGAGAGAGAAGGTAAACCGCGCTCCATAGTATTGAAACTCCTTCGATTCAAGAGCAAGGCAGAGATTCTACGAAGGGCCTGGGGGAAGAAGAGGGTGTTTTGGAACGGGAAGTTACTATACTTTGATCATGATAATCCCCCGGCGGTCCTACAGAAATGGAAGCAGTATTCCGAAGCGAAACGAATATTGAAGGAAGAAAAGATTAAATTCCAAACCCCGTACGCTGCTAAACGGAGGGTATTTTACCAAGAAGGGATACGACTATATCAGACAGTGGAAGAGGCGACTACAGACATGAAGAACAGAGGACTGTCCATTAGCGTGGTCAGACCGAGGGAAAGTCTAGCTGAGCAGTTATCCCGATCTGCTTGGGAAATTGTAAGAGAGCCGAGAAAGCAGGAGACGGGAGCAGGACGAGAGAAGAATATTAGGAAGAGACTGTGAGTTCTCCGAGGACAGCCCTCATCTCCTCCAGAAGAGTCATAATGTTTGGCTAACTTTAAAAGTGCTGATAAACTAAACGGAAGCAAAAATAGACGGTGATACACCTATCTCGAGAAATACGTATTATAATATGGATGTGATATTACACAATTTTAAAAAATTCATTCATTCATTCCTTTTCTCCCAACTAAATGAAAATATATACATGGGAGGAATAAACAGGGAAATCATTTCTGTGTAATGGACATAGATTTTTTTTACTTACTTTTATAGGTAATGCAGCGGGGGCCCTCAACTCACAGGTAGGAGGGGCTATTCCCCCATGGCCAGACGTTTCTTCTAGCTCAACCCAGGGTCATCTAGAGACCCCGGCCTTGGAATCACACCTTCATTATCTTTTTTTAATTATTATTCGCGTTTTTTGGCTCTTATTTGTTCAGGGAGTAGATCATTTCAGTTATATTCTGCAAATTTCAATGATATACTAACAGATAAATACACATGGTTAAGGACAAAGTAAAATTAATTTCTTTTAATGTCAATGCGCTGTTGAATCCAGTGAAGCGCAGTAAAATTCTATCGAAAATGAAAAAAAGAACAAGCCCATGTAGTATATTTACAGGAAACTCACTTAAGTGATAATGAACATGGAAAATTAAAGAGAATGGGCTTTATTAATTTGTTTTTCTCCTCATATAAATCAGGACATAGAAAAGGAGTTGCTATTCTCATCTCAAGCAGCTAAATTTTGAAGAAGTTTTCGAAATGGGAGATAAGGAGGAGAGATATATTCTGGTAAGGGGCAATATAGATGGAAATCCAGTTACTTTATTGAATATATACACAACCCCAGGAAGTGGTAATAGTTTCTTCCAGAAAATTACTAATACTATGGTAACGGAAACAGAATGTCTTTTGATATGTGGGGGAGACTTAAATTTACAATTACAACCAAAGTTAGACCCTTCCAATAGAAAAACTTATGAAACAAAGTCATTACATAAGAAAGTTAATACACTTTTTGAGAATGTTGGTGTAATTGATATATGGAGGGACCTTTTCCCCGACTGAAGGGATTACACTCATTATTCTGCCCCCCATTCTGTTTATACAAGAATAGACTATTTCATAACATTTAGAAAAGATAGGGACAAAATAATCACCTGTGGAATTGGGACAATAGATGTAAGTGACCGTGCACCTATATATTTATCTGTTGATTTTGATCTACGACCAAAGAATACTATTTGAAAACTAAATTCAAGTCTACTCAATGATCCCTATTTTAAGGAACAAATTAAAAAAGAAATTGGTCTTTACTTAGAATTCAGTGATAATGGAAAGGTTTCACCTCCCATTCTATGGGATACTATGAAGGCTGTCTTAAGAGGGAAAATTATAGTGATATCTTCATATAAGAAAAAAATAAGGAATAAAACATTAGATGAATTACAAAATAAGCTGAAGGAACGAGAAAAAAACACAAATTGAGTTTGGCACAGGATACACTAGAGGGAATTTAAAAAATAGGAATTTTATTAATAGCAACACACATCAAAGTTGCTGCCTGGCCTGCTGCATTCACCAGCAACTTTGATGTGTGTTGCTTGAATTTCCAACATCTGCAGAACTCCTCGTGTTTGCATTGAATGATATTAATAGTTCGGCTACACAAGAAATTAGAAAAAAATTAATGTTCTGAAACAGAGACACCATGAAAGTGGATCTAAATCTATGAAAGTACTGGCGTGGAAAGTGAAAAAAAAGATAGCAGAAAATACAATTCATAGAATTAGGGATCCAAGAACAAAAGTGATGAAAAAAATAAGCTATGTTAAATTCAAGAAGCTTTTGAAATGTTTTACAAAACTCTATATTCAAAGTTCCACATGACTCGGATTTTACGCCGAATAAACTGGATGCAAGGTTTAAGGACTGGACAGCTAAAGGAATAACGGCTATTTGCAATATAATGAAAGAAGGAACACTGTTCAGTTGTGAAATGCTCAAAGAGAAACACTTATTAGAAAAACAAGACTTTTACCGGTATTTACAGATGTGGCAGTATATTAATAGGACGGTTAAAAATATAACCAAGGCAAGTACATGTCTGATAGAGCTATTTAGAAAAGCATATAATTCAGACAATGGTAGTAGAATAATTTCAAGCATGTATAAGGGTTTGTCAAATCATAAAACACATTCGACTTCATACATTAAAACAAAATGGGAGAAGGAAGGAGGGATAATAATATCTGTGGAAGACTGGACAATGATATGGAGGTATCAATGGAAGTGTACCAGTTCACAGAAACGGTGGGATTTCGGGTGGAAAAACTTGATAAGATATTTTATTACACCCTCTCAGAATTCTCATTATGATAGTAACCCCCCTGTTTGCCGGAGAAATTGTGGAAATCAAAATGCAAACTATTATCATATTTTCTAGGAATGTCCCGTTATCAAAGACTATTGGTGTGGGATACATAATGTCCTACAAGACATCTTTAAAATGTGAAATACTCTTAGAGAGTAAGACCATATATTTTGGGTATATACCTCAAGAATGGTTGAAAAGAGATAAATATTTAATGAATGTACTGCTGGTGGCTGGTAAAAAGATCCTTACCAGGAAATGGTTATCACAGGAGAGCCCAACTTTAAATGTATGGATGGAAATTACAATGGATATTTACAAAATGGAGAAGATAACAGCATCTGTCAATCATAAGCTGGAACAATTTTATTCATACTGGAAAAAAATGGTTTAACTACATAACATCTCATAGGCCTGATTTTATACTCACAAGTCAATGAATATGTTGTAAAAAAAATCACTCCCTACTCTGTACACAGTTTTCTTCTTTCTATTGTTCTTTATTTCCTTTCCTTTCTATGAGTGTATACGTCAGATAAGTATTATGGGGAGATTTGTGACAAATATGATTATATGATATATATGTACAGTATCTGAAATACATCTTATGGAAATATTTGATGATGAAATTCAATAAAAAATAAATTACAAAAAAAAAGAAGGGGAGGTCAAGGGAACACACCCCAGTCCTTATCAGGAGTGGAAAAGGTGAGCGCAGTTTCAAGTTCTTGGGTGTCAACGTCCCTGTGGATCTATCCTGGGCCCAGTATATTGATCGAATTACAAAGGAGGTACAACAGAGGCTGTAGTTCATTAGAAGTTTTTGGAGATTTGGTATGGCACCAAAGACCCTTGCAGATTTCTACAGATGTGTTGAGAAGAGCATTCTTACTGGTTGCATTGCTGTCTGACATCGAGGAGCAATTGCACAGGACTGGAAAAAGCTGCAGAAAGTTCTGTATGTATAAATTCTTATAGTAATTTATAGATTTTATTATTATGTATTGCTGCAGCTGTAAAAGACACATTTCATGACATCTGCCAGTGATGTTAAACCCGATTCCATTCTCATTCTCATCGTAACATGCTTCATCGTTGTGTGTTATGGAAGGTTGTGAGTATTGATGTCCAGCTCTCTTCAGCATTCTCAGAAAATTGAGATTTCAGTGAGCGACCATCAGTCTCTCTCTGAGATGCATGGAATATCTTCCCCTAACAGGGAGCATTGTCCTGGGGGGTGGGGTCCAGTCTCAACAAAGCAGCTGGCTTTTTGGATAGATGGCTCCATGGGCTGGAGAGCCTTATGATGGTTATAGCGGCCGAGTTGCTGAGTATATTCAAGCAGAGATTGACAGATTCCGCCTTCCGTCACTGTGATTTTGGAACCAGAGTTTTCCCATACTAATGGAGAACACAGCAGATGCTGGAGGAACCCAGAGGGCCGGGCAGCAGCTGTGGGGGGAGAAATTTTGAGTCGTCTGGTCTGAAAGACTGAAGAGATGTGGCCAGAGACAAAAAGGTAATGTGGAATGGGTGGAACAAGTGCAGGTGGATCCAGCTGAGGAGGAGGTGATAGGCGGAAGGGGGAAGGAAGTGGAGGTAGCCATGGAGGCTGGGAGGTGGTAGGTAGCTGTGACAAAGTACTGCAGATGTTGGAGTTTTAGAACTCAGGTCTCAGCATTTCTTTTTTGTGCATTGGTTGCTTGTAGGGAGAGCTGGTTCAATCAGGAGGAGGGGAAAAGGGTCGGAGGGGAAGCAGTTTGCGGCAAGTTGAAGAATTGAAAGATCACACTTTCAGCTTGTAGATGACCCAGGGAGAATATAAGAATATTCCTCTAGCTTACATTTGAGCTGACCCTGACAGTGAGGAGGCTGAGAATAGATGTGTTGGTATGGAAATGCGGAGTGGAAATGAAATGGGTTACAACTGGGAATGGGGAACAGCATTCATACAAGCTTGAGTGAACTTTTGTCAGTCACCATGGAAACAACAACTTGCCCAAATATTCTGTTGGCATCCTTCAAGGAGAGAAGTGGATGATCTCAAACCAGGAATATGCTCTCAACTCTTTGAGGCCCCGCTGAACATAGCTGCCCCAGTTCAAGGGCCAAGGAGGGGGATAGAATTTCCCCACATGGTGGGTAATCTGGAAGACTTCAGAAAGGGTAAGATGAGAGAACACGAACCAATCCTTATAGAGTGATCAGAAACGGAGAGAGTGTGCAATTTCAAGTTCCTGGGTGTCAATGTCTCTGAGGATCTAACCTGGCCCCAACATACTGATGCAGCTGTAAAGAAGGCTACATGTCATTAGGAGTTTGAGGAGATTTGTTTTGTCACCTAAAACACTCAAGATTTTCTACAGATGTACTAAGAAAAGCATTCTGACAGGCTGTATCACCTCTGTAATGGGGGGGGGGCACACTGCTACTGAACGGGATTGAAAGAGGCTACAGAAAGTTGTAAATTTGATCAGCTCCATAATATCCAAGACATCTTCAAGGAATGATGCCTCAGAAAGATGGCGTCAATCATTAAGGACTCTGCCCCCTCCCAGGACATGCCCTCTACTCATTATTACCATCAGGAAGGAGGTACAGAAGCCTGAAAGCACACACTCAGTGATTCAGGAACATCTGCTTCTCCTCTACCATCCAATTTCTAAATGGATATTGAACTCATGAACACTACCTCACATTTTAAAAATTATTTCTGTTTTTGCACAAATTTTAACTTAAGTATTTAATATACACTGGGATAGACGTCTGGATAGAGGCATGTGGGAAGACAGGGAGCCTTCCAGTGTCACTCACGACTACACCTGCGTAAAGTGCATCCGCGTAAAAGAGTTGAAGCTGGAACCGCATGATTTCCAGATCAAGGCCGAGGGGATGATAGATACGACATATCGAGAGGTAGTTACACCCAATACCCAACGTGCAGGACACAGGAAACGGTTTTGGTGAGGAAGTGGGAAGAGGTTAAAGACCCAATGCAGAGTACCCTTGTGGCCATGCCCCTCAACAACACGTCTATCACATCGGATACTGTTGGGGGAGTGGGGGGTGACTTTGCAGAGGACTGTCACAACGACAGGGTCTCTGGTACTGGGTTTGGCTCTGACTCGGAAGGAAAGGTGGGGGTGAAGAGGTGAGCTGTGGCGATAGGGGATTTGTTAGTCAAGGGAAACAGAAAGGAGGTTCTGTGAACTAGAATGAGATTTCCATATGGCATGTTGCCTGCTGGGTGTCAGGGTCCGAGACATCTCAGGTTGAATCCTCAGCATTCTTAAGTGGGAGAGTGGACAGCCAGAGGACATGATCCACGTAGGTGCCAATGACATGGGTAGGATGAATGGTGAGGATTGTGATATCAGGATTGCTAATCAGGCCAGAAATAGAAAGATTATACAGTTTAACACTTGGCTAAAGAGTTGGAGTAGCAGGCAGAGCGTAAGATGTTTGGATATCTTCCATGGAAGGTGAGACCTGTACAGAAGAGACGGTTTGCACCTGAACTGAAAGGGGACTATTAGCCTAGTGGGAAGGTTTGTTAATGCTGCATGGTGGGTTTAAACTAGAGTTGCAGGGGGATGGGAACCAGAGTACCAGAACAGATAGTGGAGTGGTTGTGGAGACAGAAATTGTTAAGACATCAGGACAAAGTCTGGATTCAACAGTTTGAGCAGGGTGCGACCAGTGTCCTGAGCTGCGTATATTTTATTGCAAGAAGTATCGAGAAAGGTGGATAAGCCAAGGGAATGGATTAACACTTGGAATTATGATACTGTAGCCATCATTGAATCTTGGAGGGGGAGGACTGGCTTCTCAATATTCTGGGTTGTGTTGTTTTTGTGGTGACAGAGTGGGAGGGGCTAATGGAGAGGGGCTAATGGAGAGGGGTGGCATTACTAGTCAGGGACAATATCACGTCAGTGTTCTATCAAGACAGACCGGAGAACTTGACTGGTGAGGAGTTATGGGAGGAACTGAGAAATAAGGAAGTTGTGACCACTTTAATAGGGCTACTGAATTATGGACCACCCACCAGATGGACATATTTATACTTTATACTTTATTGTCGCCAAACAATTGGTACTAGAACGTACAATCATCACAGTGATATTTGAATCCGCGCTTCACACTCCCTGGATTACAAATATTAAAAATTAAAAATATTAAAAATTGTTAAAATTAGTAAATATTAAAAAATTAAATTATAAATCATAAATAGAAAATAGAAAAATGTAAAGTAAGGTAGTGCAAAAAAACCGACAGGGAGGTCCGGATATTTGGAGGGTACGGCCCAGATCCGGGTCAGGATCTGTTCAGCAGTCTTATCACAGTTGGAAAGAAGCTGTTCCCAAATCTGGCCGTACGAGTCTTCAAGCTCCTGAGCCTTCTCCTGGAGGGAAGAGGGATGAAAAGTGTGTTGGCTGGGTGGGTCGTGTCCTTGATTATCCTGGCAGCACTGTTCCAACAGCGTGAGGTGTAAAGTGAGTCCACAGATGGAAGATTGGTTTGTGTGATGTGCTGCGCCATGTTCACAATCTTCTGCAGCTTCTTTCCGTCTTGGACAGGACAACTTCCAGACCAGGTTGTGATGCACCCTAGAAGAATGCTTTCTACGGTGCATCTATAAAAATTAGTGAGGGTTTTAGGGGACAGGCCAAATTTCTTTAGTTTTGTCAGGAAGTAAAGGCGCTGTCAAACTGTTGTTGTAGGAGGTGACTTTAACTTTCCACATATTGACTGGGAATCCTATACTGTAAAAAGGACCAGATTGAATAGAATTCAATGTATTCAGGATAGTTCTCTTAATGAGTATGTAGAAGTCCCAATGAGAGAGTGTGTGATATATTTGTGTAGGGGAACACTTTGCACCTACCGATCACAATGCTACAAATTTCAAAGGAAATGTGCAAAAAGATAGGTCTGGTTCACAGGTTGAGATTTCTAAATTGGAGAAAGTCCAATTTTGATGGTATCAGAAACAATATGGCAAATGTGGATGGGGACAGGTTGTTCTCTGGCAAAAGTGAACTTGGTAAATGAAAGTCCTTCAAAAGTGAAATTTTGGGAGTACAAAGCTTGTATGTACCTGTCAAGATAAATGGTAAAGAAAACAAATTTAGGGAACCTTGGTTTTCAAGAGATTTAGAGTCCCTCATTAAGAGAAAAGGAAGGTGCAAAGCAGATATAGACAGTTAGGAAGAAATGAGGTGTTTATGGAGTATACAAAATGCAAGAGTATACTTAAGGATGAAATCAGGAGGGATAAAAGAAGAAATGAAGTTGCCCAAGCAGGCAAAGTGAAAGAGAATCCTCAGGGATTTTACTGATACGTTAAGGTCAGTGTCTCTGCAGGAATCTGGTGTGTCTTGGGAGATGGAAAATCAAAAGCAGTGAGCTGGCTGCTGGCTGTGTGCCCCAGAGACCTGAGTTCTTTGGGCACTGAGCTTGGAAAAAGCGATGCAATGGACTTTTAACATCGTAAATCAGCAAGTTGTCTGTTACGTCTCCCCTCTCGCTGTGAAACGGAGATACCCCTTTCTCCCTTATTAGGGAGATAGAGAGAGTTTGTGGTATGTCGAATACTGGGTGAATGTGTAGTCTTTGGGGTACTGCATGCCTGTGTCCTTGCTGATGCGTTGCTGCACACTTGACTGCTCCGAGGTGGGTGGCGATGCTGTTTTGCTTGTGGGGGGGTGGGGATTGTTGCTTTGCTGCTGCTTGCACGTGGGACGGGGGAGCTGAGAGGACTTTGGGGTTCTAACATTTAACTGTCATTCATTCTTTGGGGGCACTCCTCTGCTTTCGTGGATGGTTGCGAAGAAAAAGTATTTCAGGATATATATTGTATACATTTCTCTGACATTAAATGTACCTTTGAAACCTTTTAAATCAGGGTGGATAAATACCCAGGACCTGACAAGGTGTTCCCCAGATCCTCTGGGAACAACTGTAGAAATTGCCGGGGCCCTAGCAGAGATACTTAAGTCATCCTTATCAACAGGTGAGTTACTAGAGGACAGTGTTGTTCTGTTACTCTAGAAAGGCTCTAAAAATAAACTAGGAAATTACAGCACAGGTACCCTGACATCAGTATTGGAAAATTTATTGGAAAGGAATTTAAGGGAATTATATGAGTATTTGAATAGACATGGACTGATTTGATAGTCAGTATGGCTTCATGTGTGGTAAGTGATGTCAAACAAATCTTATATAGTTTTTGAGGAAATTACAAGGAGAGTTGATGAAGGCAAGGCAGTAGATGTTGTCTATATGGACTTCAACAAGACATAAGAACATAAGAAATAGGAGCAGGAGTAGGCCATCTGGCCCACTGGGCCCACTCCACCATTCATAGTCATAGTCATAATCATACTTTATTGATCCCGGGGGAAATTGGTTAAGATTCAATAAGATCATGGCTGATGTGGCCATGGACTCCTCTCCACATACCTGCCTTTTCCCCATAACCATTAATTCCCCTACTATGCAAACAACTATCCAACCTTATCTTAAATATATTTACTGAGGTAGCCTCCAGTGGTTCATCGGGCAGAAAATTCCACAGATTCACCACTCCCTGGGAAAAACAGTTCCTCCTCATCTCCATCCTAAATCTACTCCCTTGAATATTGAGGCTATGTCCCCCTAGTTCTAGTTTCACCTAACAGTGGAAACAACTTTCCTGCCTCTGTTTTATCTATCCCTTTCATAGTTTTATGTTTCTATAAGATCTCCTCTCATTCTACTGAATCCCAGGCGACTCAATCTCTCCTCATAGTCTAATTCTCTCATCTCTGAAATCTACCTGGTGAACTTCCTTTGCACCATCTCCAAAACCTGTATATCCTTACTCGAGTAAGGAGACCAGAACAGCTCACAGTAATCCAGATGCGGCCTCACCAGTACCCTGTATAGTTGCAGCATAACCTCCCTGCTCTTAAGTGTTATCCCTCTGGCAATGAAAGCTAACATTCCATTTGCCTTCTTGATAGCCCTCTGTACCTGCAAACCAGCTTTTCATGATTCATACACAAGCACTCCCAAGTCTCTCTGCACAGCAGCACGCTGCAATTTTTTACCATTTAAATAATAATCTGCTCTCTCATTTTTCCTTCCAATGTGGATGACCACGCAACTACGAACATGTACTCCATCTGCCAGAGCCTTGCCCACTCAGTTAACCTATCTATATCTCTCTGCAGATTTTCCATATCTTCTGCACAATTTGCTTTTCCACTCAATTTAGTGTCATCAGCAAACTTAGATACACTACACTCGGTCCCATCTTCCAGATCATTAATGTATATCATGAACAATTGTGGGCCGTGCACTGGCCCCTGCTGCGCACCGCTCACCACTGATTGCCAACCGGAGTAACACCCGTTTATCCGAACTCTCAGCTTTCTATTAGTTAACCAATCATCTATCCATGCTAAGTTATCACACCCAACTCTATACATCCTTATTTTATGGATAAGTATTTTATATGGCATCTTATCGAATGCCTTCTGGGAATCCAAGTAAATAACGTTCATCTGTCCCCTCTATCCACTGTGCTTGTTACATCCTAAAATAACTCCAGTAAGTCTGTCAAACAGGACCTGCCTTTATTGAATCCACGCTGTGCCTCCCTGATGGATCTATTTATTTCCAGAAGCTTCGCTATTTCTTCTTTAATGATAGCTTCAAGCATTTTCCCAATTACGGATGTTAAACTAATTGGCCTATAGTTACCTGCCTTTTGCCCCCACCCTTTTTTGAACTGTGGTGTGATATTAGCCATCTTCCAATCTGCAGGGACCTGCCTAGAGTCCAGAGAATTTTGGTAAATTATCGCCAAAGCCTCTACTATAACCTCTGCCATTTCTTTCAGTACCCTGAGATGCATTCCATCAGGACCAGGGGACTTGTCTATCTTCAGGGCCACAAGTTTGCTCAGCACTACCTCTTTAGTGATGGCGATTGTACTGTGGTCCTCATCTCCCATCACATCGATAACATCTCTCTTTGACATGTTAGACATGTCCTCCATTGTGAAGACTGACACAAAATAGTCATTCAAAGCTTCTGCCATTTCCTCATTACCAAACACCAATTTGTCCTCCAAGGGGCAAATGTTCATTTTACCTACCTTTTGCCACTTTATATGAGGGGTGATTGATAAGTTCATGGTCTAATGTAGAAGGAGTCAATTTTAGAAAACCTAGCACATTTATTTTTCAACATAGTCCCCTCCTACATTTACACAATTAGTCTAGCGGTTGTGGAGCATACGATTTTGGACTTCCAGAAAGTGTCCACAGCAGGGGTGATTGATAAGTTTGTGGACTAAGGTGGAAGGAGATGAGTTATACAGCTCTCATTACATGCACGTGCAGTTCAACTCTTTGAGTGATTATGCAGAAAGTTTGAAGTTAATAACTCATCAGTTAATAACTCATCAGGGGTGATTGATAGGTTTGTGGCCTAATGTAGAAGGAGATGAGTTATTAACTTCAAACTTTCTGCATAATCACTCGAAGAGTTGAACTGCATGTGCATGTAACGAGAGCTGTATAACTCATCTCCTTCTACCACAGGCCACAAACTTATCATTCACCCCTGCCGTGGACACCTTCTGGAGGTCCAAGATCCGTGTGCTCCACAATCGCTGGACTAAGTGTGTAAATGTAGGAGGGGACTATGTTGAAAAATAAATGTGCTAGGTTTTCTAACATTGACTCCGTCTATCTTAGGCCACGAACTTGTCAATCACCCCTCATATAATTATAAAAACTTTTACTATCCATTTTTATGTTTTGTGGAAGTTTATTTTCATAATCTAGCTTCCCTTTCTTTATCCTGATAAAGGGTCTCGGCCTGAAACATCGACTGTACCTCTTCCTAGAGATGCTGCCTGGCCTGCTGCGTTCACCAGCAACTTTGATGTGTGTTGCTTCCCTTTCTTTATTTCTCACTTAGATGTTCTTTGTGCTTTTTAAACTTTTCCCAATCTTCCAGTTTCCCACTACTTTGTATGTACGAGCTTTTAGCTTGATGCCTTCTTTTACGTCTTAAGTTATTTAAGGCTGGATCTCCCCACTCTGGGACTACTGGAATGCCACAGGGAATGGTGATGGGCCCATTGCTGTCTGTTATTTATATCAATGATTTAGATGATAATACAGTTAACTGGATCTGTAAATTTGCTGAATACACCAAGATTGGAGGTTTAGTGGACAAGGAGGAAAGCTATCATGGTCCAGTGGGACCTGGACAAGCTGGAAAAATGGGCTGAAAATGGCAGAAGGAATTGAATGCAGACAAGTGCAAGGAGTTGCACTTTGGTAGGACCAGCCAGGGCAAGTCTTACTCATTGAGCAGTAGGACACTGAGTCGTGTGGTAGCACAACGGGATCTGGAATGCAGATTCATCATTCATTGAAAATCATGTCACAGGTTAATTTGGGGTATATGGGGTGTCAGGGAGGGGTAGCACCTCTGGTGGGGGAACATGTCGCGTCCTTTTCAGGGAGGTTAGTCCACCTTTGGTCCCCACCTGGCACTCAGCTCTCACCTGTGGCTCCCCGTAGCTGTTTGCATGCGACAGCGGCCACACCTCGGGCAATGGCTTCGACAAGCCGGCTAAACCAGGTGAGGGTAGCCGACGGGTCTCAAACCCTCGGTGTGATAGGGAGTTGTCTATCCCAGCATGTGAAGACAGACTCCGGCGGATTGAGCGGACGAGACCTATGGAAGGTCCAATGGTCAAGAAGGCGGTCTCTGCAAGCGTCGTGGAACGTGTAGAGCAGGACAAGACACAGAAGACGTCCTGGTCATCCACTGCGCCTAGTCCCATCTCCAGCCATCTAGACTCTGTCTTGCCACTGGATCCAGATGGGAATTGGGAAGAGAGATTGAGGCTGACGCTGTGCAACTCTCCCTCACTTAAATCCAAATCACGCGCTAGTCTCGACACCATCATAATGGTGTCGAGGTCCTCCTCGACTTCAACGATGGATGAACGACCACAGGTAGACAGGGTTGTAAAGAAAGCTTTTTGCTCATTGGCCTTCATAAATCAACATATTGAGTACAGGAGGTGGGATGTTACGTTGACATTATAAAGGCCTAATTTGGAGTATTCTGTATAGGTTTGGTCACCTACCTATGGGAAAGATGTAAATAAAGTTGGAGGAGTACAGAGAAAAATTACAAGGAGTTATAAGGAACTATTAAATAAGTTAGTGTCATCGTTCCATTTGGTTGTTCCCTTTTAATGCTCCTTTCTCCCTGATTATGCCCTAATTACAGCCATTAGATTTCCAATTGCTGCTAGTTTACTTAATTATGGTACACCTGGTTTGCATCAAAAACTGTGAAATAAGTACGATGGTGTCACAAGACAGGTTGCCAGTTTATTGGTCTATTCTTGTGTGATACTTTGTTCTCTCGTCTGCTTAGAACCGTTAGTTCTAAGTTTAGTTCCAAGTTCTGCTCTAGTTTCCAGATAGTCCCTGTAGATCCCGTTTCCTTGTCAAGATCCCCCCGGTTTGCTGTTCTACATTCATGTCTATGCTAACATCCCCAATTCAGTCGATGTGCCAGTGTCCTGCACTTGGGTTCTCCTCAGTCGCCCCTTGCAACAGTTAGTCCTTGGAATTTAAAAGATTTGATAAAGGTAGACAACAATTTAAGGGGTATAGATAGGGTAAACGGAAGCAGGGTTTCCCCACTGAGGTTGGGTGGAACTACAAATACAGGTCACAGATTGAGGATGAATTGTGAAAAATTTACGGGAACATGAGTGAAGAAGTTTCCCCTCAGAGCGTCACGAAAACGTGGAATGAGCTGTCAGCACAAGTGGTCCATACGAGCTTGATTTCAATGTTTAAAAGAAGTTTGGATAGGTACATGGATGGTAGAGGTATGGAGGGCTATGGTCCTGGTGCAAGTGAGTGCAAGCAGGCAGCTTAAATGTTTTGGCCAGGACTAGATAGGGCGAAGGGCCTGTTTCTGTGCTGTACTTTGCTAATTCTATAATTCTAACATTCGGGGAGACTATGAGAAGTTTATAAAATTATGAGAAACAGAGTAGATAGTGTAGACGGTAGGTATTTTTCAAGTCATAGAAATATCTAATACTAGAGGGCATGCACTTGAATGTGAGGGAGAGGGGTAAGTGCAGTTGAGATGAACAGGGCAAAGTTTTTTACAGAGTGGTGGGTGGCTGGAATGCACTGCCAGTGCCTCTGATGGGGGCACTTCCAAGGCTCTTAAGAACCACGTGTATTTGTAGAGAACAGAGGGATACGTACCATGTGCAGGTGGAGAGAGTGGGCGTCGTTAGCTTATATATTTCAGTGCAACATGATGGGCTAAAGGGCCTGATCCTTAGCTATACTCTTCTATGTTCTATTATGACAGACTAGACAAGCCAAAGATGTACAGTTTCTCCATCTCCCTCTCCACTCCTCCCCCTCCCCTCCCTCTGCCTCCCCTCTTCTCCCCCTCTCCTCCCTCCATCCCCCTCCCCCTCCCCTCTGCTCTCCCCTCCCCTCTTCCTCTCTCCTCCTCTCCCCCCCCTCTCTCTCCCCCCCTCTCTCTCCCCCCCCTCTCTCTCCCCCCCCCTCTCTCTCCCCCCCCCTCTCTCTCCCCACCTCTCTCCCCCCCACCTCTCTCCCCCCCCACCTCTCTCCCTCTCTCCCCCCTCTCTCTCTCTCCCCCCTCTCTCTCTCTCTCCCCCCTCTCTCTCTCTCTCCCCCCCTCTCTCTCCCCCCCTCTCTCTCTCCCCCCCTCTCTCTCCCTCCCCCCTCTCTCTCCCCCCCTCCCTCTCTCCCCCCCCCCCTCTCTCCCCCCCCTCTCTCCCCCCCCTCTCTCCCCCCCCTCTCTCCCCCCCCTCTCTCCCCCCCCTCTCTCCCCCTCCCCCTCCCTCTCTCCCCCTCCCCCTCCCTCTCTCCCCCTCCCCCTCTCTCTCCCCCTCCCCCTCTCTCTCCCCCTCCCCCTCTCTCTCTCACTCTCTCACTCCAAGGATGATTTGCTTCCACTTCAGGTTGTCGGGTTCTGTGATGGGCAATAAGCCCAAAAATTGGAACCGCTGAGTGTCTTCCCGTCCCTCACCACACCCTCTCACAGCGCGGGTAACTTGCTTCAAACTCATTCTATGGTGGACGGTGAGTCGAAAATGCGAACAGCTCACTCTTTCATAGATGGTACAGGATTAGCTTGATGTGAGTAATTTAGTGTTTGTGGACGGGGCATTGACAGACAGGCACATGGTCCTCCCTCTCCCCTCCCCCAGGATAATTACATAAATATTGCAGTTTGTTCACAGACAGGCCTCGCACGTGTGATACGTATTGCTATTAATATAGATACGTTCACGCTGCCAAAAATAGCTGCCGCTTTGTTAAAGTGTCTGTTAAGCCATTCGCATCACATAAGGCCTTGCAGGTGGAGCCACATAGAACCGAGATAGTCACAGACGCGAGCACAATATCTCTCTCTCTCTCTCTCTCCCTCTCCCTCTCCCTCTCCCTCTCCCTCTCCCTCTCCCTCTCCCTCTCCCTCTCCCTCTCCCTCTCCCTCTCCCTCTCCCTCTCCCTCTCCCACTCCCACTCCCACTCCCACTCTCACTCTCACTCTCACTCTCACTCTCACTCTCACTCTCACTCTCTCACACACACACACACACACACGTAGGTACCGAGAAACACGTTCCCGCGCTCCTGCACACGAACACATAGAGACATGTGCATATAGATACAAAATATCCACACATACTCACGCAGTGCCAGTGCCCTCCCGACACACATACACGACACAACCAAGATACACGCGCAGACATTCTCCCGGATTTATAAGGCTAAGGAGAGATTTTCCGAACACTTACACCGTTCATAACTGTGGCTGGACAGACCAGATGCACGGAGGAAGTTTCCTCTGTCTGAGGAATCTCGAACAATTACATATTGTTTAGTACCGAAATAAGTAGAGACACCTTCAGACGGGGGTGGCGAACCTTTGGAATGCTTTACCTTGGAGAGCTGTGGATCTTCAGACTGACTTCATACAAGGCAGAGAATGACTGGATTTCTGGATATGAAAAGAATGGTGGGGTAGGGGGTCAGTGCAGGAAAATGGCACTGGGGGAAGAGGATCAGTCATGATCTAGGTCAGGGGTGGCCAACCTTTTACATTCCATGTGTCAATTTTCTCACTCACGAGTTCAGATGCGCCATACAATTCTTGTACCCCCATTCAATTCTTGTAAAAATATGTTAATATAGAATACATGCATGAACAAATTGCATCTGAACTCGTGCGTGAAGAAATTGACGCATGGAATGTAAAAGGTTGGCCACCCCTGATCTAGATGAATGGTAACAGGGTTGATGGCCGACCCCATCTCCTCGTTCTTATCACAGAGTGGTACAGGGTTACTACATGGAAATAGAAGCCTTTGTCCCCTGAGCCCATACAAGCTAACATTGAGTTAATTTTACACTAATCCTGCACTGGTTAGATTCACATATACGCTGCCAGGGCTCAAGGGCCTGAGTTATTGGGAGAGGTTAGGCAGGTTAGGACTTTGTTCTCTGGAACACAGGATATTGAAGTTTCGACGAGAAGAGGCTGAAGCCAAAGGCACAGGTTAGAAGATTTGGTCTTGCTTGCCCATTGTGCAGTGCAGGCGGAATGGCAGGTATGGCAGTGGAATGCTCCTCCTGTAGGATGTGGGAATTCACAGATCCTGATTGTCTCCCTGATGACTGCACCTGTGGGAAGCGCAGCCAACTCCAGCTCATGAAAACTCGTATTAGGGAGCTGGAGCTTGAGTTGGATGAACTTAGAGCATAAGAAATAGGAGCAGGAGATAGGGCCTGTCGCGCCTGCCCCACCATTCAGAAAGATCACGGCTGATCTGACCATGGACTCATCTCCACCTACCTGCCTTTTGCCCATAATCCTTAATTCCTGTTGCACCTGCAAACCAACCTTTTGTGATTTATGCACAAGTCCCGCTGCACAGCAGAACGCAGCATATTTTTAACTATTTAAATAATAATCTGCTCTTTCTCTTCCAAAGTGGAAAAAGCCTCTACTGTCACTTCTGCCATTTCTTTCAGTACGCTGGGATGCATTCCATCAGGATCTATCTTCAGGCCCATAGGTCTGCTCAGCACTACCTCTTTAATGATAGCTACTGGATCATCCAGGAGGCAAAGCATTTGATAGATACAACTTTTGAGCAGATGGTTACACCTGGAATGCAGAATTCAGGGAGTAGCCGGGTGAACATAGAGAGAGGTTAAGCGAGAAGGAAGTCAGTGCAGGGTCCCCTCGTAGCTGTTCCTCTCAGAAACGGGTATTCCCCTTTGGATTGTGCTGAGAGGGATGACCTATCTGGGCATAGCATCAGCAGCCAGACCAAGACACTGTGATCAGCTCTGAGCCTCAGAAGAGTAGGGTGAAGTCACGTGGAGCAATAGTCATCGGGGACTTGATAGTTAGGGGGACAGATAGGCGATTCTGCGGCAGCAAAAGAGACGCCAGTATAGTGCGTTGCCTCTCCCGGGAGCAGAAGAGGGGTTGAGGTCCTGTGCAGTAAGTTTAGGGAGTTAGGAAGGAGGCTGAAGAGCAGGACCTCCAAGGTGGTGATATCCGGATTACTCCCAGTGCCATGAGCTAGGGAAGGTCAGAACAGGAAGATAGTGCAGGTGAATGAGTGGCTGAGGATTTGGTGCAGAGGGCAGGGTTTCAAGTTCTAGGATCATTAGAATCTTTTCTCGGGAAGGGGTGACCTGTACAAGTGGGATAGGTCGCACCTGAACTGGAGGGGAACCAATATCCTGGGAGGGAGGTTTGCTAATGCTATTGCGGAGGATTTAAACTAGATTTACAGGGGGTTTGGAAGCAAAGTGAAGAGGCAGAGGATGGGGTGGTTAGCACACAGGTAGAGACAGCTTGTAGGGAGTTTGTGAGGAAGGATCAGCAGATGATAGAGCAAAGATGCACTCAGCCATATAGTTTGAGATGTGTCTATTTTAATGAAAGGAGTATCAGAAACAAGGCGGGTGAACATAGAGCGTGGATCAATACGTGAACTATGACGTTGTGGCTATTGCACAGACTTGGATGTCTCAGGGGCTGGAATGGCTGCTGATTGTGCCAGGGGTTAGATGTTTCAAAAAGGACAGGGAAGGAGGCAAAAGATGTGGGGGCATGGCACTTCTAACCAGAGATAGTATAACGGCTTCAGAAAAGGAGGAGGTCATGGAGGGATTGTCTATTGTGGGTGTAAGTCAGGAACAGGAAGGGTGCAATAACTCTACTGTGTGTTTTTATAGACCCCCCCCCCCCCCACCAGTAGTAACAGAGACATCGAAGACCAGATAGGGAGACAGATTCTGGAACGGTGCAACAATAATAGGGTTGTTGTGATGGTCGATTTTAACTTTCCTAATATTGACTGGCATCTCCTTAGAGCAAGGGGTTTAGATGGGGTGGAGCTTGTTAGGTGTGTTCAGGAGGGTTTCCTGACGCAATATGTAGATAAGCCAACTAGATGAGAGCCTGTACTTGATCTGGTATGGGGAAGAGAACCTGGTTAGGTGTCAGGTCTCTCAGTGGGAGAGCATTTTGGAGATAGTGATCACAACTCTATCACCTTTACCATAGCCCTGGAGAGGGATAGGAGCAGACAATTAGGGAAAACATTTAATTGGGGTAGGGGGAAATATGATACTATTAGACAGGAACTTGGGAACATAAATTGGGAGCAGATGTTCTCAGGGAAAGAAGATAATAAGAATAGCCCTTAAATCGGCGGTGGGGTTATAGGGGCACCGTCATGACGGTGTTTCCGTAGCAAGTTATTCTTGTTTTTACCAGGCCAAGTTGCTAGCTCGACACTCAACCCGACTTGGATTCGAATTCGGGAACCTTTGCTCCGGAGTCTGGTGCTGATATTATTGCTCCACTAAGTGGGACTTCTCAGGGAAATGCACAGCAGAAATGTGGCAAATGTTCAGGGAACATTTGCATGGTATCCAGCATAAGTATGTTCCAAGGAGGCAGGGAAAGGATGGTAATGTAAAAGATCCATAGTGTGCAAAGGATGTAGAAAATCTAGTCAAGAAGAAAAGAAAAGCTTATGAAAGGTTCGAGAAACTGGGTACTGTTAGAGCTCTAGAAAATTACAAGGGTGCCCGGAAGGAGCTTAAGAGAGCCAGAAGGGGCCATGAGAAGGCCTTGATGAGCAGATTAAAAAAAAACAAGGGATTCTACAAGTATGTGAAGAGCAAGAGGATGAGCTGTGTGAGAATAGGACTAGTCAGGTGCGATAGTGGAAACATCTGCATGGAGTCAGAGGAGGTAGCGGAGGTACTTAATGAATACTTTGCTTCAGTATTCACCTGGACCTTGGCAATTGTAGGGATAGCTCACGGCAGAAGGAAATGCTTGCGTGTATAGACATTAAGAAAGAGGATGTGCTGGAACTGTTGAAAGGTATTTCCATAGATGCTGCTTGACCTGCTGAGTTGCTCCAGCATTTTGTGTGTGTTGCACAGTTTTATGGCACTGTAGTAATATTGGCCATATTTTAATTTGCTCTTTATTTCATTTAAATACCCTTTGTAATTTGGGGACCGCTTCTACTAACACCTCCGCTCCATCTGCCAGAAGTGGAACTTCCAGGCGGCCCAACGTTTTAACTCCATTTCCCATTTTAGGTCCAACATGTCGGTCGACGATGAGCAGCACCTTACACTCCATGTGGCTGGTCTCCAGCCTGATCCCCTCAGTAAAATGGTACTTTGTCCTTTTTCCACATTGTTTCTATTTCCATAAAACATTGTCTAATTGGGGCAAAATGGTCCTGATGTGGTCCAGCTAAGCAGAATTCACTGCATATAATGCAGTATTGTATTGAAATATAATGTTAATGCATATAAGAATAATATGCATATATAATAATATCATACATATTATTTGCACCGTTTCTGCTGACAGGAGAAGGATAAAGGCGTGTTATTGGCACCTTAAAACCTGTTTCTTCGGGCGGCTGGGGCTCGCCAGCCATGGTTGGCAGCTCATCCAGGAAAAAGTAAAACTCTGATCTCAAACCTCCGCTGCCTTGCCCTCTACCCACTCATGGAGAAGGCTTCGGGAGTAAACCCAGAGGGAAAAATCTAGAGCTGGAGTCCCGAAGGCAACCCTCCATTGAGCTGACAGATTTCTGGTACCAAACTGAGTTCTATGCTGACTGGCAACTCCTGCGATGTTTCTGGTACCAAACTGTATCGGCCTCTGCCGTTCCTTTGGATTCATCAGATGCATGGAGAGGGGGAGCTTGCTGCATGGGCAACAGCTTGCTCTCTATATTGTACTGCCCTGGTTTGCTTATCTGGATAGCCAGGATGCATTATCCATGGTCAACTCCGTCTGATGGAGGCCTCAACTCAACTCAAAGTCCATCCCAAAGGGTGATGCAGAGGGGCAGCTTTCCTCTCATGCAGATGGTCAAGTGGGCACTTCAGACCCGAGGAAGGGTCTCCACCTGAGACGCTGACTGCCCATTTCCCTCCACAGGTTCTACCTGACCCAGTGAAGGGTCCTTCAACAGCTTTGTGTGCTGTTGGGTTTTCCAGCGCATAGCGCAACACTGCCCCCTGCTGGCCGGCACCCTTTCACTGCAACTCTGTTCTCTACTGACGGGAGAGCAGCACTGCTGGACCAGAGGGAAGAAAAGCACATCTCACTTTGTCTCTTTTCAAGGTTTAACAGTCCAAAGTACTTTATTATTATCACAGTATATATACTATATGCAACCCTGAGATGGAGATTACTGCAGGCAGCCACAAAACAAAAAAAAGCACGATAGAATCCATGATAAAAAGATCCTCACAACAAAGGCATTCAAACTTCCACGGTGCGAGGAAAGAACACATTGTGCAAAACAGTAAAAAAACAAGTAACAGATAGAACATGAACTGCAGAGTCCCCGAAAGTGAGTCTGAGTCCCCGGCCACAGAGCCAGTTCAGTGCTGAGACAAGTACACTGAACTGAGTATTGAGCTGAACATCTCTTTGTCCTTTGCCCTCAGCCTCCACACTTTAATCTTTTAAATCCCGTTCGGCTCTTAAATCGGCTAAACATTTGTTTCGTTTTTCGCTGCTGGGCCTGGGGTCTGCCACTTCAGTCCAGCCCGCAGTCTGCTCCAGCCATGGCTGCTGCAGTCGTACCTGCATTCCTGAGAGTCCAGCTTGCTGAATCCTTCAGGATACCGCAATAATGCTGCAGATGGTACAGTGTACAGGAGATAAATACGGCAGCTGGTGCAGTGGTGTCACAGAACAACCTGGCACCCAAACCTCAGTAAGACCAAAGAGATGATTGTGGACTTCAGAAAGGATAAGATGAAGGAACACAAACCAATCGTCATTGAGCGATCAGAAGTGGAGAGAGTGAACAATTTCAAGCTCCTGGGTGTCAAGATCTCTGAATACCTAGCCTGGTCCCAACACATAGATGTAGTTATAAAGAAGGCAAGACAGCGGCTATATTTCATTAGGAGTTTGAAGAGGTTTGGTTTGTCAACTAAAACACTCGAAAACTTCTAAGGATGTATGGTGGAAAGCATTCTGGCAGGCTGCATCATTGTCAGGTATGGGGGTGGAGGTGGAGGTGGCTACCGCACAGAACCGAAATAAGCTTCACAAAGTTGTAAAATTAGTCAGCTCCATCTAGGGAACAAGCTTCCATAGTACCCAAGACACCTTCAAGACGCGGTGCCTCAGAAAGGCAACACCCATTATTCAGGACCCCCATCACCCAGGGCATGCCCTCTGTCTCATTGTTACCATCAAGAAGGAGGTACAGAAGCCTAAAGAGATGCACTCAGCAATTCAGGAACAGCTTCTTCCCTCTGCCATAGAAACTACAGCACAGAAACTGGCCTTTTGGCCCTTCTTGGCTGTGCTGAACCATTTTCTGCCTAGTCCCACTGACCTGCACACGGACCATATCCCTCCATACACCTCCCATCCATGTATCTGTCTAATTTATTCTTAAATGTTAAAAAAGAACCCGCATTTACCACCTCATCTGGCAGCTCATTCCATACTCCCACCACTCTCTGTGTGAAGAAGCCCCCTCTAATGTTCCCTTTAAACTTTTCCCCCCTCACCCTTAACCCATATCCTCTGGTTTTCTTCTTCCCTTGCCTCAGTGGAAAAAGCCTGCTTGCATTCACTCTATCTATACCCATCATAATTTTATATACCTCTATCAAATCTCCCCTCATTCTTCTACGCTCCAGGGAATAAAGTCCTAATCTATTCAACCTTTCTCTGTAACTGAGTTTCTCAAGTCCCGGCAACATCCTTGTAAACCTTCTCTGCACTCTTTCAACCTTATTCATATCCTTCCTGTAATTTGGTGACCAAAACTGAACACAATACTCCAGATTCAGCCTCACCAATGCCTTATACAACCTCATCATAACATTCCAGCTTGTATGCTCAATACTTGATTAATAAAGGCTCATGTACCAAAAGCTCTCTTTACGACCCTATCTACCTGTGACACCATTTTAGGGAATTTTGTATCTGTATTCCCAGATCCCTCTGTTCCACTGCTCTGCTCAGTGCCTTACCATTTACCCTGTATGTTCTACCTTGGTTTGTCCTTCCAATGTGCAATACCTCACACTTGTCTGTATTAAACTCCATCTGCCATTTTTCAGCCCATTTTTCCAGCTGGTCCAAGTCCCTCTGCGGGCTCTGAAAAGCTTCCTCACTGTCTGCTACACCTCCAATCTTTGTATCATCAGCAAATTTGCTGATCCAATTCCTAAATGAACATTGAACCCACCAACACTACCTCACTTTTAAAAGATATATATTATTTCCATTTTTGCACTATTTTAATCTTTTCAATACACACACACACACACACACACACACACACATACATATATATATATTTACTGTTATTTATTCACTTATTGTTTCTTTCTATATTATTATGTATTACATTGAACTACTGCTGCTAAGTTAATAAATTTCATAACACCTGATTCAAAGGCGCAGCTCCCAAAGGGAAATTACAGGCTTCAGATTGCACTGCTCGTAGTCCAGAAAACATTTATTTAATAGAATAGTTTTGTTTACATGCAAAAGTCTGCAGATGCTGGAAATCCAAAGCACCCCACACACAAAATGCTGGAGGAACACAGCAAATCAGGCGACATCTATGGAAATGAAGTTGATATTTTGGCCGAGACCCTTCTTCAGGATTGGAAAAGAAGGGGGAAGATGCCAGAATAACAAGTTTAAGTGGGGTGGGAGGGGAGGAAGCTAGCTAGAAGGTGATAGGGGAAGGCAGGTGGGTTGGAAGGATAAAGTGCTGGACGAGAAGGAATCTGATAGGAGAGGAGGGTGGACCATAGGGAAAGGGAAGAGGAGCGGAGCAAGGGGGAAGCAATAGGCAGGTGAGAAGATGTAAAAGGCTAGAGTGGGGAATAGAAGAAGAGGGAAGGTGGGGAGGGGGTTATCAGAAGGAGCAATCAATACTTATTCCATTTGGTTGGAGGCTACCCAAACGGAAGATATTGTGTTGCTACTCCACCCAGAGGGTGGCTTCATCCTGGCACAAGACGGGGCCATGGACCAATATCTCGGAATGGGAATGGGAATGGGAATTGGAATTAAAATCTTAGTTCACTGGGAAGTTCCGCTTTTGGCGGATGGAGTGGAGGTGCTTAACAAATTGCCTCCACCCCCCCAATTTACAACGGGATCTCACCAATGTAGAGGAGGTCACTTCGGAAGAACCGGACACAATAGACAACCCCAACAGGTTTGCAGGGGAAGTCTTGCCTCACCTGGAAAGACTGTTTGGGGCCCTAAACAGAAGTGAGGGAGGAGGTGAATAGGCAAGTGTACAGTTTAGCCGCTAACAGAGGTAAGTGCCAGGAGGGAGATTAGTGGTGAGGGATGAATGGACAAGGGAACTGCAGATGGAGTGATCCCTGTGGAGGTAAGGATATGTTTAGAAGTCAGGTCTCTTTGGAGATGGTGAATCTGCTTAGGATCTCATTGAAGATGGTGAATATGTTTACTGGTAGGATCCCATTGGGAGATGGCGGATATGTTTAATGATAGGATCTCGTTGGAGATGACGGATATATTCAGTGTTGGGATCCTGTTGAAGATGGCAGATATGTTAACTGGTAGGATTCCATTGAAGATGGTGGATATGTTTAGTGCTGGGATCTCGTTGGAGATGGTGGATATGTCCAGTGGTAGGATCCCTTTGTAGATGGCGGAAGTTAGTTTTGTTTACTGCCCACAAAATGTTGCCTTGTCTCACCAGTAACAACTTGGAACCTGGGACGGGCCAGACAGGCAGAGAAGGAAGTAGAAAAGTGGCTTTAATATACAAAACACTGCAGGCACTCATCCGATTAGCACAACATGGTGATTTAGATTCAATGAGTCATAGAGGACAGTGCCAGGTCCTAGTAGGTTCTAGGATCCGGAATCAAGGTTCACCTATGGTGAGAATGGACTATTACTGTTTCTGGTCAAGGCCATTCACAAGATTTGAAAGGTAGAAGGTAGAGGGGATGTGGTTAATATATCCCTGTTATGTTTCAGTCTCTGACACCATTCCCACTCTCTGCCCCATCCCTGTTATGTGGAGAATAGTTAACTTGTCGGTCAAAAGCCGCTTCCATCGTGTTGGACAATGAATGGCCCGTTTGAGGTATGAAGCAGCTTTTTCCCCATTGGCTGCCTTGTGTGCCAGGTAACCAGTGTTCGGTGTCAGGCAACAAGTTTCTGTTTGTTGAATATTTAGTTTTGCAGTTTGTGTAACTTGGGGACTTAGATCTTTCACTGTTTGTAAATAAATGATTAATATGCTTATTTGTAGTCAGTGTCTTCTACCTGACTCACCAAACCCATGAACCCATACATCCCCCTCCCATCTGCGGATCACCCCCCCTCACCTGCCAGCACTTGCTCCATCTTTATACATTTGGCTATCTCCCCTCTAGTTTCCAGTGCAGAGGAAGGATCTCAACCAGAGACTTTGACTCCCCATTTCCTTCCACAGATATTGCCCGACACACTGAGTTCCTTCAGCATTGTGTGTGCTGCTCCGGATTCCAGCCTCAGCCCGAGTATGTGTCTCTGGGGTGGCTATAGAGAGTATGATTCCCCTATAGGTTTATTATGCCAGCAATCCCACACTTGACTAGAGAGCTTGGTTAATCTGATGCTCTGTTAATTCGGGGAGAGTGACCGAGGTGGAAGCTGAAATAAGCACAGAGACATAAACTCAGGCCACTGACAGATTTCTTTCCTCGAAGACGCGAAGCAGTTGTGAACAATCTGATGCCATTGGGGGTTCAAAGTTCAATCAAAGGAACAGAAACTGGAATCTTTATCATATTCATGACCTGACTTCTGAGAGCACGTTTGAGGACCTGCTTCTCTCCCAATATTCCTCACGACCTGTTGGTTCATGGACCCATCTTCCTACTGAAAACACAGAGGAGCCAATTTAATTGTGGGCCGAAGGGCCTTTACTGTGCTGTACTATTCTAATTTTGTTAAGAGGAGTGGCCCGACAGTTCGGAGGAAAGAACCAACTTCTCTGTAGTGGTAAGCTACAGGAGGAGGATATTCAGCCTATCTAGCCTGTACTGGCTCTTGCAAAAGCGATCCAGCTTATCCCACTGCTCCACTCTCAGCTCATTGACCTTCAGATGCTCTTTCAGCTTACTTCTGCTCGCTGTGACTTAACCTAATCCCAGGTTCCAATAACTCACTAAGTGAAAAAGTTTCCCCTTTTGTCTCCTGAGGTCAGAGAAAAGGTTCTTTGGCCCATCGAATTCGTGCCACCAATCAGACTGAACCCATTCCTGTTTAACCTCCTAGTCCCCATTTAACCCCATTCCATTTAACTCCCAGTCCCCATTTAACCCAATTCCTGTTTAATCCCTTAATCCCCATTTACCCCATTACTATTTAACCCCCGGTCTCCATTTACCCCCAGTCCCATTTAACACCTAGTCCCCATTTAATCCCATTCCTGTTTAAGCCCCTCAGTCAAGCTCCTATGCTCCGTCCGCCAGAAAAATACAGTGCCACCCATTTTAATTCCAATTCCCATTCCCATATGTCTATCCATGACCTCTTCTACTGTCGTGATGAGACCACACTCAGGTTGGAGGAACAGTGCCTTATATTCCATCTGGGTAGCCTTCAACTTGATGGCATGAACATTGATTTCTCGAACTTCTGGTAATGCGTCCCAACCCCACCCCACTCAGCATTTCTCATCCCCATTTCCCCCTCTAACCTTCTCCCCTTGCCCACCTATTGCCTCCCTCTGGTGCTCCTGCCCCCTTCTGTCACTTTCACCAATCAACTTCCCAGCTCTTTACTTCATCCTTCTCCCTTCAGGCTTCACCCTATTACCTTGTCTTTCTCTCCCCCACCCCCTACCGTTTAAATCTACTCCTCAGCTTTTTCTGTCCAGTTCTACAGAAGGGTTTCGTCCCAAAGCATCGACTGTACTCTCACAAAATTCAAAAAGCACAGAGATGCGCAGTTGAACCTTTTCTAAGCAAAAATGAACAAATTATCTATCTCCTCCCTCATCGCGAGCAATCTTCACTTATGACATCGTCTCTCTCACTCCACTCTTTTATTCTCTCTGCCCATCCCCTCCTCACAGCAATCCAATCTAAGCTATATTTTCAGTTTTGCCCAGTTCTATTGAAAACCTATGATTCCAGAACTTTAACTCTGCTTGATTCTCTGGAGGTGCTGCCTGACCTGCTGAATATCCCAGCGTTCTCTGATTTTATTTCAGACTTCTAGCATCTGCAGGTTTTTATTTTGCTTTACAACTTACCATCCTGGGTTCTTCAATCCAAATAGGTTGAAGTTAAATCAGCTGTAAAATTAATTATGTGCATATTAGTACAAACACTGGCAGGTCCCACCCACTCACTGTCCATGGGAGCCCTAGTTTCACTCTCGTTACCCATGGCTCTCCTACAGCCTAAACATTAGTCTCAGAACTTCTACAGTCCCTTCAATCTTACATAGGTGACCCATTGACATTGGATATGACAGCACAGAAACAGGCCCTTTGTGCTGACCTGTTTTTTGTCAAGTCCCATTGACCCGCACCTGGAACTGAACTCTCAATGCCCCTCCCATCCATGTACTGATCCAAATTTCTCTTAAATGTTGCAATTGAACCCACATCCAGCACTTCCCACTGGAAGCTCGTTGCATACTCACACCATCCATGAGTGAAGAAGTTCCCCTTAAATATTTCACCTTTCACCCTAAACCAATGACCTTCATTTCTCGTCTCACCTAACATCTGGGGAAGGAATATAAAAGAGATCCACAAGAGATTCCACAGATGCTGGAAATCCAGAGTAACAGATACATTTGCCATCTTATTAACACACAAAACTGTACTTGATGTGATGAGACCTCAGCTCAATTCAAAATTGTGGTCTAACCAGGGTTTTATAGAGCTGCAACATTACTTCACGGTTCTTGAACTCATCTCCCAATTAGTGAAGGCCAATACACCATACGCCTTTTTCACGGCTCAATCAACCTGCAGGCAACTTTGAGGGATCTATGGATGTGGGCTCCAGGGTCCCTCTATTCCTCCACATTGCTAGAGATTCTGCCATTCACCCTGTATTCTGCCTTCAAATTAAAGCTTCCGAAGTGAATCACTTCCCACTTTTCAGGATAGAATTCCACGTGCCATTCTCAGCCCAGCTCTGCATCCTATCAATGGCCTGTTGTAATCCTTGCCACCATTTCACACTATCCACAACTCCACAAACTTCATGTTATCTACAAGCTTACTAACACGCCCTCCCACTTCTACATCTGAATCATTTCTAAAAATCACAAAGAGCGGCGGTCCCAGAACAGAGCAGTACAGAGCACCGCAGTTCGCCATCCTCCAGGCAGAATAGGCTCCATCTACAACTACCCTCTGCCTTCTACAGGCAAGCAAATTCTGAACCCCCTCTGTGGGCAAGACTTCTCCTTCGCTGGCACTGTGACAGTGTTCCAGGAACCACAATGTCACCGTGCCACCCCACTATTCTGCCCTCCCTGTCCCTGGTGAGCATTTCTTTTTGCACTACGATGCGTTGCACTGCTCTCCTTGCACCAGTCTGTTGTCTTGTCCTCATGGCTGTATCTGTTGTTGTATTTAATATTACCACGTACACCAGTGAGCTTCAAACAGGGAAGGGATTTCATCGCATCTTGGAGCGTCTGACAATAAATTTATCCAGCCCAGTCATCAGAGAAATCTGCAGAATTGGGCACAATTACCATTAGGGGCCGACTGACTGGGCCTCGTGCCTCTGGATCGCACTGATGTTCAATACTGGGACCCACCAACTCGAGACAGTCCGGAATTCATGGGTGTCCTTCATGGACATTTTCACCCACATTACTAACCTTTGTGCACAGAGCAGAGGCCTAAACTCTGAATGTACTTCGTTGCCATGACAGTATCGCTGGATTTCGAGCGTGGAGCAGAGTCCTGGACTCGGAGTGCATCTTCTCAACTATCCACATCACTGGGTGCAGAGTGGAGTCCTGACCTCTACCTCCTTCACATCCCTGTCTATGTCTATACACCCTAATCTGACCCCCAACTCCATTCACTGTCCTGAAAACCATCCCTACAAACTTAAAAGCACAACTTAGTCTGGGCCATGATCTCAAGAAATACCACAGCTCACATCATCATGACCAAAGACTTATGGGCCATCTCAGTCAGCAGAGATGAGTTGGGCTGAAGGGCCTGTGTCTGTGCTGCTGACTCACAGATCTACTACCTCAGTTGCCCTGCTTATCTGCACATGCTGGTGAACCCCCTGGGCTTTCCAAATATTCCTCACCTTTAAGGATATAAGGCATCGTCAAAGAACATTGGCAGTGTTATGTGCCGTTTTGGTCTCCATATCTAGGAACCAATGTGCTGGCATTGGAGAGGATCCAGAGGAGAATAACAAAACTGATTTGGGAATGAAAGAGTTAATGTATGAGGATTGCTAGCTCTGGGCCGTACTCGCTGGAGTTGAGAAGAATGGTGGGGAGGGATCTTTGACATCTATCAAATACTGAAAGGCCTAAACAGAGTGTATGTGGTGACAATATTTCCAATATTGAGAGAGTCTTGGACCTGAGGGCAGCGCTCAGAATAGGAGATTATGAGGAGTTTCTGTAGCAGAAGATTCATTGCCACAGATGAATGTGGAGGCCAAATCATTGTGTATATTTAAAACACAAGTTGATAGGTTCAGTATTGGTTTCTAAGGTTATGGAGGAAGGCAGGAGAATGGTGTTGAGAGGAAAAAAATCCCTCAATGTGGAATGATGGAGTAAATTCGTTGGGCCGAATGGCCAAATCCTTATGTGTCTGATGATCCTAAACTGGCCATGGAGGTAAAGAATTCAGTCTCCTTACTTTCTGCTCTGCGTAGTTTTCGAAGAAACAGGATGCTGACGAGTAGGATGCTCCCTTGTATTCCAAAGACCGTCAACAGTATCACCAGGAGAATTGTGACAGGTTTCAGTTTGCCTGTGGGGGAGAAAACAACTCAGAACACACGAGCACAAATGGGCCATTTGGCCCTTCGAGACTGGTGAAGCATGCAATGATATGGCAGCTGACCTGAAAGTGTTTAACCCCACTGGTGAGATCGTTCCTGTCCCTGCCACACCCCCTCCTCCCAATTCCAAGGCAGGAAGCACAGGGAAGTTGCTCTTCCAATAATTGTATAGGATGACCAAAAGGTAATAAAGTCACATTGAACGTTGATCTTCGTCTAACATTAATAAGTCCTACACTAATCCCATTTACATTTTCTTATTAATTTTACTGATAACTGATCCTCCCCACCTTCTCTTCAAATCCATCCAACTTTTTCCACTTCCCAACACACTGGGGGCAATTTACAGCAATCAATTAAACCACTGACCCACACATCCTTGGGGTGTGGGAGAAAACCCGAGCAACCGGAGGTGGGGATTGGCCACACCATCACAGGAAGAATCCATTGAGAATAGGATAGGACAGTGTGTAACCCACTACCCTTCCGGGTCCCAGAGTGGGGTTGGACAGAGTGTAACCCACTGCCCCAACAAGTCCCAGAGGGGGAAGAGAGTAGTGTGTGACTGACTGCTTCACCTCAACCAAGAGGGGCAGAGAACATCTTGTAACTCACTGCCCCACCCAATCCCAGAGGGAAGAGGACAATGTGTGACCCACTGCCATACTGGGTACCAGTGTGAGGGAGGATTGTGTGTGAGCCTTTGCCACTCTTCTATAATCTGCACAGTGAGCCAATCATTGTTCATTGGTTGATAAGTGTGTGATCTCTAGCCAGTCACCCCAATGTAATTGTTGTTATCTTTAGTCTCCCATCTACATTCAGCAATGGTCAGCCAGTCCTGTTGGTGATGACACTGGAAGTGAAGGTTGGAAAGCAGACAGGGCTCATGAATAGAAAGTTGATGGGGAAGGGTGTGTGTTGGTGGGTGGTAATAAGCTCAGTATTGTCTTGGGCTGGGGAACGACTCACGTGTGTGACTGACTGTCAGCCATACTCCTTCTCCGATTTCCTCGCCAATCCCGTCTATCCGTACTTTGCAGTAGTACATTGCGGTATCACACTCCTTCACATCCATCCGCTTCATGGAAGCTTTGAAGGAATCCTCCTGGTCAGGCCCAAGGACGCGCCCTGCATACTCTGCCGTCCCGTTGGAAGCTTCAGATGCTTTGCTGTACCAGCTGTAGAACACAATGTCTCCGGAGTGATTGGCATTTGCGCTACAGATCATGAGGTCCGTTTCACCCTCACGTACAAATATACTGGACTGGCCTTGCGTAACCGTGAAGCTCTTGCTTTTTCCTGAAATGGGAAAGGAGAAAGTCAATGCTTCCCATTTGGAAGTTGGCCATTGGGGTGAGAATTAAGGCCCAGTGTTAAAGACTGGAAACATTCAACATTTGAGATTGTTTGTTGTCAATCGTCAGTACAAGAGTTTAAAGGAAGATGAAATCATTGTTTCTCCAGTTCTGATGCAGCATTAAAAAGAGACAATAAGCATAAAAACAAAAAACTATAGTGTATAAATATACACCCATCCTGTAAAATGTGTGGCGCGTGGCCAAGTGGTTAGGGCGTTGGGTTCATGATCTGAAGGTCGTGAGTTCGAGTTTCGGTCAAGGCAGCGTGTTGTGTCTTTCAGCAAGGCACATTACCACATACTGCTCCAGTCCACCCCCAGCTGAAAATGGGTACTGGCAAAATGCTGGGGGTTAACCTCACGATAGACTGGCATCCAATCCACAGGGTAGTCAGATACTCTCAGTCGCTTCACGCCGCCGAAACTGGCATAAGCACCGGCCCGCTGGGCAACAAAGGCTCAGACTTTAACTTTTAACTAATCCTATAAAACACAATGTACAGGTAACTGTAAAGTGACAGTGCATGGGAAGGGTGCTGAGGGCTGTGGAGAGGAGTGGCTGATGTGGATGTAGTGGTGGTGGGGTGGGTTAATGGTGGAGGTGTTGATCAACCTGATAACATTGGGGGAAGTATCTGATTTTGATTCTGATCTTTGATGGTGGATAGGCCAATACCGAGGTTGTGTTTTGCATTTTGAAGGACACATATGACAAGCTGTTCATTGGCTTGTCATATGAAGAGTGTTTGATGGCTCTGGATCTGGGTCTGTATTCGCTGGAATTCAGAACAAGGTGTGACCTCATTGAAACCTATTGAATAGTGAAAGGCCTTGATAGAGTGAATGTGGGGAGGATGTTCCTATGAGGACACAGCCTCGAAAAAGAGGGGCGTCCTTTTAGAAAGGAGATGAGGAGCAGTTTCTTTAGCCATTGAGTGGTTAATCTCTGGGCTTTGTTGCCACAGACAGCTGTGGAGGCCAAGTGTTTATGTATATTTGAGGCAGAGTTTCTTGACTGGTCAGGGCATGAAAGGACACAGATAGAAAGCAGGTGATTGGGGTTGAGAGGAAAATGGATCAGACATGATGAAATGATGGAACAGACTCTTCCAAATTAGGCCAGTTGGACTAATTCTGCACCTATATCTTATGGTCTTATTTTAACTACATGTTGTAGAGTCATCCTATCCATCACTGTGAGTTTCTGTACCACACAGCAATCCAGCATGTTAGGATGCTCTCTACTGTGCATCCAAACACGTCCCATAACCTGTGCTCCTGACTTTCCCTCTGCAACTCTATTCTTGCCATCCTCACTGGGAGACCAGAGTCTGTGCGGGTTGGAAATAATATCACCACCTCACTGACGATCAACACTGGTGTACCTCAAGGATGCATGCTTAGCCCACTGCTCTACTCTCTCTACACTGGCGATTGTGTGGCTAGGCACAGCTCAAATGCCATTCATAAATTGGCTGTCGTCATAATTATTCTTGGTAAAATTTTAGATGGTGATGAGGAGGTGTACAGGAGTGAGAAAGACCAGCTGGTTGAGTGATGTTGCAACAACAACCTTGAATTTAATATCAATAAGACCATTTCATGAAGGGGAAGTCAAGGGAACACACCCCAGTCCTCATCAGAGGTGGAAAGGGTGAGAAGTTTCAAGTTCGTGCGTGTCACCATCCCTGTGGATCTATCCTGGACCCAGGATGTTGATCGAATTACAAAGAAGGTACAACATAGGCTATATTGCATTAAAAGTTTTTGGAGATTTGGTATGTCATCTGCAGATTTGCAGATTTCTACAGATGTACTAACTGATTGCATTACTGCCTGGCATCGAGCGGCCACAGCACAGGATGGGAAAAAGTTGCATAAAGTTTTATTTATATTGTAATTTATAGATTTTATTATTATACATTGCTGCAGCTGTAAAAAAACACATTTCATGACATCTGCCAGTGATATTAAACCTGACTTCATTTTCATCCTCATCCTAACATGCTTCATCATTGTGTGTTATGGAAGGTTTCGTTACTCTGCAGTTTGTCGTCTTTTGTTTGTAGGGATAACGGAGTAGATCAGGAGGAGGGGAAAAGGGTCAGAGGGGGAGCAGTTTGCAGGAGGTTGACGAATTCAAAGTTCACACTGTCAGCTTGTGGACAACCCAGGGGGAAGTAGAAGATGATGTTCTTCTAGCTTGCGTTTGAGCTGACCCTGACAGTGAGGAGACTGGGGATAGATGTTTTGGTGTAGAAATTTGGAATGGAAATGAAGTGGGTAGCAACTGAGAATGGGGAACATCATCCATACGAGCTTGAGTGAGTTTGTGTCAGTCACCATGGAAGCAACAACTTGCCCAAATATCCTGCCGGCATCCTTCAAGGAGAGAAATGGATGATCTCAAACCGGGAATTTACCGCTCAACACTTCGAGGCCCCTCTGAATGTAGCTGCCCCAGTTCAAGAGCCAAGGAGGGGGATAGAATCGCCCCACATGGTAGGTAATCTGGCAGACTTGAGAAAGGGTAAAATGAGGAAACACGAGCCAATCCGTATGCCGGGATCAGAAGTGGAGAGAGTGAGCAATGTCAAGTTCCTGGCTGTCAATATCTCTGGGGATCTAACCTGGCAGCAACATATTGATGCAGTGATAAAGAAGGCAAGACAGCAACTGTATTTTATTAGGAATTTAAGGGGATCTGTTTTGTTACCTAAAACACTTGAAAACTTCTATGGATGTACCATGGGGAGCATTTTGACAGGCTGCGTCAAGTCTGGTATGGGTAGGGGGTGGGGAGGTGTGCTACTGCACAGCATCAGAAGAAGCTACAGATATCTGTAAAATTAGTCACCTTCATCTTGGGTACCAGCCTCCGCAGTATCTAAGACATCTTCAAGCAATGGTGCCTCCGAAAGGTGGCGTCCATCATTAAGGACCCCCATCACCCAAGACATGCCCTCTTCTCATTGTTACCATTGGGAAGGAAGCACAGAAGCCTCAAGGCTCACACACTCAGCGGTTCAGGAACAGCTTCTTCCCTCTGCCATCTGATTTCTCAAGGGATTTTGAACCCATGAACACCACCTCAGATTTTTTAAATTATTTCTGTTTTTGCAGGATTATTAAATTAAGTATTTAATATACATTTATACTTACTGTAATTGATCTGCTTATCTATTACTTTTTCTACATTATCATGTATTGCATTGTATTGCAGCTTAAGTAAACAAATTTCACAACATATGCCGGTGATATTAAACCCGATTCTGTTACTGATTCTGTTTCTGGTTCGGATCCTGCCATCAGTCAGAGTTGGCATTGGGGGTAGAAACTTTGGAATAATGAGGTGGTAAAACGTGAGCAGAAATATTTTAACAAAGAGTGTGATTGGGCTGTGGACTGGACAGTTCAGTAGTTACTATTTCAAATACATTCGACAGTACTGTACAGGAACGGGCCCTTCAGTAAACAATGTTGTGCCAAACTAATTGGTGACCAGATGTCCAATTAAACTAACCCTTCCCAACATAATGTCCGTATCCTTCATTTCCTGCACATCCATGTGCCTGTTTAAAAGCCTGTTGAATGCCTGATTGCATCTGTCTGTGAAAAACACTTGCCCACACTTCTCCTTTGAACATACGCCCTCTCACATTAAATTCATGCCCTCTGGAAATGGACATTTTTCCCCTGTGACAATGATATCAATTGTGTGCTCTGTCTGTGTCTCTAATAAACTATAAACCTCTATCAGGTCAAAGGCATCGGCAGCAGCTGAAGGCAGGCAGTGCACCACCAAACGTGATGAGTTCCTTCTCCTTGTGTGGGGATTTTTCTTATTTTTAAACCATAAAAGAGAGATCGGGTCCAGCGAAGTGGCCATCTTTGAACAAGAAACGGCTGAGGCCAATGAAACAGGTAGCAAGGGGAGTTTTTTTTCCCTTTCGTTATTGCTGATTTGGTCTTGGCTGCCCATAGTACAGTGCAGGCAGGATGGCAAATGTGGCAGTGGAATGCAGCTCTTTCAGGATGTGGCAATTCATGGAACCTGATCGTCTCCCTGATGTCTACAACTGTGGGAGGTGCAGCCAACTCCAGCTCATGAAAGACTACATGATGGAGCTGGAGCAACACACATCAAAGTTGCTGGTGAACGCAGCAGGCCAGGCAGCATCTCTAGGAAGAGGTACAGTCGACGTTTCGGGCCGAGACCCTTCATCAGGACTAACTGGAAGAAGAACTACTAAGAGATTTGAAAGTGGGAGGGGGAGGAGGAGATCCAAAATGATAGGAGAAGACAGGAGGGGGAGGGATGGAGCCAAGAGCTGGACAGGTGATTGGCAAAAGAGATATGAGAGGATCATGGGACAAGAGGCCTAGGGAGAAAGAAGCGGGGGGGGGCGAACCAGAGGATGGACAAGGGGTATATTGAGAGGGACAGAGGGAGAAAAAGGAGAGAGAGAGAAAGAATGTGTGTATATAAATAAATAACGGATGGGGTACGAGGGGGAAGTGGGGCATTAGCAGAAGTTTGAGAAGTCAATGTTCATGCCATCAGGTTGGAGGCTACCCAGACGGAATATAAGGTGTCGTTCCTCCAACCTGAGTGTAGCTTCATCTATACAGTAGAGGAGGTCGTGAATAGACATATCAGAACGGGAATGGGACGTGGAATTAAAATGTGTGGCCACTGGGAGATCCTGCTTTCTCTGGTGGGCAGAGCGTAGGTGTTCAGTGAAACGATCTCACAGTCTGTGTCGGGTCTTGCCAATATATAGAAGGCCACATCGAGAGCACTGGACGTAGTATATCACCCCACCCGACTCACAGGTGAAGTGTTGCCTCACCTGGAAGGACTGTCTGGGGCCCTGAATGGTGGTAAGGGAGGAAGTGTAAGGGCATGTGTAACACTAGTTCCGCTTACAAGGATAAGTGCCAGGAGGGAGATCAGTGGGGAGGGATGGCAGCGGGGGGGGGGGTGGATGAATGGACAAGGGAGTCGCGTTGGGAGCGATCCCTGTGGAAAGCAGAGAGAGCGGGAGAGGAAAAGATGTGCTTAGTGGTGGTGGGATCCCGTTGGAGGTGGCGGAAGTTACAGAGAATAATATGCTGGACCCGGAGGCTGGTGTGGTGGTAGGTGAGGACAAGGGGAACCCTATTCCTAGTGGGGTGGCGGGAATATGGAGTGAGAGCAGATGTGCGTGAAATGGGGGAGATGCATTTGAGAGCAGAGTTGATGGTGGAGGAAGGGAAGCCCCTTTCTTAAAAAAAAGGAGGACATCTCCCTCATCCCGCCACTAAACACATAGTTAAGAAGGAAAGAAAAGTTTACGAGAGGTTCAAGAAACTTGGTACTGTTCGAGCTCTAGAAAATTACAAGGTGGCTAGGAAGGAGCTTAAGAATGAAATTAGGAGAGCTAGAAGGAGCCACGAGAAGGCCTTAGTAAGAAGGATTAAGGAAAATCCCAAGGCATTTTACAAGTATGTGAAGAGCAAGAGGATGAGCCGTGTGAGAATAGGACCAATCAGGTACAAAAGTGGAAAGATGTGCATGGTGTCGGAGGCAGAAGCGGAGATACTTAATGTAAGCTTTGCTTCAGTATTCACCAGAGGAAAGAAACTTGGCAATTGTAGGGATGACGTACAGCAGACTGAACCACTTGAGCATATAGACCCTAAGGAAAAGGGTGTGCTGGAGATTTTGAAAAGTATTAAGTTAGATATGTCTCTGGGACCAGACGAAATACACACCAGGCTACTGTGGACAGTAAGGAAGGAGATTGCTGAGCCTCTGTTGATGATCTTTGCATCAGTAATATGGATTAGCGAAGCACTAGAGGATGAGAGGGTTGCAAATGTTGTTCCCCTGTTCAAGAAAAGGAGTAAAGATAACACAGGAAATTATAGACCAGTGACTCTAACTTCAGTGGTGGGCAGGTTGTTGGAGAAGATTCTGAGAGGCAGGATTTATGAGCATTTGGAGAGACAATCTGATTAGGGATAGTCAGTATGGCTTTGTCAAGGGCAGGTCATGCCTTACAAGCCTGATTGAGTTCTTTGTGGATGTAACAAAATACATCGATGATCGGAGAGTAGTGGATGCACTGCATATGGATTTCAGTAAGGCAGTTGATAAGGTTTCCCATGCAAGGCTCTTTCAGAAATTAAGACAACATGGGATCCAGGGAGACTTTGCATTGTGGATTCAGAATTGGCTTGCCTACAGAAGGTCAGGGGTGTAGATGGTTTGTATTCTACATGTAGGTCAATGATGTGGTGTTCTGCAGGGATCTGTTCTGGGACCCTCCTCCTCTTTGAGAGTTTTATAAATGACCTGAATTAGGAAGTAGAAATGTAATTTTGTACGTTTGCTTTTGACACAAAAGCTGAAGGTGTTGTGAATAGTCTGGAGGGTTGTCAGAAATTACAATGGGACATTGATAGGATACAGAACTGGCTGAGAAATGGCAAATGGATTTCAACCGAGATAAGTGTGAAGTGGTTCATTTTGGTAGGTCAAATTTGAAGACAGAATATGAAATTAATGGTAAGACTCTTGGCAGTATGCCGGATCACAGAGATCGAAAGGACACTCAAAGCTGCTGCGCAGGTTGATGGTGTTGTTAAGAAGGTGTATGGTGTGATGGTCTTCAACAACCATGGATTGAGTTCAAGAGTGTGAGGTAATGTTGCAACTGCAGTATTAGACATTGGCCAGACCCCACTTGGGGTACTGTGCTCAGTTCAGGAAGGATGTGGATAACATAGAGAGTGTGCAGAGGAGATTTACAAGGATGTTGCCTGGATTGTAGAGTGTACCTTATGAGAATAGGTGAGTGAACGTGGCCTTTTCTGCTTGGAGGGATGGAGGATGAGACGTGACCTGACAGAGGGGTATGAGATGATGAGAGGCTTTGATCGTGTGGATAGTCAAAGGCGTTTTCCCAGGGCTGAAGTGGCTATCATGAGAGGGCACAGTTTTAAGGTGCTTGGAAGCAGGTAATGGGGGTTGTGAGAGGTAAGTTTTTCACACAGAGAGTGGTGGATGTGTGGCACGCACTGCCAGTGATGGTAGTAAAAACAGATAAGGGACTCTTAGATACAGGGAGCTTAGAAAATAGAGGGCTATGTGGTAGGGAAATTCTAGGCAGTTTCTAGAATAGGTTACATGGTCGGCACAACATTGTGGACTGAAGGGCCTGTAAAGTGCTGTAGGGTCTATGTTCTATGGTCTAGGTCTCTGATCAGTTTCTGCCTCTCCAGGGAAAACAGCGCACGTTCGGCCTTGACCAGCCATGACCAGATTCTGTTTGTGTGGTGTGTCTGATTCGCACTTACAAGGAGATACTTGAAGGCTGACTTACCTCTCACTGTGAGATTCGTCCCCGCCCCATATATTTCCCATTCCTTAGACTCTAACTTGCAGAAGTACATCGCAGAATCACTCAGCCGCACGTGCTTCAGTTGCAGGGAAACATCTGAGCTGTTAGTGGAGGGATCATCCCCTTGAGGTCTCAAGAAGCGGCCTCTGTACTCTGCTGTTTCATTGGTCACTTCTGTTCCATTTTGGGCTCCCTTGACCCAGTGGTGCGACCATATCTTATTCGTGACATTGTGTCTGCATGGAATAACCACCGTCTCCCCTTCTGTGGCAACAATGCTGGACTTGTCCTGAATGACCACAAACTTCTCAGCACCAATGCCTGAAAGCAGGGAGCAAACTTTAAAATGGGTAAATTGGTTTATTATGGTCACATGTACTGAGGTACAGTGAAAAACTACGTTTTGTCTGCCATCCATACAGATTATTTCATCACATCAATTCAATCAGTTCGTGCAAAGGAGGAACAATAGCAGAATGGATAATAAAGTGTTACAGTTACAGGGAAAGTGCAATGCAGGCAGAGAATAACATGCAAGGTTGATTGTGTTGTATTTTAATGCACACAGCATAGGTAATAAAATGGACGATCTTGAAATTCAGTGACAGATCAGCAAATATGACGTTATGGCCATCTCTGAAACTTGGCTAAAGGATGGCTGCCATTGGGAGCTTAACGTCCAAGGATGTACGGTATATTGGAAAGATAGTTTAGTAGGCAGAGGGGGTGATGTGGCTCTGTGTATAAGAAATAACATTAAGTCATTGGAAAGAGATGACACAGAATTGCAAGGTGTACAGTCTCTATGGGTTGAGTTAAGAAACGGCAAGGGTAAAACGTCCCTAATGTCAGTTGTATACAGGCCTCCAAAAACAGCACCCGGGATGTGGATTACAAATTACAGCAGGAGATACAAAAGATGTGTCAAAAGGGCAATGTTATGAGAATCTTTCTTTCTTTAGTAATCTTTTTATAGATTTAAAAGGAGTAAAAATACAATCAAGTGGAGAATTATCTCAAATATATATATCAGTAACAGTCCAACCGAGATTAAGATAGACATTTTCAAATTTATAGATATTGTTAAACTAGTATAAAATATATAATAAAAAAATGAAAATAGCAATTCTCCCCTTATCAGTTTATGAAGAGAAAAGAAAAAAAACATTGAGTTTTAAATGAAGAGGAAAAAAATCCCACTACACTATGTTAAAAAAAACAAAAAAAAAAGGGACTGAGCAGTCCATTTTGAGGATACGACCAAAAAGAAAGAAAGACTTTCTGATCAAATCTAAAATTTTGAAAAAAGATTGAAAGAGTAATAAATCAAATTAAATGAAAATATTGGATAAAAGGTCCCCAGATTTGCTCAAGTTTAAAGGATGTATCAAATGTCCGATTTCTTATTTTCACTAAACTTAAACAGGACATAATGGAGGAGAGCCAATAAAAGACTGTCGGTGGATTAGAATCCTGCCACTTCAATAAAATGACTCTCCAAGTCAGTAAGGTTCGAAAAGGCTATCATACGTTGAGCGTAAACAGGAATACTTCCTGCTTCCAGTGGGATAATCCCAAAAACTGCCACTAGCAAATGAGGTTGTAGATCCAGATCCAAAACTTTTGATAGCATTTTAAAAACTTCTCTCCAAAAGTTATCTAGCTTGATACAAGACCAATACATGTGAGTTACAATGGGCAGCTCAGTATTACATCTGTCACAAATAGGATTGATATTGGAGAAAATACGCGCGTTTATCCTTTGACATATGGGCCTGATGCACTACTTTGAGCTGTATCAAGGAATATCGGGCACCAATAGATGAGTTATTAACCAAATGAAAAGTTTTACTCCATTGATTATCTGAAAATGACTCTTGAAATTCCGATTCCCAAGCGCATTTAATTTTATCATTAGATGTCATTCGTGAGTTCAATAACGGTTTATAGATTATAGCTATCAACCCTTTTTGAAATGGTTTAAACTGAAAGAGAGCATTTGTCATATGAGGTGGATAAGCAACAAATATGGCAACAAACCTCGTAAAAAGTTCCTAATTTGTAAATATCTAAAAAAGTGTACATCAGATAAATCACATTCATCCACGAACTGAGAAAAAGACCTTAAACAGTCCTCTAAAAACAAATCTGAAAAAGTTATTATTCCCTTGGTTTCCAAATTTAAAAAAGCCTTATCCAAAATTGATAGTTTAAAAAATATTGAGATGGATATTACCAGAAAGGATAAAATTATTTAACTCAAAAATCTACGAAACTGAAACCAAATTCTTAACATATGTTTATTAATGGGATTAAAATCTTGTCTACTAATCTTAGAAAACAAAAAGGGAAGAGGAGCTCCCAGTAAAGAGGTCAAAGAGAATCCTTTCACCGAGTTTTCCTCCAAATCCAACCATGAAGGACATTCATGTGTACCTGAATAGTGAATCCAAAAAGTAATATACCCAATATTAATTGCCCAAAAGTTCATTCTAAAATTTGGCAAAACTATACCACCATCCTTTTTTAATTTCTGCAAACAGGGTTTGCTCAATCTAGGATTTTTATTTTACAGGGTTCCGTTAGTCTCATGAGACAATCGATTTGCACCTTGGAAAGTTTCCAGGGTGCAGGCCTGGGCAAGGTTGTATGGAAGACCTGCATTTGCTCATGCTGCAAGCATTCCCTCTCCACGGAACCGATGTTGTCCAAGGGAAGGGCATTGGGACCCATACAGCTTGGCACCTGTGTCGTCGCAGAGCAAAATGTATTTAAGTGCCTTGCTCAAGGATACAACATGTTGCCTCAGCCAGTGCTCGACCTAGCGACCTTCAGATAACTAGACGAACGCCTTAACCACTTGGCCATCCTAAAAACTAGGATTTTTATTGTTCCCAATATAAGATAAGGTTATTATATTATGTTATACTCTATTCTATCAAAAAACTTTTTAGGAACAAAGGAAGGAACTGCTTGAAATATATAAGAGTTTCGGTAAAACTATCATTTTATTATCATTAATTCTACCTATTAATGATAATGTCATAGGAGACCATTTAGAAAGATTTGTTCGGTGTAGTCAATTAATGGAAAAAATATATTTATAGAGATCCTCAATATTTTAGTAATTTTAATACAGAGATAGATAAATTAATTTTTAGCAATACTAAAAGGTACTTGATGATTTGGATCCGAGTAATTATAAATAGGAAGTAACTCACCTTTATGTAAATCTAATTTATACTCAGTAAAACTACTGAATTCAGAAAATATAGATAACATAGAAGGAACAGATTTCCTAGGATCTGAAGTATAAACTAACAGGACATGTGCATATAAAGAAACCTTGTGTATTTTGTCCACTCTTTTAATACCCTGAACAGTGTTAGAATCTGTAAGAGCAATAGCAAGGGGTTCTAAAGCCAAGTTAAATAATAAAGGGCTAAGACGACATCCCCGCTGTGTATCTCTGTATAATCTAAAATAGGGAGATCTTTTTTATTATTAGTTATAACCGCAGCTATAGGAGCATGATAGATCAAATTAATCCAGGAAATAAATCCCGGGCCAAGATGACATCTTCCCAAAGCCTCAAATAAGTAAGACCACTCCACCCTATCAAGGGCTGTCTCCGCATCAAGAGAAGCAACACATTCAAATTCTTTCGATGGAGAAGAACGAATACTATTTAATAATCTTCGACTGTTAAAACGGCAGCCGGTGATATTAAACCCGATTCAGATAGTGATGTCGTTTCCGGTTCTGATCCTGCCATCAGCCGGAGTTGGCATTGGGGGTAGAAACTTTGAAAGAATGAAGTGGTAAAACGTGAGCAGAAATATTTTAACAAAGTGATTGGGCTATGGACTGGATAATTCAGCAATTGCTATTTTAAAAACATTGGACAATACCGTACAGTAACGGGCCCTTCGGTAAACAATGTTGTGACAAACTAATTGGTGACCAGATGTCCAATTAGACTAACCCTTCCTAACAAAATGTCCGCATCCCTGATTTCCTGCACATCCATGCGCCTGTTTAAGAGTCTGTTCAATGCCCTATTGTATCTGCCTCTACCTCGACCACAACCAGAGCATTCCAGGCACCCGCCATTCTCCATGTAAAACAATTGCCCACACGTCTTTGAACAGACCCCCTCTCACTATAAATGCATTCACTCTGGTATTAGACACTTTTCCCTGTGAAAATGATATCAACTGTCTGCTCTGTCTGTGTCTCTTATAAATTATAAACCTCTACCAGGTCTCTGCTCAGCTTTTGCTGCTCCAGAGAAAACAACCCACATTTGTCCAACCTTCCCTTATAGCACCTGCCCGCTAAACCAGACGGACTGCTGGTAAACCTCTTCTGCTCCTTTTCCAAAACCTCACCCTCCTCCTTATAACGGGTGAACAGAACTGAATGCAATACCAGATGCAAACTAAATAATTATGTAAAGCTGCAATGCAACTTCCCAACTCTTGAACTGATTTCTTTGAGTAATTATGGAAAATAAGCCGTAAGCCTTCTTTTCCATCCTATTAACGTATCTGGCCCCCTTCAAGGGAACTTTGGACTTGGACTCCAAGATCCTTCTGCTCATTTGTACTGTTAAGGAACTTGCCACTAACAGCGTACTCGGTGTATACATTTGAATAATGTTACTGTCCAAGAGCAAACAGGGAGGTATTTGACTGGGAGGTGTTTGCCAGGCTCTGGAGAAAAGCTGAAGCGTGTAATTGTTGGTGCATGGACTCAGTACAGACAGAATGGGCCGAGTGTCCCCTTTTGAAAGATCAACTCTCAATCTCCCGCCCTAGATTCTGCCTGACTTACGAGTTCCTCCAGCATTGTGTTTGGTTCATTCCAGGTTTCAGCACCAACAGCCTCTTTGGAATTGGTATTAGTTCATTATTGTCCCATAATCTGAGGTACAGTGAAAAACTTGTCTTGCATACTGTTCATTCAGATCAGATCATTACATGGCGCTGAGTGAGGTAGTACTCGGTAAATCAATAGCAGAGTAAAGTGTAACAGTGACAGAGAAAGTGCAGTGTAGGGAGACAATGCCGTAACGAGGTAAATTATGAGGTCAAGAGCCCATCTGATCATACCAGGGAACCAGTTAATAGTCTGATAACAGTGGGATAGAAGCTGTCCTTGCGCCTGGTAGTTTGTGGTTTCAGGCTTTTGTATCTTCTGCCCAATGGGAGAGGGGAGACGAGAGAATGTCCTGGGTGGGTGGGGTCCTTCATTATGTTGGATGCTTCACTGAGGCAGCAAGAAATCAGAAGACAGAGTCCTTGGAGGGAAGGTTTGATTTGTTACTACTCACCCCCTCTCCCACATTTTCTGTTCTGGAACGATTTTATCATTATCCAGGGTGTGAAATTCTAACAATGAAAATTTAAAACCTGCAGATGCGGGAAATCTGTGGTAAAAAAAAAAACAACTAGATATGCTGGAAACGCTCAGTAGGTCAGGTAGCATCTGTGGGAAGTGAAACAGAGTTAATGCTTGAAGTGGAAGATCTTTCCTCAGCACTAGGCAAAAATTGTTTACAAGATATTTCTTTCTTCTTGTTTACCCTCCTTCTCTTCCCTGAGGATTGGTCACAGATCTGAACATTTTGCTGCATCTCTCCTCACAGTAGCTGACTGACCTGCTAAGTAACTCCAGCATTTTCCAGCCTTGACCAAATTCTGTTCGGGTGGTGGGTCTGATTTGCTTAGACAAGGAGATGCTTGATGATTGGCTTACCTCTCACTGCGAGATTCGTCCCTGCCCCATACATTTTCCATTTTATTGCCTCCAACTTGCAGAAGTACATCCCAGAATCACTCGGCCGCACGTCCTTCAGTTGCAGGGAAACATCTGTGCTGTTAGTGGTGGGATCACCCCCTGGAGGTCTGAAGAAGCGGCCTCTGTACTCTGCTGTTTCATTGGTCACTTCTATTCCATTTTGGGCTCCTTTAAACCACTGGTAGGACCATACTTTATTCGTGAAATTGTGTCTGCATGGAATAACCACCGTCTCCCCTTCTGTGGCAACAATGCTGGACTTGTCCTGAATGACCACAAACTTCTCAGCACCAATGCCTGAAAGCAGAGAGCAAACTTTAAAATTGGTAAATTTGTTTATTATGGTAAATGTACTGAGGTAAAGTGAAAAACTACGTTTTGTTTGATCATTTTACAGATCATTTTATCACATCGATTCAGTGAGTTATTGTAAAGGAGGAACAACAGCAGAATGGGGAATGAAGTGTTACAGTTACCGAGAAAGTGCGGATCGGAGCCTGGAAAAGAGGAACCTAGGAGTACGAGTGCACAGCTCATTGAAAGCGGCAGACAGGTAGTGAAGACAATGTTCAGTACGCTGAACTTCAGTCAGAGCTTTGCGGACAGGAGTCCAGAAGTTATGTTTCTGTTGTACAAGTCGTTGGTGAGGCTGCACTTGGAATATTTTGTACAGAGCTGGCCACCCTGTTACAGATGTTATTAATTAGAAAGCGCGCAGATATGGTTTACCTGGATGTCGTCAGAATTTGGGGGCCTGAGTTACAAGGAGAGGTTGCATAGACTAGTACTTTATTCTCTGGAATGTAGGAGATTGAGGGGGTCACCTGATAGGGGTATGAAACACAATAAAGGGCATAGATATTCTGAAAGCAGCATTTTACACCGGGGGAGGGTTGTTGTTATCAACAAGAGAGCATGGGTTTAAGATTAGACGAGAGAGTTTTGAAAGGGATATTAGACAATTTCTTCACACAAATGGTGTTACGTGGCTGAAATGAGCTGACAGAAATGGCGGTGGCGGCGAGTAAACTACAAATATCTTAAGGCCTTGTAGATGAGTACATGGGTCGGAGGGATTTAGGGAGCTGTGGGCCAAACGCGGGCAGATGGGACGAGTTCGCTGGTTAACACGATCGACAAGGACGAGTTGGGCCGAAGGGCCTGTTTCGGGGCTAGGAGTCCACAATCACTGAGGCTAAAATTCTACAGAATAATCCAAGTGCGGCCTCACGGTCACTGGTACATCTGTAACAAAACCTCCCAACTCCCACACTCAAGAGATTCTGCACATGCGGGAAATCCAGAGTAACAGGACGAACTCGGGAGGTCAGGCAGCAGTTGTGGAGGGGAATAACCAGTTGTGTTTCGGGCTGAGACCCTTCATCATGATTGGAAAGGAAGGAGGGAGAAAGGAGAAGTCTGCGTCCTCAGTGTTCGACCTGGAATTCAGCTCCCCCTTCCCCAGTCGGCTAGTCAGGGGGTCGATGTCGGAAGCCCGGAGACTAGAAGCCCGAACGTTGTTCTCGGAATTGGTGGACTGTCCGTGTGTGCGCGTGGGAGGGAGGGAAGGAGCTTGTTTTGTTGCGTTTTGTTGTGCTTTATGTTGTTCTGCCGACATTGCGGACATTAATGTTGGCGCCGGAATGTGTGACGACCCTCGCGAGCTGCCCACAGTGCCTCCGTAGGTCGTGAACGCAAATGAAGCAGACGAACCTTCCCGCTTTTCCCGCGCTGCACATTGCCTTCTCCCCCAAGCTGTAGCCATAAAGGAACAGAAAGCTACTTACCGGAGGAGACTGTCAGGAGCCACAGAATGGCGCCCACCTCCATCGTTACTCCACTAAAACAGAGGAGATATTTAGTGTTCGCTACTTCTCCCTTCTTACAACCGAGCCTCCTCGTGCAACCTGTTGGAAAATTGGGAGGGATGAAGTACTGTCCACTGGATTTTTCCCGTTGATTTCCGAATCACTGGAACGAGCTGGATAAACCACTAGGAGAGTTACAAAGAGATTAGGAGCGGGGGAAACATGACAATAAGCGCTTCACTGACGTTAGGGACGTTCAGCGATGAGCCACGTCCTCTTCTTGGTAAGATTCCCTTTTGGACTGACAGATTCCAAACACAGTTTCACGTTCATATCCCTCACCGCGCAGCGCGCGAAGAAGGCAATTCAGCCCACGCCGATCGCCGGCTCTACTCCAGTGCTGACTGGGCTACACATTCTCCCCTCACTTCCCTTCCACTCCTCCCGTAATTCGCTCCCACGCTTGAGACAATTCCCAGATCCAATCCACAAGTCGTAGGGACGCGGAATGAATCGTAGCTCCCGGCGGTGTGGGGGGAGCCCACACGGCTGGTGCACCCGCAGGGAATCAGGCGGAATATGCAAACTCCACCCATACAAACTGCGCCAAAGATCGGGGTCGAAACCGCGGACGCAGGAGCTGCGAGAAAACAGCGCTAACAATTGCGGCAAAGGTTCAATGTAGAAAACCGAAATGGTTAACGAAAGCTTGCGAAACTGTCGTATCTCAGTTAATGTAAATTATTTCGTATTTGACTTCAATCCCCACAACAACGTGTCACTTTAACGGAAGAGGTTAAATAATTGGTAACTTATCAGTTGGTAATAGTTGGTGAAATGGGCTGTCCAGGGAGGGAGAGCACCTCTGCTGAAGCGGCTTGACCTCTCCCGGGACAACTCACCTACCCTTGGGTTCCACCAGACGCTCAGCTCCAAGTACCTGTCTGCATGCGAAAGCGGCCACACTCGGGTACACCGCTTCCACAAACGGGCTAAACCAGGTGAAGACAGCCAATGGACCTCATACTCGAGTGAGATAGGGAAATCCCCGTCCTATGATACGAAGGAAACTAATGGAAATCTATTGAATGGGAAACAGAATTAATGTCGATCTCCTCCGCCGGACTGGACAGATGTGATCAACAGTGAGATCCAACAGCCAGGAAGGCGGTTCTGCAACACTCCGTGGACAGCGCACGGCATGACAAGGCACGGAAGAGGTCATGGTCACCCACTACAACCAAGGAAGACCCCACTTTGTGTCGACTACACGTACCACTGCACCCGGACATCCGAGGGTAAGAGTGTGGAACTGTTCCTGTTAACTTTCCCACGTTAGAAACCCCGCGCGGGTCTCCTGTGATTGTTGGTACGCCGGACAACCGCCAACAAACGAATCGCGTCGTTCACACCTCTTGACGGAATAGATAAAACAATTAAGATAGCATATTGTAGATTTTGGAAATATGAAATAAAAACAGAAAATGCTTTAAAAAACTCAGCAGGTCACGCACCATCTGCGAAAAGAGAAACAATTAATATTTCTACCCTGAGTCACAGCGAGATGTTAACGTTTCCGTTTTGCCTGAAGGATCTTAGAACTGTAAACATTAACAGTAATTTCCATTCCATGGACCCCCACTATTTCCTGTTTTATTGGGAATTAGGGAAGGTTCCACAATTCGATGCAGTTCACAATCCGCAAGAGAATGGAAATTACAGAACTTTTATATCGTCGAAGACAAATTCTCCCAGATCCCTCCCGGAAAAGCTAATAATTAATAAAAGTTTAGTTCTAATTCTACCTTTGCTCTTTATCAGGTAAATTATCCGAGACCCCACATGCGTCCGAGATGACTACTCCCTGCCGATAAATCCGGCTAGGTTTCAGATGCCAACTAACTTTGCACTAGATCTTTACCCCGCTCCCACCCTTGCCTGTCTCACGGCGTCCGGTTTCCGGCCGCGTGTAAAACTGGTCGCTCAGCGTTCAGCAGCTGCGGTAGCGGTGTGAAGAGCTGATGCATGCAAACCGCCCGCTCCGTGCTCAGCCCAGCGAGAAGCAGCTCTAACTCACTGCACCACCGATTATAGGATTATAGGAAGGATGAGGAGAGGGTGCAAAATAGTTTTACCGGGATTCTGGCTGGATTAGATGGCTTCATATGGCTTGTGTTATATTATGAGGACAGACTAGACAAGTCGAGCGTGTACGATAGAGTGTGAACTGTAAAGGGGGAGAAGGTTGCAGACCACGTGCTGGTCAATGGGCTGAGTACAGAATGCTATTTTATAGATATGATGGAACAAAGGAGCTCTGTGCTGAGTGATTCTGTGGGTCACAGTCGTGCACACACTCCTACACACAAATATACACGTTCATTCAGAAACACACAGACATACACACAACCACACATACACACACAAACTGTTACAAGCAGCGACTGAAGTGCACCTAAGTGCAGGACACAGGCACGGAGATAGGTTTGAGAGGTCCTTGCACCGTTGCGAAAGTGGAACAGATAGCCAGGAGGATTCTTGACACGGAGTCGGGGTTTTCATAGAATAACTTGTGTTCGGTCGGAGGGCACAAGGGGCTGACGGAAACCGGTTTTAATTGGGAAACGTGAAATGTAGGATGGATGTGCATAGATTTAGGCAGTTTGTGACGAATCGCCATGGGGTCACTCAACCTATCTAGACGGGGTTTTCATGGAATAACTTGAAGCTAGACCTGAACTTAGAACTAACGGTTCTAAGCGATCGGGAAACGAAGTTTTCACACGGGAATAGACCAACGAACTTGCGACCCGTGGTTGTGACGCCAGAGTTCTTATCTTGCGGTCTCTGGTGAAAACCAGATGTGCTGTAATTAAGTGAACTAGCAGCAACTGGGAATCTAATGACTAGAATTAATGTATAATCAAGGAGATAGGAGCGAGATGGGGGACAGCCAGTCGGGACCATGACACAGACATACACACTCAAACACAAACACACGCAGAAATATACAAATACACACACACTTACATAAATATACGCACTCATACGTACACACGCGCACACAGTCATTCACAACAGACACACACTCAATATACAAACATATACGTCACACTGATTTTACTGTTGGAAGTTATTCCCATGGAGTCCGGCGTTTACCTACAGGACAAATTGATTTTGCTTTAACCAGACGTCAATCAGAGAGTCACTCCTCCTGGGGCGAATGCTCCCCGATCCAAAGCTTCCATCGTCCCCATGCTCTGTCTGATCTACATGTCCCCCACTCTCTCCACCCCGCATGCGCTGTGTATACCCGAGTGAGGTAAAGCTTTGTGCATTGAGGAGCTTCGGTGTCTGTGTGCTGCTGCGTGAGCTGCGAGCAGTTCCGTCGTTAACTTAAATATACAATGGTAAGGTCCTGATCCGGAGTTTATGGGATAGTTGCAAAACCAGTTATAGGAGGTATCGGCGCCCTTAAAGCACATTAAGGTGGAGAAATACCCTAAGCCTGATGAAGTGCATTCTTGGATTTCATGTGAAGCTACGGAAGAAATTGCAGAGGCACTTGCAAGAATTCTTGGATGCTCCTTACCTACGGGAGAGGTTCCAAAGGACTAGAGGATGGCTAAGGTTCATTCATAGGGGCAGAAAAGACAAAAGATTAAAGATTGGTTTCACCTATCACATGGACATCGAAACATACAGTGAAATGCATCGCGTGCGTCAATTCATATCAGCGAGGATTGTCGCCACGCTTCCGGGGCTAGCTTAGCATGTCAATAACTCAGTAAGCCGAGCAATAACTGCACGCCTTTGGAATGCCTGAGGAAATCGGCGTGCCCGTAGGAAACCCACATGGTTTCCTTGCTGACAGTGGTGATAATCGTACTCCGATCTAACAGCTAATCATGACGTTACTCTTCCAAGTGAGCCTAACATCGGAGGTGATAAAATATTGGAATTAAATCTGATGGACGGGATCTACCAGCATTTAGATAAACAGGACTGATTAGCTTTATGTGTGGGAAATGACATCTCACTCTCATGGTGTGGTCCGTAAATTCCACATTCCAGTTCATGGTCCGGTCTATCGATTCTTATTCCAGGTTTTCCGGTTTCCCCCAGGTTCCGTTGGGTTCCATAATTGAGGCACCTGATTCGCTTTTTGGGCTGGCACATAAATACCTCTGCAAACCAAGGATTTCCTGCTGGACAGTTCCCTCCCCTTCCTTCTGAAACCTTCGCCTGAAATCTCGTCAGTATCGCTGTCAAGTTCAACCGCCGGAGTGAGACCGGAGTCTTGCCACGCTAAGATAAGGAACTATCTATTGTTGAGTTTGGAACTGTCTCTTTGTGTTCCCGTGTTTAGAGTCCGTGTTCTGCGTACGAGCCCTGGCCCTACATCCTGTCCTCAAGGAGGGGTCCTGACCCTGTGTTTTCTGTCCTTGTGCTCAAGTGCAAGGCTCTGTGTTCCTGAGTTCCAAGACCAAGTCCAGGCGCCCGTGTTCCAGCCCTGTCAACGTCTGAGCTTCCTGTCCTCATCCAGTTCTGGTGCCTCTCACTGTCCATGTTTCTCGCCCAGCCCAGGATTACCTCGCACAGCCCGGTGCTGGAGATTCCTCGTCCTGTGCTGGATCGTCCCCATCCGCATCCTCGGCAGTTCACCTGGACAGTTTACCTCGGCAGTTGACCTTGTCAGTCGTCCTGGCCCTGCGTCCTAAAAAGGGTCCTGGCCCTGCGTCCTAGGAAGCATCCAGGCGCTGCGTCCAAGAATGTGTCCCAGCCCTGCGAAAGCATCCCGGCCCTGCGTCCTAGGAGGAGTCCCGGCTCCGCACCCGAGAGCCTAACCAAGCCGAGTCCAAGAACCCAGCCAAACCTAGTCCAAGAGCCTCGTCCTGCCCTGGAGTACCTCGTCCAGTCCACGTGCAAGGCTCTGAGTGTCCAGTCCAATTCCAAGGCTCTGTGTTTCTGTGTTCCAAGACCAAGTCCAGGTTCCGTGTTCCAGCCCCGTCCAAATCTGAGCTTCGTGTCCTCGTCCTGTGCTGGAGATTCCTCGTCCTCTGCAGGAGATCCATGTCCAGTCCTTGAGTACCTCGTCCTGTGCTGTAGTACCTCGTCCTGTCCTGTAGCCTCGTCCTGTCCTTGCCAAGATCCTAGTACCGAGTCCTTGCCCAAAGCCGGGTTCCTGTTCCGAGTCAAGACCCAGGTTCTGAGTCCCAACCAAGACCCAGGTTCTGGGTCCTTGTCCAGACTCTGGTTCCGAGTTCCATCTTCCTAGTCCAGGCTCCTTGTTCCTAGTTCCACGTCCGTGTCCCGTATTTCTAGCCCAAGTCCTAGCCCAGGCCCTGAATCCTAGTGTCGTCCAGGGCCTGTGTTAATGTCCAGAGTCGTTTCTTCCTGACTCACCTTGCTATCTCGATAATTCTAGTCCTGTTCCTAATACTTCAGCGACTGTCTTGTATTTGGGTCCGCTACCAGCGCCACTTTGCAACACTCACAACACTATTAGAAATTATAAAAGAAGTAACCAAGAGGACTGATGAGGGCAAAGTGGTGGATGTGGTCTATATGAACTTTAGCAAGACCTTTGACGAGGTCCCTTGTGGAAGGCTTGGGATCCGGGGTGAGAGAGCTAAGTGGATTCATCATTGATAGGAAGCAGAAGCTAATGGTGGAAGGTTGCTTTCCGGACTGGAGGTCTGTGACTAGTGATGTCCCACAGGGACTGGTGCGCCCATTGTTGATCATAATTTACATCAACAACTCGGTTGAGAATGGTTAGTTTGCACTTGACACCAAAATAGCTGGTACCATAGGCAGTGCAGAAGATTATGAAGAACAACAGCGGTTCTTGATCGGCTGACTAAGTAGGAAAAGTTATATTGACGAATAGCGTTGAATTCAATTTTGTGGGCTGTTTTGCATTTTAACCAAGGTCGAACTTTCACAGTTAGTGGCTGGTCGCTGGGGAGTGCTGTAGAACAGAGGGACCGAGGAATACAAATACACAGTTCCCTGCAAGTAACATCACCGCTAGACAAGGAGGTGAAGAAGGTATTTGGCGCACAGAATCAGAGTTGAAATTTCAACTTGCAGTTCTACAAGACATTGATAAGGCTGCACCTCTTTTGGTCACCCCGCTGTCGGATAAGCTATCACAAGTCCTGGCAATGCGCCCACTAACGCCAAGCAATCAATCTCTGAAGATACTAGAGTCACCCATTTTATGATGATGGAATAGATGGCTTTGTTACCAAGGCTACAGATGATATGAAGATTGGTGGAGTGGCTAGTAGGTCACTTGCAGCGGGTCCAGAGGAGGTTCACAAGGATGATTTCAGGAATGAAAGGGTTACTTTTCGAGGAACATTTGATGGGTCTGGGTCTGTACCCGCTGGAATGCAGGATGAGGGGGAATCTCATTGAAACCTTTTGAATGTTGAAAGATCTAGGCAGACTAGATGTTGAAAAGATGTTCCCCATGTTGGGGGAGGCTAGGACAACAGGGCACAGCCTGAGGATAGAGGATCGTCCATTTAAAACAGATTTCTGTTGGAAATTTCTTTAGGCAGCGGGTGGGGAATTTGTGGAATTTGTTTCCACAGGCATCTGTCGAGGCCAGGTATTTTGACATGTTTAAAGCAGAACTTAATAGGTTCTTGATTAGATATGGAATCAAAGGTTACTGGGAGAAAGCCGGGGAGTGGGGCTGAGGAAGGAAACAAAGGATCAGCCATGATTAACGGCGAGGCAGACTCGGTGGGCCAAATGGCTTAATTATGCTCCTCTGTCTAATGGTCTTATGGTCTTATACAGACTTGGCATCAAAGAAGTCAATAGCAAACCACTTCCGTAGAAAAATTTAGCAAGAACAATCATGGTCATGGAAAGACCACGAGCGCCCAAGTTATACAAAACGGCGCATAATGATGATTATTTCCCAGGAAAGACGTCGTTAAGCAGAAAAAGAAATGAAAACAATATTTGCCAGGACGACAGAGGCTGTGTTACAGGGAGAGGTGGGACAGAGTAGAACTTTATTCCTTGGAACGTAGGAGACTGAAGGGTGATGTTAAAGAGGTGTTTAGAATCACGAGTGCATAGATAGGATGAACGCCAACAGTCTTTTATCCAACGGAAAGGAACCCAAAATCTAGAGGCCATAGATTTAAAGTGAGAGTGTAATAAGGAGAATATGGAATGAGCTGGCAAAGGAAATGATTGAGGCGAGTACAATAGCAAAATTTAAAAGACCCTTGGATAGGAAAGGGTGAGAAGCATATGGCCCAAACATGGGTAAACATGATTAGTTTAGATGAACATTTTCGTCTGTATGGACCAGGTATTCTGAAGGGCCTGGCTGTTGTATGACTCGATAACATTGTAGTTCGCGGTGGCCTGCAGCTTGTAGTCCGGGTAGCTTGAAACGGATCCCAGTAGCCCTGGATGGTACCTAATCTGAGACTTCCAGGCGAAAGAATTTCAGAGAGGAGCAAACAAAAGTGCCTCGCTAATTTTCCACCCCTACAGAGCAATCCCGGTGTCGCCTGCTGCACAGATCCACAGAGTATATCCTTCCTGGTCCTGGTAACATCCTCTCCCTCATATATACACATGCATATCTCTCTGCTACAGGTACACACACGCATACAGATTATCCACAGAACCATCTCCTCCTTAACGATTCTTTCTCTTTCTCACACACATACACACATTCATAAACAGAACTCGCATTCATAGACACACGCACACACACACATTCACTCTTTTCTGTGTGTGTGTGTGTGTGTGTGTGTGTGTGTGTGTGTGTGTGTGTGTGTATGTGTGTGTGTGTGTGTGTGTGTGTGTCTCTCTGTTTCCGGTGGACAATGAGCACAAAATGTGACCCGCTCACTCTTTCATGGATGGTACAGCATGTGCCTGATATGAGTAAGTTGGTGCGTGCTTGTGAACAGGGATATATAGATACTGACAGATGGACACATAGTCACCCCCCACAGCCCCCACTCCCCGCTCCCCCAAGATAATTACATAAATATTGCGGTATGTTCACACAGGCTTCGCACGTGTAATACGTGGTGCTATCAATAGAGATATATTCACGCTTCACGCTGTCAAAAATACCTGCCGCTTTGTTATAAAGTGTGCTGAGCCACTCGTATGATATAAAGCCTTTGAGCTGACACATTTATTTGTACCGAACAGAGTTCAATGCTGACTAGTAGCTGTTGCGACGCTTCTGGTATCGGTCTCTACAGTTCGTTTGCGTTCAACAGATGCATGGAGATGCATTTCAAGTTCCTAGGTGTGAAGATGTCAGAAGATCTAACCTAGTCCCGAAATACCGATGCAGCTGTAAGGAAGGCAAGACAGCGGAAATATTGCATTTAGAGTTTGAAGAGATTTGGTTTGTCAACAAAAACACTCGAAACAATCTATAGATACACTGCGGAGAGTATTCTGACAGGCTGCGTTACATTCTGGAATGCGGCGGGGGCGGGGGGCGCGGGTGGCGGCGGCTGCACAGGACTTATGGTAATTTATAATATCTACAACAGGACAGTCAATATAACACAGAAATTCAAATGTATCACCATGAATTAATCAGTTTGATGGCCTGGTGGAAGAAGCTGACCCAAAGCCTGTTAGTCCTGGCTTCACCGACGACCTCGCTTGGTCTGTGCACACCAGCTCTGTGGTGAAAAAGGCAAAACGGTGCCTCTTTCATCTCAGACGCTTGAGGAAGTTTGGTATGGGCTCCTAAATCCTAACAACTTTCTACAGGAGCACAATTGGGAGCATCCTGACTGGCTACATCATTGCCTGGTATGGGGAAGATACCTCCCTTTTTCGCAGCAATCTGCAGATAGTGGTGCGGACGGCCCAGCGCATCTGTGGTTGTGAACTTCCTATGATTCAGGAAATCTACAAGACCAGGTGTGTATAAAGGGCCCGTGCGATCATTGGGGACCCAAGCCAACCCAACCACAATCTATTCCAGCTGCTACCATCCGGGAAGCGGTATTGCAACCGAAAAGCCAGGACCAACAGTTTCTGGTACAGCTTCTTCCCTCAGACTGATGAACGCACGCTAACTTGAGTGTACAGTATATTGCATCGCCTGTTCTATTTATTATAAATTACTACCATTGCACATTGTACATTTAGATGCAGATGTAACGTAAAGATTTTTACTGCTCATGTATGTGAAAAATGCAAGAAATAAAGTCAGTTCAATTCAATTTTGTGCTGCAGTGCCGTTTCCCGGAAGGTAGCAGCTAGAACAGTTTGTGGTTGGGGTGATTCGGGTCTCCAATGACCCTTCGGGTCCTTTTTACACACCTATCTTGGTAAATGTCCTGAATAGTGGGAAGTTCACATCTGCAGATGCGCTGGCCTGTCCGCACCACTCTCTGCAGAGTCCTCTGTTACGTGCCAGCAGCAATAGATATGAAATTAAGTTGGGTTTTTATAGATAAACAACGAAATTTATTAACCTCGACTGAAAAACATACAAAAGTAAACAAACGACTAACTTAAATGGACGTTAACAATGCTGTGTCATGGTCGGGTACGTGAAATCCGTATTCGGGTTCACGGTCCGGTCCGTCGACCCTTGCTCTAGGTTTTTCCTGTCCGCCCGGTTTCTGTTCCTGTTAAGCACTAATTAAGGCAGCTGATGCCTGTTGGGGCTGGCTGCATAAATACCTTCAGAGACCCAGGCGCGGCTACTGGATTGTTCTTGTCCTTGCTCCTTGTATCTCTTCCTCTGCCTTCTGTTTCCTCGCCTGGAGCCTAGCCTTGTCTTGCCGGTAACTCTCGCCTCGCCTGAAGTTCTCGTCTCGCCTTGCATTGCCTGAAGCCTTGCCTTGTCTTGCTGGTGCTCTCGCCTCGTCTCGCCTGCAGTCTTGTCCTGGAGCAACCCTGTACCTAGCTCCCTTCCTGTCCCTTGCCTCCGCCCAGGTAAGCCAGGCCGTCTTGCCGTTACCTGCGGTTGGTTCTGTCCCTTCCTGTCCCTTGCCTCTGTCGGGTGGTGATCCACGCCCTGCCCAGGAGTACCGCACCTTGCCCAGGAGGAGCCTGCCTAGCCTCAAGCCTGAAGACTCCAGCCTCCTGCCTCCTGCCAAGCCTCGCCTCTAACCTCAAGTCCGAAGACTGCAGCCTCCTGTCTCCTGCCTCCTGCCAAGTCTCGCCTCTAGCCTCAAGCCTGAAGACTCCAGCCTCGTCCTGCCTGCCTGCCAAGCCTCGTCCTTGCCTGGTTCTGGGGTACGAGCCAGAGGCAAGACCCAGGTAGTGGGTCCTTGTCCAGTCTCTGGCTCGGAGTCCAAGCCCGGGCTCCTAGCTCTCTTGTCTAGTCCTGTTCCAGGTTCCTGGTTTTCATGTCCATGTCCTTGCCATCACCCTGTATCCTAGTCCTGTCCCTAGTCCTTCAGTGTCTGTGTCTTGCACTTGGGTCCGTTCCCAGCCACGCCCGTATGAAAGAACGATCCAGCCAACCATGGACCCAGCGACACAGACACTGTCGTTTTCCTCTTGCCACCCGGGGTTGCTTTCTGTTAAATACCCTCTCACCCGCCCCGGTCGTCCATAGTCTGGATTCCCTGTTTGGTCGCAAGGAGACTCCAGTAAGGGGGGGGGGCGGGGGCGGGGGCGGGGGCGGGGGATTACTGTCATGATCCGTTCCGTGAAATCCGTATTCCGCTTCACAGTCTGGTCCATCCACCCTTCCTCCAGGTTTTCCTGTCTACCCTGTTTCTGTTCCTGTTAAGCACTAATATAGGCAGCTGATGCCTGTTGGGGCTGGCTGCATAAATACCTTCAGAGACCCAGGCGTGTCTGCTAGATTGTTCTTGTCCTTACTCCTTGTATCCCTTCTCTTGCCTTTTGTTCCTGGCCTGTAGTCCTGCCTTGTCTTGCTGGTAACTCTCGCCTTGCCTGAAGTTCTCATCCCGCCTCACATTGCCTGAAGCCTTGCTTTGTCTTGCTGGTACTCTCAACTCTTCTCGCCTGCAGTCTTGTCCTGGAGCCACCCTGTACCTAGCTCCCTTCCTGTCCCTTGCCTCCTCCCAGGTAAGCCAGGCCATCTTGCCATTACCTGCGGTTGGTTCTGTCCCTTCCTGTCCCTTGCCTCTGTCGGGTGGTGATCCGCGCCCTGCCCAGGAGGTGCCTGCCTAGCCGCAAGCCTGAAGACTGCAGCCTCCTGCCTCCTGCCAAGCCTCGCCTCTAGCATCAAGCCTGAAGACTCCAGCCTCCTGCCTCTTGCCAAGTCTCGCCTCTAGCCTTAAACCTGAAGACTCCAGCCTCGTCCTGCCTGCCTGCCAAGCCTCATCCTTGCCTGGTTCTGGGGTCTGAGCCAGAGGCATGACTCAGGTACTGGGTCCTTGTCCAGTCTCTGGCTCTGAGTCCAAGCCCGGACTCCTAGCTCTCTTGTCCAGTCCTGTTCCAGGTTCCTGATTTTCGTGTCCATGTCCTTGCCCTCAGCCTGTATCCTAGTCCTGTCCCTAGTCCTTCAGTGTCTGTCTCTTGCACTTGGGTCCATTCCCAGCTACGCCCATATGGCATGCTGTGCGTCTATAGCTATCAAACAGTCGAACTTAGAGACAATTCTTAAGAGATCTTACTCGAGCACAGTCTTAAACTGGTAGTCTAAAAGTCCAAGTGATTCATGAAATAAGTGAGAGGAGAGACTTCATGAAACAGCGATGAGGCGATTCTTGAAGAAACGAAGAAAACGTTGACGCCAATCCCAGCCGAGAAGTATCTTCTACAAAGAGTGAGTTTTCTCACAGTAACTGACCTTTTGCTGAAGTGGTCATGACACATCACTCAAACCATGTAAGGGTTAACAAAAGTGCACGCCACCTATGAATTATACCCAGTGTCATTCACACCCGAAAAGCACTGAATGCCGATGATTAACCCCAGTCCTTTGGGTTCGACTGCAACTCCCCAACAAAGCAACTCCCAACAATCGGCGGTCCCTTTTTTTTTATACCAGTGGGATATGAAATCATGTGACACTCACAGGTAACAAGGTCATGGAATACTCACGGGAATCATGAGACACTCACGGGAATCGATAATGCTGACAAGTAACACCTCCCCCCAAGAAAAGAAACTTTTGATCTATCCGGAGCAAATTTTAACTACAATTTACAAAATATACAATTGTATAAAATTTACAAAATGCCAATACACATACAGTTATCATAGAGCACCCTACAAACTAATATAAAATATGGCAGGAGTGTTTACAAATATCAAAATTCAACTCCATTAATGAAAAAAAAACATTATTTTTCAAGTTCATCATCTGGACAGACAGTTTACTCAAATATACCAATGTGTTATGATCGGTGTAAACCACAAATGGTTTCTGAGTTGCGCCAACATAAACAACAAATGTTGCTGAGCCAAAATAAGGGATAATAATTCCTTTTCTACGGTTGAATACTTTCTTTGATGCCCATTAAATTTCTCGAAAAGTAAGGCACAGAATGGTCAACATCATCATAAGTATCCCTTTGCAGTAATATTGCTACTGCAACCTCGTCACTGGCATCCACAGCTCGGGAAAATGGCTTGGCAAAATCGTGTGACCTGAGCACAGGTTGGTGACATAAGATAGCTTTCAATTTATCAAATGCCTCCTGACAAGGTTCCGTGAAAACAAACTTTTCACCCTTCTTCAGGAGGTCAGTCAATGGGAGAACAATATCAGCAAATTCTTATGGAACTTACAGTAATATCCTACCATTCCCGAGAATCTTCTGAGAGCCTTTTTAACGGTTGGAGTGGGAACCTCTAAAATTGCCTGAACAGGAGCCAGCCTGCCTTGACCCACAACGTAACCAAGATAGGTCACAGTGGCATGACCAAATTCACTTTTTGCTAAGTTAATGGCGAGGTTAGCTTTTGAGAGCCTTTCAAATAGCTTTTCCACTGCAGAGATATATGCTTCCCAAGTGTGATTCCCTATTACTAAATCATCAATATAGGCATCTGTGTGTTTTAACCCTTGAATTACAGAATTAATCATTCTCTGGAAGGTTCCTGGAGCATTCTTCATTCCAAATGGCAAAACATTGTATTCATATAACCCAGATAACATTACAAATGCAGAAATTTCTCTACATTTATCTATCAATGGAACGCACCAACACCCTTTTAACAGCTCAATCTTTGTAAGAAACTTAGCTTTTCCAACCTTGTCCACACAATCATCTACCCTAGGGTTTAGATAAGCATCTGGTTTTTGTTACAGCATTCACCTTTCTGCAAGCAGTACAAAACCGAATACTACTATCTGGTTTCGGCACCATGACAAAAGTTGAACTCCAATCCGAATCAGAAGATCTAATAATATCATTTTCTAACATATACTTAATTTCTTGTTCAGCAAGTGAATATTTTTCCACGATCATTCGATTTGGATGTTGCTTTACGGGTTTGGCGTTTCCAGCATCTACAAGGAAATGATATGGTTTGGCGACATGAGTCAGCAGCACCTTTCCTCATTCCCTGTCATGCACTATTGAGCCATTACGCACGCGAAGTCATTACCCGCGCGTCATTCATGTCAGCGCGGGAAGGAGATCAACTCCTCGAGCTTGCAAATGACAGCGGGCTGAAAAGTATGTTTGACATAACATCTCTGCTGGCATTCTGGATCAAAGTCAAGGCTCAATATCCTGAGATAGCCATGAAAGCACTGAAAACGTTACTTCCATTTCCAACATCATATGGCTGCGAAGCAGAGTTTTCTGCAATGAATGCAACGAAAACTAAATTGTGGCATAGACTGGACATAAGAAACCCCCTTCGAGTATCACTGTCTCCCATCACCCCTCGATAGGACCGTCTTGTTGCAGGAAAAGAAGCCCAGGGCTCCCACTGATTCAGCGATATTGGTGTGTTGCAATGATTTTATATGTTCATATGGGGAAAATATGTGCTGTGTGTTTAATACCCAAACGTTACTTAAAATATTATGATGCTATTGACATAAATGATTTATATAACCATATAACAATTACAGCACAGAAACAGGGCATCTCTGCCCTTCTAGTCCATGCCGAACTCTTACTCTTACCTATTCCTACCAACCTGCACTCAGCCCATAACCCTCCATTCCTTTCCTGTCCATATACCTATCCAATTTTTCTTTAAATGATAATATCGAACCTGCTTCAACCCCTCCTACTGGAAGTTCGTTCAACACTTACTTCAAGCTACCCTGTCCTCGCCTGATAATTGACTTATCACTATATTCATGCGAGGAAAATATGCGCTGTGTGTTTAATATTAAATTCGTTATATAAACCCTTTTAGAAACAAAATTGACCTATATTCCAGCCGTGATTAACCCCCCCCCCCACCCGCACAGAATCGCCAAAAACGAATCGTAGGGGCAAAAAAATCGGCACGTACACGCATGCGCACTGGTGCCCGCGCAAGGCTTCATGGTCATTGTAGTCTCTTGGGGTAAACACAACGTATTTGACCGCTACTCTTGTCCGTTGGCAATCCCCCCCCGCCCCACGGGATCAGCCGGTCTGCAAGAATATTGTCAATAATAAACCGGTCCGCAGTGCAAAATAGGTTGGGGACCCCTGATCTACATCTTGTGAGGCTACTGTGGTTCTTTTTGGAACTTCTGGAAATAAATCTTTAAATTTCATTTGCTGCCACTGCTGTGGCTGTAGATGAGCCAATTCGTCATCAATATTTTGCAAAATTGTCGAATTTGTTAGTCTGGAAGAAATAATGTTCCGTTTAAAATAAGCCTCGGATGGATCAACTACCAAGTTCCCAGGGAGGGCAGACTCATTGTTATTGACAACAACAGTCATAGCAGCGGACTGTTTTTCATAGTATGGTTTTATCATGTTTACATGACAAAGCTGCGTTGACCTTTGTCGATCTGGTGTTTTTACCACATAGTCCACATTATTAACTTTAGATATATATCTCATAAGCACCATGAAATTTAGCTTGCAAAGGGTTCATTTGCGGTTCCGGTGACGTCATAGTTCAGAATGGCACCTTAAATCAATATATCCTCCGGAAAAACCCATGTATTGCCCCGTTAATCCATCAAATTATAAGATCTTTTGAAAATATCTGAATTGATAAGGGGGGCAAGAATAGGGAAAAAGAATGGAGATTTAAAAAAAAGCATCACTGCGGGGCCTATGGACGAGAGAGGTGCAACGCGCTGCTCTCCTAACCGAACGCGTGCTAGCGAGGCTGACGATAGGCCTCATTCAGGTGAAGCGGCAAATATGATAAGGATTTTGGAAGAGATACGGGGATTCCAAAAAGATATAAAACAGCAACTCAATGGTATCAAGTCAGAGCTCGCCAATGTCAATCAAAAAATAGCGGTGGCAGAGACTCGAATTGAGAAGGTGGAAGATCTTGTGCAAAACGTAGAACCGGTACTCATAGACGATAAAAATATTAAATCAGCAAGGAAGTAAACTGATTGACCAGGAGGGAAGACCACGACAGAAAAATATCAGGATATACAATGTTCCCGAAGGAGCGGAGGGTTTGTCTATGATGGAGTTTGTAGGAAAGTTGCTGCGGGACGCGCTAGAGATTCCCTCCACTATGGAGCTTGAAATTACGAGGGCTCATCATGTCCTCGCCCCGAGGCTTACTGGAGACAGAGAAGATAAGCCTCGCTCAATAGTAATTAGATTCATTTGATACAATACCAAGGCGGAGATTCTACGAATGGCCTGGTGTAAGAAGAGGGTGTTTTTGGACAGGAAATTAATATATTTCGATCAAGATTAACCCCCAGCGGTCCTGCAGAAACATAAAGAATGCTCTGCAGTAAGACGAATATTAAAGCAAGGAAAGATTAGATTCCAAAATCCGTACCCTGCTAAACTGCGGGTGTTTTATGAAAATGATATGCAACTGTATCAGACAGTGGAAGAGGTGATGACAGACATGAGGAACAGAGGGCTGCCCATCAGTGTGATCAAACCAAGGGAAAACCTGGCTGAGCAGTTATCCCGATCTGCTTGGGAAATAGTAAGAGAACCGAGAAAGCAGGGACGGGAGCAGGGCGAGAGAATATCAGAAAGAGACTGAGTTTTCCGAAGACAGCCTTCAAGCCCTCCAGAAGAGCCATAAGGTTTGGCTAACTTTAAAAGTGATGATGAGATAAACGGAAGCAAAAATAGACAGTGCTATACCTATTTCAAGAAATATTTATTATAATGTGGATTTTATATTACTTAGTTTTTTTTATTCATTCCTTCACTCCTTTTTCCCCACCTAAATGAGAATATATATATATATATATATATATATATATATATATGGGAGGAATACACAGCGAAATATTTTCTGTGTAATGGACATAGACTTGTTCACTTACTTTTATGAGTACTATAATGGGGGTCCTCAACTCACAGGGAGAAAGGGCTATCCCCCACGGCTAGACATTTCCTTTAGCTCAATCCAGGGTCATCTACTGGAGAGCTCAGCCTTAGAATCACACCTTCGTTGCCTTTTTTATTATTCACATTTATTGGTTCTTATTTGTTGAGGGAGTAGATCGATTAAGTTTTATTCTGCTAATTTCAATGATATATTGACAGATAAATACACATGGCTAAGGACAAAGTAAAAATCATTTCTTTTAATGACAATGGGCTGTTGAATCCAATCAAACGCAGTAAATTCTATCAAAAATGAAGAAAGAACAAACCCATGTAGTATATTTACAGGAAATTCAGTAAAGTGATAATGAGCATGGAAAACTAAAGAGAATGGGCTTCACTAATTTGTTTTACTCCTCGTATAAATCAGGACATAGGAGAGGAGATGCTATTCTTATCTCAAGCAAGCTAAATTTTGAAAAAGTATTCGAAATGTGAGATAAGGAGGGCAGATATATTCTGGTAGGGGGGTAAATAGATGGAAATTCAGTTACTCTATTGAATATATACACACCTCCAGGAAGTATGTTAGTTTCTTTCAGAAAATTACTAATATTATGGTAATGGAAACAGAAGGTCACCTGATATGTGGTGGAGACTGAAATTTACAATTACAACCAAAGTTAGACTCTTCCAATAGAAAGACCTATGAAACAAAATCCTTACATAAGAAAGTTAATACACTTTTTGAGGATGTTCATTTAATTGGTATATGGAGGTACCTTTTCCCCGACAGAAGGGATTACACTCATTATTCTGCCACCCATTCTGTATATACAAGAATAGACTATTTCATAACATTTCGAAAAGACAAAGACCTGTGGAATTGGGACAATAGATGAAAGTGACCATGCACCTATATATTTATCTGTTGATTTTGACCTACAACTAAAGAATACTATTTGGAAACTAAATTCAAGTCTATTCAATGATCCCTACTTTAACGAACAAATTAAAAAAGAAATTGGTCTTTACTTAGAATTCAATGATAATGGAGAGGTTTCATCTCCCATTCAGTGGGATACTCTGAAGGCTGTCTTAGGAGGAGAAATTATAGCGATATCTTCATATAAGAAAAAAATAAGGAATAAAACATCTGAGGAATTACAAAATAGGCCCAAGGAACTGGACAAAAAACACAAATTGAATTTGGCACAGAATACAATAGAGGAAATTAAAATGATTAGGAATGAAATTAATCGTTTGGCTACACAAGAAATGAGGAAAAATTTAATGCTTCTGAAACAGAGTGTTATGGTCCGGTCCGTGAAGTCCGCATTCTGGTTCACGGTCCAGCCTGTGGACTCAGGGCTCCGGGTCTTCCAGCTGTCCCCTGTTTGAGTTAATCATAGGTACCTGATTCCCATCTTTGGGCTTGCAATATAAGTGGCCTTGGGATTGAGTGTGGGCTGCTGGTTTGTTTTGTCAAGATCCCTTGGGAGCAACCTGCTGGTGGAAGTCTGGAGCGACCACTTGCCATCTTTAAGCCGTGTTGGGGAATCATCCCCTCATAGAGCCTTGCTGTCAGTAGTCAGAGCTCTCTTTGCGGTATGGATTCGGCTGTTTCCCGAGCCAGCTGAGTGGCTGGCAGCCACTCCGAGCTAGGTAGGGATCCGGCTGATTCCGTAGCCAGCTGAGGTTGCTGTCCGAACTGAGACTCGGAGCTACCCTGAAGCAGAGATGGAACTGTCTGTCGTTCTTTGGTGTTTGTCTTTTCTTGTCCTCACCTCCGTGGGGTAAGTCAGGCCGTTTTGCCGTTGCCCTGTGGGGGAGCCATGTCTTGTCTTGTCTTTGCCTCTGTTGGGTAAGTCTGGCTGTTCTGCCGTTACCCGACAGGTGGACCAGTCCCACCTTGGTGTGGAGAGGTTGAGTCCTGGCTTGTCTAAGTATAAGTCCCAGCTCTATGTCCATGTACTGTCCTGTCTCATGTTGGTGTCGTGTTAACGATGAATCCCGGCTTTTCAAAGGACAAGTCCCGGCTCTATGTTAATGTTCAGTTCCCAGTCGGTCTCTCAGCTCCAGCCTCCGAGTTATCAGCCTCCGCATTTCAAGACAAAGATCCCGCAGCCAAGCTCCAAGATCCAAGCCTCGAAGATCCCGCAGCCAATCTCCAAGATCCAAGCCTCAAAGATCCCGCAGCCAAGCTCCAAGATCCAAGCGTCGAAGATTCCGCAGCCAAGCTACAAGAACCCAAGCCTCCAGGATCCCGCATCCAAGCACAAGACTCAAGAACCCAAGCCTCGAGGATCCCACAGCCAAGCTCAAGACTCAAGAACCCAAGCCTCGAGGATCCTAAGCCAAACTCAAGACCCAAGACCGCAGCCTCAAGCCTCAAGAGCTAAGACCCCAGCCTGTCTCCAAGCTCTGGCCTCTAGACCCCAGCCACGTCCTGTCCTGAAGCCATGTCATGTCCTTGCCTGGTTCTGGGATACGAGCTCGAGGCAAGACCCAGGTTATGGGTCCTTGTCCAGTCTGGGGCTCGGAGCCCAAGCCTTGTCTCCTAGTCCATGGTTCCTCGTCCTGGTTCCGCTTTCCCTAGCCTAAGTCTGCGTTCTTCTCGCTGCTCCTTGCCTGAATCCTATCACGTCCCTACTCTAGTCAAGTTCTGTTCCTTGTACTTCAGTGTCTGTGTCTTGCATTTGGGTCTGTTCCCAGCACGTTATGTGACACAGAGACATTATGAAAGTGCATCTAAGTCTATGAAAATACTGGCGTGGAGACTGAAGAATAAGAAAGCAAAAAAATACAATTCATAGAATTAGGGATTCAAGAACAAAAATGATAAAAAATAAGCTAAGTGAAATTCAAGAAGCTTTTGAAGTGTTTTACAAAACTCTATATTCCAAAGTTCCAGGGGGAAGCATAATCAAATTTGACACTTTCCTGAATTCTCTAGAGTTACCCACTTTAAGCGAAGAACAAAATAGAACGATGACTGCTGACATAACTGAAGTTGAAATAAAAGCCGCAATTAGTAGGCTTAAATTAAGCAAGTTACCAGATTCAGATGGGTCGGCAGAGTGGTACAAAGGTATTAAAAATGTGTTAATTCCTGTAAAGGGTACAAATGCCACCCAGCTGGAAGGAGGCAATAATCTCAGCTATACCAAAAGAAAGCAAGGATAAAATGGAATGTGGGCCATTTAGACCAATATCCATTCTTAATGTAGATTACAGATTATTTCCCTCCATCATGGCCAAACACTTAGGAGGGTTTCTACTCATACTGATACATAAGGATCAGACAGGTTTTATACAACAACGCCAAACACAAGACAATATACGAAGGACACTTCACATTATGAATCACATGCAAAAAAAAAAGTAAAATCGAAGCAATAGTGATAAACGTGGACGCTGAAGAGGCATTTCATTCGGTTAATTGGAATTTTCATTACAGAGTTTTACATAGATTTCATTTCCATGACACAATTATTAAAACTATACAAGCACTATATGACACCCCACTGCTGGGATTAAAATCAATGGATATTTATCAAACGCAGACACGAGGAAAACTGCAGATACTGGAAATTCAAGCAACACACACAAAAAATGCTGGAACGCAGCAGGCCAAGCAGCATCTATAGGAAAAGTAACAGTTGACGTTCCGGGCCAGGACCCTTCATCAGGACTAACTGAAAGAAGAGATAGTAAGAGATTTGAAAGTGGGAGGGGGAGGAGAGATCGGAAATGATAGGAGAAGAGAGGGGGTGGTGGTGAATCTAAGAGCTGGAAAGTTGATTGGCAAAAGGGATACCAGGCTGGAGAAGGGAGAGGATCATGGCATGGGACGCCTGGGGAGAAAGAGAAATGGGGAGGGGAGCCCGGATCGTGGAGAGCAGGCAAGGAGTTATAGTAAGTGGGACAGAGGAAGAAAAAAGAGAGATAGAGAAAAAAGGGGGGGGGGGATTTTATATATTTATATATATATATATATAAAGAATTAATAAATAAACAAATAAGGGATGGGGTGTGAAGGGGAGGAAGATCATTAATGGAAGTTAGGGAAGTCAATATTCATGCCATCAGGTTGGAGGCTACCCAGAGGGAATATAAGGTGTTGTTCCTCCAACCTGAGTGTGGCTTCATCTTGACAGTAGAGGAGACTGTCAAGATGAAGATACAGTCAGGTTGGAGGAACAACACCTTATATTCCGTTTGGGTAGCCTCCAACCTGATGGCATAACTATTGACTTCTCTAACTTCCGTTAATGCTCCTCCCTTATTTGTTTATTTAATAATTTTTAAAAGTTTTTTTATTCCCCCCCCCTTTTTTTCTCAGTCTCTCTCTTTTCTCTCTCTGTCCCTCTCACTATAACTCCTTGCCTGTTGTCTACCCACCAAGCTCCCCTCCTCTTTCTCCCCAGGCTTCCCGTCCCATGATCCTCTCCCTTCTCCAGCCTGGTATCCCTTTTGCCAATCAACTGTCCAGCTCTTAGATCCACTCCTCCCCTGCTGTCTTCTCCTATCATTTCGGATCTCCCCCTCTCCTTCTCAATTTCAACTCTCTTACTATCTCTTCTTTCAGTTAGTCCTGACGAAGGGTCCCAGCCCGAAATTACGACTGTACCTCTTCCTATAGATGCTGCCTGGTCTGCTGCGTTCACCAGCATTTTGTGAGTGTTGCTGGGATATTTATCAAATAGTTTTACCCTAGAAAGGGACACAAGAAACAGGGTTGTGCATGGTCACCGCTACTCTTCGCATTATATCTGGAACCATTAGTACAATACATCAGACAAAATGAAGATAACAGGGTAATTACTATTAAAGGGACAGAGCATAAATTGGCCTGTTACGTGAATGACATTTCGATTTATCTAGGGCAACCAACATACTCTTTACCTAATTTGATGCAATCCTTTGAACAATATGGTCAATTATCAGGATACAAGATCAACATAGATGAAACACAATTACTTTTGTATAACTATAGCCCACCAAGAGTAATTGAAAGTAGATATCCTTGGGCATGGCAAACAGTCTTTCAAATATTTGGGCATCATTATGCCAAAAGATTTGTCAAAATTATCAGAATGCTATTATCAGCCTATATATAAAAACAATTAAGGAAGATATAACAAAATGGAACCTAATCCCTTTTTTTAGTCTCAGTTCAAGGATTGAATCTATTAAAATGAATATATTGCCCAGGCTACTATATGTCTTTCAGACCCCACCAAAAGGGATTAATCAGAATCAATTCAATGAATGGAACAAAATGTTATCAAGATATATATGGCAAGGTAAATGGCCTAGAGTTTGTCAAAAAACTTTGCAATTAGACAAGGAAAAGGGGGGATGGGGCCTACCTTCTCTTTAAGATTATTATTTTGCAGCACAGTTGAGAGCTGTGATATGTTGGTGCAATCCATCATATGATGCTCAGTGGAAAAACATTGAGGTGGGAATACTTCCCATCCCCATACAAGCAATTTTGGCTGATAATAACCGACAAAGGAACATAAATACTATTGATAATCCATGGGTGAAATGGACTCTTAAAATATGGAAAACTATTGTAAAAGAATATAAACTAGAGGGAGATATTGCAATTCTTAAATGGTGTGCATATGACTCGGATTTTACGCCTAATAAACTGGTTGCCAGATTTAAGGACTGGACAGCTAAAGGAATAACAGTTCTTTGCAATATAATGAAAGAAGGAACACTGTTCAGTTTTAAATTACTTAAAGAGAAACACTTTTTAGAAAAACAAGACTTTTATCAGTATCTACAGATGCAACATTATGTTAATAGGAGGGTTAAAATTGTAACCAATGTAAGTAAATATTTGATAGAGCTATTTAGAAAAGCATATAATTCAGATAACTGTAGTAGAATCATTTCAAGCATGTATAAGGGTTTTTCAAATCTTAAAACACGTTCGACTTCATACATTAAAACAAAATGGGAAAAGAAAGGAGGGATAATTATATCTGAGGAAGAATGGACAATAATATGGAAGTATCAATGCAAGTGTACCAGTTCACAGAAATGGAGGGAGTTTGGATAGAAAAAACTTGATAAGATATTTTATTACATCCTCTCAGAAATCCCATTATGATATTGTAGTAACCTCCCTATTTGCTGAAGAAATTCTAGAAATCAAAGTGCAAACCATTATCATATTTTCTGGGATTGCCCCGTTATAAAAGACTGATGGGGTCCGATATACAATGCCCTACAAAACATCTTTAAATGTGAAATACCCCTAGAAAGTAAGACCATATATCTTGGGTATGTACCTCAAGAATGGTTGAAAAGAGATAACTATTTAATGAATATACTGCTGGTGACTGGTAAAAAGACTCTTACCAGGACATGGTTATCACAGGAAAGCCCAACGTTAAATGTATGGATGGAAATTACAATGGATATTTACAAAATGGAGAAGATAACAGAAACTGTTAATCATAAGTTGGAACAATTTGATTCATACTGGGAAAGATGGTTCAACTACATAACACCTCATAGGCCTGATTTTATTCTCACAAATCAATGAATATGTTGTAAAAAAAGATCACTCCCTACTTGTACATAGTTTTCTCTTTTTGCTTGTTCCTTCTTTCCTCACTTTTCTATAGGTGTATACCTCAGATAAATATTATGTGCAGATTTATGGCAAATATGATTATATGATATATATGTACAATACCTGAAATACATCTAATGGAAATGTTTGTTTGATGATGAACTTCAATAAAAAATAAAATACAAAGGGTTCGTTTGCACAGGGAAAAGAACCAAAACCTTATCTCCCGGCTTGAATGACATCATTCTAGCTTTTTTTGTCATACCAAGTTTTTATTCTTTCCTGAGCAGATTTTAAATTTTCCCGTACTAAGCTGCAAACATTAAGACATAATACAGCAAATTAGTATGTAGTTCTTTGTTAACCCACTGCTCTTTTAATGATGCCAAAGGTCCTCGGACTCTGTGCTCAAACACAAGTTCAATGGGACTAAAGCCTAGGGACTCGTGCACTGACTCCCTTACTGCAACCAAAAGCAAATGAACTCCCTCATCCCAATCCTTCTTTTTTTCAACACAAAATGTCCTAATCATGGCTTTGATGGTAGAATGGAACCTTTCTAAGTCCCCTTGTGATTCTGGATGGTACGCAGACGACGCAATCTGTTTGGCTCCCTGTTTATAAACTACCTGCTGAAATAATGCAGACATAAAATTACTTCCCTGATCAGACTGGATTTCTTTAGGCAACCCAAATAAAGTAATAAAAACTTTATGAGAGCCTTCGACACAGTTTTAGCTTTTATATTCCTGGGAGGTACTGCTTCTGGAAACCTAGATGCTGTACACATGATGGTCAGTAAATATTGATGGCCAGCTTTAGTTTTTGGCAATCGGCCAACACAATCCACAATAACTTTAGAAAACGGTTCACCAAATGCAGGGATAGGTTGCAATGGGACCACTAGGGTGACTTGATTAGGTTTACCCCCAACCTGACAAGTGTGACAAGCTCAACAAAATTTCGCCACATCTTTCCTCAACCTAGGCCAGAAAAAGTGTTTGAAAACATTGTTCACAGTTTTATTCACACCAAGATAGCCACCCAAGGGCATACTATGAGCCAAAGTTAAAATCTCATTCCTTCTAGACTTCAGGAAATCCGCTATCTGGAGAAGATGGCGCGACGGCAGCGCGCGCAGCCTCTCCGCTGATGAATATCTGTTAATGGCAAGTAGGGGACCGTGCACAATCCTGATTTGATGGAGACAGACGTGAGTGCACAGCGGAACATCTGGAAAACTTCTGAAATGTCTGCTTTGCTACCACTGCTACTGTGTGGTACCGGAATCTCTGGAGCTGAAGGCCTCGAAATCCTCGGCTTTGCGTGTTTCAGCGGCCGGGGAGAGGTCTAAGGCGCTCGGCAGAGGATGGCGCTCGGGAGGCTGTATCAGAGAGGCTGCTCGGAAGCTCGGAGTTTTCGGACGGATGGACTCAGGGTCAGCTGTGGTCGGCTGCTTCCAAGGTATTGGCAAGTTGACTGTGTCTGGTATCTGTCCCCCACTTTTCCTTTGCTACATCGATGACTGCATTGGCACTGCTTCCTGCAGGCACGCAGAACTAGTTGACTTTATTAACTTTGCCTCCAACTTTCACCCTGCCCTCAAGTTTACCTGGTCCATTTCCGACACCTCCCTCCCCTTTCTAGATCTTTCTGTCTCTGTCTCTGGAGACAGCTTATCCACTGATGTCTACTATAAGCCTACTGACTCTCACAGCTATCTGGACTATTCCTCTTCTCACCCTGTCTCTTGCGAAAACGCCATCCCCTTCTCGCAATTCCTCCGTCTCCGCTGCATCTGCTCTCAGGATGAGGCTTTTCATTCTAGGACAAGGGAGATGTCTTCATTTTTTAAAGAAAGGGGCTTCCCTTCCTCCACTATCAACTCTGCTCTTAAACGCATCTCCCCCATTTCACGTACATCTGCTCTCACTCCATCCTCCCGCCACCCCACTAGGAATAGGCTTCCCCTAGTCCTCACCTACCATCCCACTAGCCTCCGGGTCCAACATATTATTCTCCGTAACTTCCGCCACCTCCAACGGGATCCCACCACTAAGCACATCTTTCCCTCCCCCCCCCCCTGCATTCCACAGGGATCGCTCCCTACACAACTCCCTTGTCCATTCGTCCCCCACATCCCTCCCCACTGATCTCCCTCCTGGCACTTATCCGTGTAAGCGGAACAAGTGCTACACATGCCCTTACACTTCCTCCCTAACCACCATTCAGGGCCCCAAACAGTCCTTCCAGGTGAGGCAACACTTCACCTGTGCGTCCGGTGCTCCCGATGTGGCCTTTTATATATTGGCGAGACCCGACGCAGACTGGGAGACCGCTTTGCTGAACATCTACGCTCTGTCCGCCAGAGAAAGCAGGATCTCCCAGTGGCCACACATTTTAATTCCACATCCCATTCTCATTCTGACATGTCTATCCACAGCCTCCTCTACTGTAAAGATGAAGCCACACTCAGGTTGGAGGAACAACACCTTATATTCCGTCTGGGTAGCCTCCAACCTGATGGCATGAACATCGACTTCTCTAACTTCCGCTAGGCCCCACCTCCACCTCGTACCCCATCTGTTACTTATTTTTATACACACATTCTTTCTCTCACTCTCCTTTTTCTCCCTCTGTACCTCTGAATATACCTCTTGCCCATCCTCTGGGTCCCCCCGCCTTGTCTTTCTTCCCGGACCTCCTGTCCCATGATCCTCTCATATCCCTTTTGCCAATCACCTGTCCAGCTCTTGGCTCCATCCCTCCCCCTCCTGTCTTCTCCTATCATTTTGGATCTCCCCCTCCCCCTCCAACTTTCAAATCCCTTACTCACTCTTCCTTCAGTTAGTCCTGATGAAGGGTCTCGGCCTGAAACGTCGATTGCACCTCTTCCTACAGATGCTGCCTGGTCTGCTGCGTTCACCAGCAACTTTGATGTGTGGTGCCTGGAGGTTTATGGCAGGGAGTTTCTCCCTTTTGCCGCTGCTATCTGGGACTCGGGAGTCGATCGACTGAGGGACTTTGAGACTATTTTTTTACTGTGCTTCTGGACTGTTCTTCATCAAGTTATGGTATTGCTTTGCACTGCTGTAACTATATGGTATGATTATGTGGTTCTGTCAGTGTTAGTCTTTGGTCTGTCTTGTTTTCTGTGATATCATGCCGGAGAAACATTGTATCATTTCTTAATGCATGTATGCATTTCTAAACGGCAATAAAAGAGGATTGAGTGTTCTCATAATCTAATCTAATCTACTACCTGGTGAAGAACTGCCCAATTCTCACTTGCAGGAATCTCAGGTGGTCTCCACTTCCTCATTTACATCCTACCCTTGAAATACGACCCTAGTGGCGCCTTCTCAATCTCATTATCTGGGACAGCTTTTCCTCTTAAGGTGGCAATCTCAGGGTTTCTGCTCCGCTATAATCTCCTTCCTAGACAGAGACAAGTCTTTATGATCAGACTTACTACAAGGATCTTGATCAAACAATGAAGGTATAAAAGTTACTGACAAATCATCAAAATCTGAATCCCAATTTGAACTGTCATGTGCAGCAGACACAAGCTGCACAGAACTATCTGCCTTGGCGGACTTTTTGTCCATAGCTCGGGTTACTGCACAGGAGGGGTACATGCTAGAATCCATCTTTGGATCATCACTGATTGGTTTAGTTGTCAGCAGCACTGCAGGAACAACTTTTCCCCTTGCTATGTTATTCCCTAACAATAAATAAACACCATCCACCGGTAAACTGGTACGTAGTCCTATTTTAACAGGGCCTGAAACTAACCCTGTCTCTTTGTGCAGAAGTGCAGGTGGTCCCCAATACCTCGTATAAGATTTACCTCACCAGTGGCAGTCTCATCACAAAACACTATCTAACATAAGTGACTGAGAAGCCCCAGTATCCCAAAGAATTTTTACCGGTACTTGGGAGGACCCTTCTTTCACTGAAACAAATCCCTCTGACATAAAATGATCAAATCCCTTCCGAACTCGGTCAGACCTTGACAGAGCCTCCTATGAATGTCCCGAACCCTGCGGGTTTATGGGTGTTTCAAAGGGTTGCACACAGGCATCGGGAACTGCTTCCTTTTGCTTCTTCTTCAGACAGAAGCAGTTAGCCATAACATGAGCAGATTTCCTACAATAGTGACAAATAGGACAAAATGTTTTTTCTTCACTTGCTTCCCTTCATCCTTACCTTTATCACTAGCTTCTGATTTACCCTGACTATCCATGCTGCTCTTTTGAAAAGTTTTACTCGGAGTAAACTTACCCTTGTGGGTTAAAGCAAACTCATCTACCAATTTAGCAGACTCTTGCAACTTGGCAGAGTTCTTCTCATTCAAATATGCCTTTATGTCATTAGGGACGCACCTTTTAAATTTCTGAATTAAAACCAACTCTTTCAAGTTGTCATAACCTCCATTCACATTTTTAGAGATGCACCAGCGCACAAAACACACAGAATTGTCATAAGCAAATTACACATAAGTCTGGTTCACAGATGTCTTCAGACCCCTAAATCTTTGTCTATAAGCTTCCGGAAGCAATTCATAAGCTTTAAGTATAACCTGCTTCACAGTATCATAATCAGCTGCCTGCTCACCGATTAAGGCTGTATAAACCTGTTGTGCTTTACCTTTAATTACATCTTTCGGCCACTGTGAACTCCAAGCAACTTTTTCAAAATGCTGGAAGTATTTATCAACTTCTGCCTCATTAACTAGAGGAACCAATTTAACTTACTGACTGGCAACAAACGGTACAACCGTTTTCCTCGAACCAGCTTGCTTCTCGAGCCTTAACTTCTCTATCGCTAGCTCAAATTGCCTTTGTTTTTCTGCAGCTTCTCTCTCTATATCTCTTTCCCTTTCCACCACCTCTACTTTAAATACCTCGAACTTCATTTTTCCCAGTTGTGGCTGCATCTCAAGTTTACTTACAGGAAACTTCTCTTAACACCTCTTCATCAAACACTTTCGTGGTTATATACTGCTCAGCTATTTTCCTCTGAACCACTGGCTTTGCCGTAGCCGTCGTTATCCCTGTAAGCTTCAGTTCTTTAGCAATCTCCAGCACCTCACCCTTTTTCACTTTCTCTAATGCCGCAGGGGTTGGTGATTCCAGAAAGTCCCAAACACTTTTTTTTGGGCAGTTTGAACGGGGAACGACAGCGCAAGCGCGTGAATGTTGGCCTGTGAGAACAGCGGGAGAGTTTAAAAAGCGAGCAGATAAACGGAGCAGGCGACAGAATAGTGGGTGACAAATTAGGAAGGCAACACACATGAAAAATGCTGGAGAACACAGCAGGCCAGGCAGCATCTATTAGAAGAGGCACAGTCGACGCTTTGGGCCGAGAAGTCGACTGTGCCTCTTCCTATAGGTGCTGCCTGGCCTGCTGCGTTCACCAACATTTTTTGTGTGTGTTGCTTGAAATTCCAGCATTTGCAAATTTCCTTGTGGACAACCTACCAGAGACAAGTTGCAGTGGTCGCGTGTCTGGCACCATGACTGGACCCTCAACTCAGAAGGGAAGTGAGGAAAAGAGGAGAGCAGTAGTGATAGGGGATTCGATAGTTAGGGGGACAGATAAGAGGTTCTGTGGAAGAGATCGAGAATCCCGGATGGTCTGCTGCCTCCCTGATGCCAGGGTCCGCGATATCTCGGATCGAGTTCTCAGTATTCTCAAGGGGGGGGGGGGGGGCGGGGGTGAGCATCCAGATGTCGTGGTCCATGTAGGGACCTATGACGTGGATAGAAAGGAGTAGGTCCTACAAAGAGAGTTTAGGGAGTTAGGTGAAAAGTTGAAGGACAGAACTTCCAGGGTTGCAATCTCAGGATTGCTACCCGTGCCACGTGCGAGGGAGTCTAGAAACAGGAAGATAATTCAGCTAAATATGTGACTAAGGAGTTGGTGCAGGAGGGAGGGCTTCATGTTTCTCGACAATTGGGCCTTGTTCCCGGGAAGGTGGGACCTGTTCTGAACTGGAGGGGGACTAACACCCTTGCGGGAAAGTTTGCTAGTGCCGCTCCAGGGGGTTTAAACTAGATGTGCAGGGGGAGGGGTACCAAAGTGTTAGAGCACATAGTGAGGTGGAGGAGGATAAACGTCACGCGAGAACTGCAAGTATAGACAGAAATCAACAGTTTGTACGAGATAGAAATGTTCTCAGGTGCATCTATTTCAATGCAAGGAGTATTGTCGGTAATGCAGATGAGCGCAGAGCGTGAATACAAAATAATCTGCAGATGCTGGGGTCAAGGAAACACTCGCAACACGCTGGAGGAACTCAGCAGGTCGGGCAGCATCTGTGGAAAAGATCAGTCGACGTTTCAGGCCGGAACCCTTCGTCAGGACGTGGATTAGCACGTGGGATTAGAGTGTGGTGGGAGTTTTGAGCGAGCTGCCATCTGACGTGGTAAATGCGGGATCACTCTTAATTTTAAGAACAAATTGGATAGATACATGGATGACAGAGGTATGGAGGGTTATGGACTGGGTGCGGGTCAATGGGACGAGCGGAATAAAGTTTGGCACAGACTAGAAGGGCTGAATGGCCTGTTGTCTGTGCTTTAGTGTTCTATGATTCTAACATCCATTGCTGCTGATCGCCACACACAAACCAATCAAAGAAAAGGAATTGGGTATTTCCCTTTCCCCAAACAAATCAATAATTAAACTAAATAAGCTCTAAATTTGTTCACATCTGGACGAGACCCAATTTTTATGTTATGTACCAGCAGCAATAGATATGAAATTAAGTCGGGTTTTTAGAGATAAACAACGAAATTTATTAACCTCTGCTCAAAGACATAGAAAAGTAAACAAACAACTCACTTAAACGGAAGTTAACAGTGTTATGAGTCTATAGGTATCAAACAGTCAAACTTAGAGACAATTCTTAACAGATCTTACTCAAGCACAGTCTTAAAGTGGTAGTCTAAGGGTCCAAGCGATTCATGAAATAAGTGAGAGGAGAGACTTCAAGAAGCAGCGATGAGTTGATTCTTGTAGAAACAAAGAAAACGTTGAAACCGATCCCAGCCGAGAAGTACAGTCTACGAAGAGTAAGTTTTCTCAAAATAACTGACCTTTCGCCAAAGTGGTCACCAGACAACACCCAAACCATGTAAGGGTTAACAAAAGGCCGTGCCATATATGGATTATACTCAGTGTCAGTCACACTCGAAATGCACCGAATGCCGCTGATTAACCCCAATCTTTTGGGTTTGTTCGTTGCCTGCAATCTTCACTCTCTCTCTCCTTCTACGATTTCGTAACCACCGACTGCGACTCCCAACAATCAGCGGTCCCCCTTTTTAGACCATTGGGATATGCCATCATGTGACGCTCACAGGTAACAAAGTCATGGGATGCCCATGAGAATCACGACAGACTCATGGGAATCGATACTCATGGGAATCACGAGACACTCACAGGAATCGATACTGTGGATAGGTAACATCTGTGATTAAGGGACGTACAGTTCCCATACCAGGCAGTGATGCAGCCAGTCAGGATGCACTCATTTGTGCCCCTGTAGAAAGTTCTTAGGATTTGGAAGCCCATCCAAACTTCTTCAACCATTTGAGGTGAAAGAGGCGCTGTTGTGCCTTTTTCAACACATAGCCAGTATGTACAGACCATGTGAGATCCTTGGTGATGTTTATGCCGAGGAATTTAAAGCTGTTCACCCTCTCAACCCCAGATCCATTGATGTCAATAGGGCTTAGCCTGTCTCCATTCCTCCTGTAGTCCACAACCAGCTCCTTTGTTTTGCGACATTGAGAGAGAGGTTGTTTTCTTTACATCACTGTGTCAGCGCGATGACTTCTTGTCTGTAGATTGCTTAGTTATTATGTGAAATAAGGCCAATTAATATAGTATCATCTGCAAACTTAATTGGCAGGTTGGAGCTGTGGGTAGTGACACAGTCATGAGCATTCAGAGAATAAGGAGGTGGCTTAGTACACTGGTGTGAATGGCACCTGTTTTGAGGGTCAAAAGGGCAGAGGTGAGGGATCCAGCTACACAAGGAAGCATGAAGTCTGAGGTCTCGGAGTTCCTTGTCGAGCCTGGAGAAATTATGGTGTTGAATGCTAAACTGTAGTCCAAGAACAGCATTTTGTTTAGGCTACAGTAATTTATTTACTTATATTTTCATGTATTACATTGAACTACTACTGTTAAGATATCAAATTTCATGACACATTCCAGTGATAATAAACCTGATTCTTATTCAAACACATAGCTCTCTAAAGGAATTTACAGGCTGCCGATTTCAGTGATTGTTGTCCAAAAATGTATACTTAATAGATTAGTTTTGTTTACAAGCAAAAATCTGCAGATGATGGAAATCCAAAGCAAAGCACACAAAAAGCTACAGGAACTCAGCAAGTGAGGCAGTATCTATGGAAATTAGTAAACTGTTGACGTTTCGGGCTGAACCCCTTCTTCAGGATCGGGATAGAAGGGGGAAGACACCGGAATAAAAAGGTGGGGGTAAGGGAAGGAAGCTAGCTCGAAGGTGATAGGTGAAGGGAGGTGAGCTGGACAGATAAAGGGCTGGAGGAGAAGGAATCTGATAATGAGAGGAGAGTGGACCATAGGAGAAAGGGAAGAAGGGGGAGAAATAGGTACTCATGCCATTTGGCATGGAGGGTACCCAAACAGAATATAAGGTTTTTCCACTCCACCCAGAGGGTGGCGTCATCTAGGCACAAGAGACCATGGACCAACATGTAGGAACAGGACTGGGTGTGGAATTAAAATATTTGGGCACCGGGAAGTTCCGCTTTTGGTGGATGGAGTGAAGGTGCTCAAAGAAGTGGCATCTCCTCCCCCAGTTTATGATGGGTCTCACTATTGTAGAGAAGGCCACAGCAGAAGTGGACACAATAGACAAACCCAACAGATTTGCAGGTGAAGCCTTCCTCACTTGGAAAAATAGTGTGGGGAGATGAAGGAAGAGGTGAATAGGCAGGTGTAGCACTTTAGGTGCTAACAAGGATAAGTGCCGGGAAGGAGATTAGTGGTGAGGGGTGAATGAACAAGGGAATTGCAGATGGAGTGATTCCTGTAAAGATATGTTCAGTGATAGGATTCTGAAGATGGCTGATCTGTTAAGAGGTAGGGTCCCGTTGAGATGGCGGATATGTTCAGTGCTGGGATCTCATTGAAGGTGGTGGATATGTATAGTGGTAGGATTCTGATGGAGTTGGTGGAAGTTAGTTTTGTTCGCTGCTCACAAAATGTTGCCTTGTCTCAACAGTAACATCTTGGAACCTGGGTCGGCCAGACAGGCAGAGAAGGAAATAGAAAAGTGGCTTTATTATACAAAACACTGCAGGTACTCATCCGATTAGCACAACACGGTGGTTTAGATTCAACGAGTCATAGAGGACCACAGGTTCTAGGATCCAGATGGAGAGAATCGACTATTAATGTTTCTGGTCAAGACTATTCACAAGAACTGAAAGGTAGAAGGGAGCGAGGACGTGGTTACTATATCCCTCCTATCTTTCAGACTCTGACAACATTCCTACTCTCTGCCCCACTCCCCGTTTTTGGGGAATAGTTAACCTGTCGGTCGAAAACTGCTTCCATCGTGCTGGTCATCGAATGGCCCGTTTGAGGTATGAAGCAGCTGTTTCCCATTGGTTGTCTTGTGTTCCATGGCACCGGTGTCCCGTGTCAGTCACCCGTATAAGAATAGATCACGTGGGAGGCTTGATAGCTTTGCCTTTGTCTCCAGGGACTCTTCACATTGACGTTGCAACCTGTGCTAAAGAACCATTGGGAAAGTTTGCTCCAGACTTAAAAGGCCCCTGTGCACAAGGTTTGTGTTTGTTGAATATTTAGTTTTGTCGTTTGTATAACTTGGGGACTTAGATGTTTGGTTGAATCTTTTACTGTTGGTAAATAAATCATTAATATGCTTATTTGTAGTCAGTGTCTTCTGCCTGACTCACCAAACCCATGAACCTACTTCCACATTAGACCCCCAATCTGCCGATCAGACCCCTCACCTGCCAGCACATGCTCCATCTTTATACATTTGGCTATCTTCCCTCTGGTTTCCAGTGCAGAGGAAGGGTCTCAACCAGAGACTTTGACTCTCCATTTCCTTCCACAGATATTTCTGGACACACTGATTTCCTCCAGCATTGTGTGTGTGCTGCTCCGGATTTTAGCCTCCGCCGGAGTCTGTGTCTCTGGGGTGGCTATAGAGAGTATGATTCCCCTATAGGTTTATTATGCCAGGAATCCCACACTTGACAAGACAGCTTGGTTTAATCGGATGCTCTGTTAATTCGGGGAGAGTAACCGAGGTGGAAGCTGAAGTAAGCACAGAGATACAAACTCGGGCCATTGACAGATTTCTTTCCTCGAAGACACGGAGCAGTTGTGAGCAATCTGACGCCATCAGGGGTTCAAGGTTCAATCAAAGGAACAGGATCTGGAATCTTTGCCATATTCATCACCCAGCTGCTGACAGCACAGTTGAGGACGTGCTTCTCTCCCAATCTTCCTCACGACCTGTTGGTTCATGGACCCATCTTCCTACTGAAAACACAGAGGAGCCAATTTAATTCTGTTAAGTGGTGTGGCCCAACCGTTGGGAGGATAAAAACAACTCCTCTGTAGTGGCAAGCCAGAGGAGGAGGATATTCAGCCTATCTAGGCTGCACTGGCTCTTACTAAAGCAATCCAGCTTTTTCCACTGCTCCACTCTCAGCCCATCAACCTTCAGATGCTCTTCCAGCTCCCTTCTGCTCACTGTGGTGGAATCTAACCCCAGGTTCCAATAATTCACTGAGTGAAAAAAGTCCCTCTTGTCTCATGAGGTCAGAGAAAAAGTTTTGTGGCCCATCGTGTCCGTGCCAATGATCAATCTGATCCTACTCTCACACATTTTACCCTCTTTACATGCCTGTCAGCTCCTCCCCCACCAGACTCAGCCACTCATCTACGCAATTGGATAACTTACAATGGCCGATTATCCTACTACCACAGCCCGCACATGCTGGGGGCTGGGAGGCACAAATCATTGTCCTTATCAATAAGGTGAGCAGTTTCTGAATCACTTGTGTCAAGTGGCCTCTGATGTACACTCTCCCAGTTGAGAGCAGTTTTAGTTCCCACAGTTGTGTGAACACTCATGGTCTGGAACGTCTAGTTATTCTGGACTCAAGGGAATACACCCCTCATCTACTCAATCTCCCCTCTCACATCTCCAGTTCAGGGACTTATTGGAAATAATCCAGCCACATGGACAGGAAATGAAAAATGTTCTGATGGATTTTAACCCAATCACCACTTCATTTGATTTCTGAAGCTAAGGGCCAAACACAGCTCAATTTAACATTTCTCGGCTACATTTTCAAATCTCTCCGGGATCTCCCCACTTGCCCTGACCTCAGCAAATGCTTGCTTTCTTACCTGGTTTGTGGTTTCTTCAGGCTGGAGGCTACGTTTTGCTGTGAATTAGAGAAAGAAGCAAATGAGGCATCTAAAGCATCAGTAAATGTTACTGACAGATTCAGAGTAGGACACCTGCTCGATCATTTAAGATAACTGATGATGATCTGCTAACCTGGTGCCATTTTCTGGAACCAACACTATATCCTTTGATGTTTTACCCCCACTGCCCATTTATTCCAGTCACCATTTACCCCATTCCTGTTTTAAACTTCATTCCCATTTACCCCATTGTTTTAATCCCTAGTCCCCAATTAACCCCATCCTGTTTAATCTTCAATCCCCATTAAGCCCCATTCCTGTTCAATCATCAGACCCCACTTTATCCCATTGTTTTAATCCCCAGTCCCCATTTAAGCCTATCTTGTTTAATCCTCAGTCCCCATTTAGCCCCATTTCTGTTTAACCCCAGTCTCCATTTAGCCCAATTCCTGTTTAACCTTTCAGTCTCCATTTAGTCCCATTCCTGTTTAACCCCCTCAGTCCCCATTTAGCACCATTCCAATTTAACCCCAAGTCTCCAGTTAGCCCCATATCTGTTTAATCTCCTCAGTTCCCATTTATCCCTATTCTTGTTCAATCCCCTCAATCCCTACTTAGCCTGCTTCCTGTCACCATTTTAACATCTCTGCCTATTTTACCCAAATCCCATAGAACTCGTATTCTCATTTTACACCTCAATCCCCACTCTAATGACTGTATCCATTTTAACCACTCCATCCTCATTTTAACCCCACTGATATATTTACCCCATCCCCATGTTATTCCAGTCTCCATTTTAAACGTTGCCATTTTAACCCTACTGACTAGTTTACCCCATTCCTATTTAACCCCACGATTTTACCCCAGTCCCTATTTCAACCCCATTATTTTACCCCATTCCCCACTTATCCCCAGTATTTTACTCCAGTCCCCACCTTAATCCCACTATTTACCCCAGTTCCCCGAACCCCATTCACATTTTACCTCTGAGTCTCCATTTTAATGACTGTATCCATTTTAACCCCTCAGTCTCCACTTTAACCCCACTGACTATTTAACCTAGTCCCTATTTTAACCTCAATATCTTACCCCAGTCCCTATTTTAACCCCACTATTTTACCGCAGTTCCCATGCAGCCCCAGAATCCCCTTTGCCCCAGTCTCTCCACCATGCTTTGCTACCTTTGATACTCACCTATCACGTTCAGCTCGTCGTAGCCGTAGTCCTGCCTGCCAAAGGAAGTGGGGAGGATGGGGTTAATGAGACCCAGACTCTGTGCTGGTGGCATTTTTCGTTTCTGTGGCGATAGTGTCAAATTTTTATTTTACGAAATTCAGCATCTACCTCTTGTAGTGTGTGCATTGGGGCAGCCCAAGTGTATCTGCCTACTCCCACCATTACATTCTGCACCCGGTGCACAGTGACACTGGTTGCACTGGGGCCAGACCTTAGGTGCATTTTGTAACAGGCATCCATGCAGTGCTCTCTCCCCCAGTACTGTGTTTCTGACCCACTGTTCTGCAGGAAAAGGGGCAAAACTACTCAACTCATTCAAGAGGTGAGTAAAGTCATGAAAAAAATATATATATGTATGCTTTGCTTGAGAATAACATTAGTACGATAAACACAGGAGATTCTGCAGATGCTATAAATCCAACGCATCACAGACAAATGCCACCCAGCCTCCCTCTCACCTGGTCTCACCTATCACCTGCCAGCTTGTATTCCTTACCCCCACCACTATTCCCTTCTCTTTCCAGCTTCTTTACTTCTCCCCCCCGACCCCACCCCACTTCCTTTTCAGTCATGCTGAAAGGTCTCAGCCTGAAACAGTGAGTGTTTATTCCTCTCCATAGATGCTGCCTGACCTGCTGAGTTCCTCCAGCATTTTGTGTGTAACTCTGTTTAAATGATGCTATGTGATGCTGCTGCAATTAAGTGTTTCATTGCATCCATGCATATGACAATAAACTCCAGCGTGACTTTTACTCACAGAATTCAACCATGTCTAACATGACCATTTGGTGTTCTTTTTGGTTATATATTAATGCATTTTATCATTACTTTAATAATTTGATTATTTCATTAATATTGAAATTGAATAATTATAATAAACATTGAATATTAGAGGAAATGTAGCCAGCTGGTGGCGCAGTGGCATCAGCGCTGGACTTCGGAGCGAAGGTTCCCGAGTTCGAACCCAGTTGGCTCCTCAGGCAGCTTTCCACCCGTGCTGGGTTGAGAGTCGAGCTAGTAACTCAACCTTGTAAAAAGGAAATTGCCTGCTACAGAAACATCAACAGCAAAAAAGTTTGATGGCCTATGTTCTCTCGTGAGTTTAAAGGCAATTTCTTCCTCTTTCTAGAGGAAATGCATTTAAGGTTAGAGGGAGAAATTTCAGAGGAGATTGTGGAGTAAGTGCTTTTTTTAAAAACACACAGAGAGTGGTAGCTGCCTGGAATGGTGCAAATTGATGTAGAAGTACATTTGAGAGGCTGTTAGATCACACAGGCAGACAGACAGAGAGATACACTCACAGAGTCACTCATACAGACACACACACACACACACACACACAGAGATTCATTCATACAGACACACACACACACAGACACTCATACAGACAGACACACACACACACACACACACACACACACACACACAGAGTCACTCATACAGACAGACACACACACATCACTCAGTTTAAGGTGCTGAAGATTTCTGTGTCTCCTGCCCTTTCACAAAGGAGTTCTGGACTCCCGCTCCACTCTTGTGAAAATGTTGCTCCCAATCTTCTCTCCAATCCTTCCACCTCTGATTTGGCGCCAGAGTTAAAGGTGATCTTTACCTGACACGTGCATATCGAACCCTGTGCAGTGAAATGAGTTGTTTGCGTCCTCGAACAACATAGTCCGAGGATTATGCTGTGCTGAAGGGCCTGTTTCTGTGCTGTGATTCTCCATGCTCAGTCATCCTATGTATCCAGCCACTCATAAGTAACTCACTTCAAATCGCCATCTTCCACCGATGTCTTGGCAGGAGTTCGGTTTTTGGAGTAACTTGGATATATCTCTGCATACTGGATGTCCTCTACAGTGGGTACCTTGTGGAGAAAAGGATTATATTAGAATCATCTTATTACAATCGGCATGGAAATCTAAGCAGGGCAATACAGTGAAGGATTAGATCAGACCAGGTCCATGTCTGCCCTGATGTTCCCCGAAGTGCCAGATCCAGAGCCAAGGGATACGACAACCAATCACATCCCACATGATTGTAGCCGAAACGTCTCGTAAAATCTTGCCAAGCTTGCCGATCAACCAAACTTCCAAATATCCCATCCTTCCCAGAGCTGTCTGCCATCCACCCTTGCCTCCAAATTCCACCCCTTTCTGTTATCTGCAGAGCCTGTTATCCAGCAGCCACTACCAGTTACCTCCAACACACCCTCATCTCTTTGTACAGGCCATCTCGACTTCCAAGCCCTGGTGCAGGGTTTAGGGTTTTGAATGGAAATGTCCCACACCACCACTCCCTGCTACAGAGGCTGCTCAACCCGATTGACTCCTCCAGCAGATTTTTTGACATTCCAGATTCTAGCATTTGCCTTCTCTTGTGTCTCCAGTTAGTTATTTACAGATCGTTCAGTATGACGTAATCCTAAGTGTTATTCATTACGGACTGTACCTTTAAAAAGAGAGAGAGTGTGCCGCTGGTTCAGAGAGAGAGGCACCGAGCATCTCGTGAGTCGCCATGGTGATAGAAGGGTGGAGCTATATTCTGGACAGCTGGTGTTCAGCATGTTTGGATATATATACAAGGTCAGCTGGCTTTCTTGTAGACATACAGAGACACAGAAGAAACGGAAACTTGATGAGCTTTGAGTGCCCCAAAACGTGTGGGTTTTGTGGATCGATCGGGAGAATCGACCAGTGGCTCTCTCAGTGCGGGAAAAGGAGTGACCGGTGGAAAGCTCTCAGTGTGTTTAACCCTTGCCTGGGTTTATAGTTTTACCACGTGAAGACGGTACCTTTAGTATGGTCACATTCGGTGACCTTAAAGGATTCGGAGGGCTACGGAACGATCGACGGCATCGACTTACTTGGATAACAAATCAGCTCTTTCTCTCCTCAATTCTACTCAGCTGAATATCACGAACTGAACTGACTTCGTTTACATACCATCGTAAAACTGTATCAGTTACCACTTAATTTTGAAGAAGTTTGGGTTTTGTATTTACACACCTATATATGCAAAAACTCTGCTAACCTGTTTGATTTATCTGGTTTCATGTTACTTTATTACGTAGTTACTAATAAAATAGTGCTAGTTAACAGCAAAACCAGACTCCAGGTGTGTTCCATTACTGCTGTTTCTTTTAACTCGTTCCGGGGTACGTAATATCACCCACATCGTGTCACAGAATGAAACTCAGCCCACCAGATCAATGCTAGCCTGCAATATTCTCTCCCACATTCCTAGACCCAGATTCCACTGCCCACCTTTGCAACTTACAGCGGACTATCAAGTTATCAGGCTGCTCAGTTTCGGGATGTGGGAGGAAAAGTACAGCACATGAGACTGATTAACAAGATAAGACCCCATGGTATAACAGGAGAGATACTAACATAGTAGAAGATTAGCTGATTGGCAAGTGGGTTGGAAGGTTTGAATAAAGGGGGCCAATTCTACTTGACCATTCAAACTGCCTCGTCCCATTGACCATTATCCGGACCAAAGCCATCCATGCCAGATGCCACTGCTATCCAAGTACCTATCCAAACTTCTCTTAAGCATTGAAATTGAACTCCCATGCACCACTTGCACTGGCAGCTCGTTCCGCATTCACATAACCCGCTGAGAGAAGAAGTCAAATTGAAATTCGGTCTCCGGAACTTTTTGGCAACGGCTCTCAGTTCCAGCCACAAATTTTCCAGAACATTCCCCTAATCCACAATAAATTACATCAACTTCTACTCTTGGTACAGGGTGTTGGGTCTCACACACAAAACGCTGGAGGAACTCAGCAGGCCAGGCAGCATCTAGGAAAAGAGTACAGTCGACGTTTTGAGTCGAGACCCTTCAGCATGACTGGAGAAAAAAGCTGAGGAGTAGATTTAAAAGGTGGGGGAGTGGAGAGAGAAACACCAGGTGATGGGTGAAACCTGAATGGGGAGGGGATGAAGTAAAGAGCTGGGAAGTAACTCGGTGAAAGAGACAGAAGGTCATGGAAGAAAGAAAAGGGGGAGCTCCAGAGGGAGGCCATGGGCAGGCAAAGAGATAAGATGAGAGAGGGAAATGGGAATGGGGAATAGTGAAGGAGAGGGGTGTGGGGAGCATTACCAGAAGTTCAAGAAAATGATGTTGATGCCATCAGGTTGGGGGCTGCCCAATCAGAATTTAAAGTGCTGTTCCTCCAACCTTTTGGATGTGTTGCTCGGATTTCTAGCATCTGCAGATTTTCTCTTGTCTGAGGGTGTTGGGTCTGGTCATTTAGAATCGAGGTTCTTTGAAAGGCAAGAATGAGACATAAAAGTAGGTGGCTACAATCGTTTTGTTAAGATTTACAAGAAAAATGAACTCACAAGGAAAAGACAAAGAAAAAGAAATGGTGATTGCCTCAGATTCAGACTCGAGATAACAACATCCCAGTGACAGCAATGAACCTATAAAATAGACAAACTCATGTAGCATGATACCTGCTGCAGAGAGACTTAGAAGCTTTTAGAAAAATACAGAATCAGCTGTACTCAAATTACTAGAAAACTTACTGAACAATTTTCCCATATAGGTGATTTCATAAAAATGTAAGCAAGCATAGGAAAGTAAACCTATAAGGAAAGCACTAGGCGAATATCCAACAAGGAGCAGCCCAGTGGGAAAGTGGGCAGAACAGGTTGCAGGGGTTCAAGTGGAAGAATTAGGGTGGACAGACATGAACAGGCTGAATGGTCTTCAATTTGTCAAGGATATGAGCTACTATATATGTACTTACCTCTCCATCGGAGAGCGGCGAGTTGTCTGGTCGACACTGGGTGATCACATCTGTGAGAGTGAATACGAGAATGTCAGTGAACCTTTGCCACAGGTGAAAGCAACGGGCAGGAACATGGAGAGCGCAGGTGAGGAGGAGTGAACAGTGCCACAGGACACAATTCTTGTTCCTAATTCCTTTTGTTGTCTCCTTGTGGGTTACTCCTGTGCAGAGATTGGTTTCTGCATTGGGAATAAATGGTGGATTTCACTGGTTGAAAGTGCCCTCTCGTCCAAAGACAATTCTAAACCCTGGTCTGCTTATTAGATTGGTAAGTTGTTTATTATTGCACTGAAGTACAGACATCATACAGACCATACCATTACGTCAGTGCATCGAGATAGTACAAGGGAAAAGCACTAACAGAATGCTGAATGTAGTGTTATATTTACAGAGAAAGTGTGGTGCAAGGACATGAGGAGGTGGATTGTGAGGTCAGGACTCCACCTGATCGTACAAGCAAACGATTCAATACTCTGATAACAGTGGGGTAGAAGCTGTCCTGAATCCTGGTGGTACGTGCTTTCAGACTTTTGTATCTACTGCCTAATGGGATGGGATCGAGTGACAATGACCGGGGTGGACAGGATCTTTGATTATGCTGGCTGCTTTGCCAAGTCAGCGAGAGATACAGAGTGCATGGAGGTGAGGCCAGTTTCCATGCTGTGCTGAGCTGTGCAATTCATTGTGGTCATGGGCACAGCAGTTGCCCTACCAAGCCGTGATACTTCCTTAGGAAGTAGAGGTGTTGGTGAACTTTCCTGGCTGTAGCATCAATGTGGACGGACCAGGACAGGCTGTTGGTAATGCTGACAACTAGGACCGATGGGACAGATGGCCTGCTGAGGTGAGGAGTGACTGGGGTGTCAGGGAGTTCGGAGGATGCACCCTTTTTTGCATCAGCCACACTCAAGGGGATTTACTTACCCATGCCATTGTCCGTTGAGATTTTGAAAGTCTTCAGGCTGTGAGGAGAAAGAGGGGGAAGGAGGTCACTCATTGATAAAGTGCAAAGGGGGGTGGTTGGGGGAATTGTCCTGCTCATGTGTTGCTTCATAAACCTGTGTCGCTGTGGCCAGTACTGGGGCAGGAGATGACCCAGACAGGAGTAGCCAAAATACCAAAAGACAATGGGATAATGCATCAGGGCAAAGAGAGGGACCTGGAGTCAGATATGTACACAGGCCCAGTGTAATCTTTGTGCAGCAGCCTTGGGTCAGGTGTCTGACAGCCTGACTAACCAAGAAACTATCAACCCCTGCTTTAAATATACCCAATGAATTGGCCTCTGCAACCATCCATAGCAATGAATTCCATAGACTCATCACCCTCTGGCTGAAGAAATTTCTACTCATCTCTGTTCTAAATATACATCCCTCTATTGTGAGGCTGTGCTCTTTGGTCCTAGATTCCACCACTATAGGAGCAATCCTCTCTGCCTAGGCCTTTCAATATTCATAGGGCTATAAAGAAGTACAGCAGAGAAAATAACCCTTTGGCCATGTAGTTCATGCCCAAAACCATTTAAACTGCCTACTCCCAACAACCTGCACCAGGTCTACAGCCCTACAGATTCCTACTATTCATGTCCAAACTTCTCTTAAACTTTGAAGTCGATCTCGTGTGGAGCACTTGCACGGGCAGCTCATTCCACACTCTCATGACCCTCTGAGTGAAGAAGTTTCACCCCATGTTCCCCTTAAACTTCTCATCTTTCACCCTTAAGCCATGACAAACGGTTACAATCCCACCCAACCTCAATGGAAGAAAGCCTGCTTGCTATCATCCTATCAATATCCCTCATAATTCTATAGGTTTCAATGAGATTCCCCTTCTTTGTTCTAAGTTCCAGGGAGTACAGGGCCAGAGCCATCAAATGTTCCACATACCATAAGCTTTTCATTCTGGATCATTCTCTTGAAACTCCTCTATCCAGTGCTAAAGTATCTTTTCTTAGATATGGGGCCCAATATTCCAAGTGCAGTCTGACCAATGCCTTATAAAGCCTTAGCATCACAACCTTGCTTTTATATTCTAATCCTCTTGAAATGAATGCTAACATTACATTTGCCTTCCGTACCACTGACTCAATCTGATAATCCACCTTTGGGAATCCTGCACAAGTTGCACCTCCAAAGTTTGAATTTTATCTCCATTTAGAAAACAGTCTATGCCTTTATTCCTTCTACCAAAGTTCATGACCACACACTTCTTTACACTATATTCCACCTGCCACTTTACCCATTCTGTCAGAGCCCCTGCTTCCTCAACATTACCTCTCTCTCCATCTATCATTGTATCATCTGCAAACTTGGCCACAACCCCATAAATTCTGCTGTTCAAATTGTTGACATAAAATGTGAAACGAAGCGGTCCTAATACTGACCCCTGAGGAACAGGACTAGACATCAGCAGTCAAATAGGATTGGTCCACTTTATTCTAACCTTCCAACACTCCTGGCAATTTTTTATCCATGCTAGTATCTTTCCTGTAATTACGTGGTGTCTTATCTTGTTAATCACCTCCATGTGTGGCACCTTGTCAAAGGCCTTCTGAAAATCGAAGTAAGCAACATCTACCGACTCTCCTTTATTATTTCCTTAAAGAATTCCAACAAATTTGTCAGGCAATATTTCTCCTTAAGGAATCAATTCTGAATTTAGCCTACTTTATCATGTACTCTGAAACCTCATTATTAATAATGTACTCCAACATCTTTGCAACACTGAAGTCAGGCTAACTATCCTATAATTTCCGCCTTCTGCCTCCTTCCTTTCCAGAAGAATGAACTAGCTTACCTTCATATTTCATCTTTTCTCTCCTTATGGATTTTAGATGCCTTCTGTTGGTTTTTAAAAGCTTCCCAATCCCCTAATATCTCATTGTTTTGCTATATCATATGCCCTCTCTTTTGCCTTTATGCTTTCCTTGACTTTCCTTGTCAGCCCCGGTTGATTTGTCTTCCCTTTAGGATACTTCTTCATCTTTGGGATGTATCTATCTTGTTCTTCCCACATTGTCCCTAGAAGCTCCAGCCATTGCTGCTCTGCTATCATCGCTGATAGTGGCCCCTTACAATCAGCTTTGGCCAGCTGCACACTCATGTCTCCATAACTCCCTTTACGCCACTGTAATACTTTTTCTCCCTCTCAAAATGCAGGGTGAATTTTATCATATTAAAGTCACCGCCTTCCAAAGTGTCTTTGCTGTAAGGTCTGTTATCAAATTTGGTTCACTACACAACACCCAATCCAGAATCACCTGTCCCCCACTGGGTTCAACCACAAGCTGATCTAAAATGTCATCTTGCAAGCATTCTACGAATTCCCTCTTGGGATCCAGCACCAATCTGATTTTCCCAATCTACCTGCACATGGAATTCCACCACGACTATCATAACATTGCCCTTGTTAAATGTCTTTTCTTGTTCCTGTTGAAATCTGTATCTCACATGCTAGCTTCGGTTCGGGAGCCTGTACATAACTTGCACCAGGGTCTTTTCAGCCTTGCAGTTTCTTAACTGTACCCATAATAACTCTACATCTTCCAACCCTATGGCACTGCTTTCTAAGGATTTCATTTCATTTTTTACTGCCCCCACCTGCCTGCCCTATTGGTACAAGGTGTATCCTTAAGCTCCCAATTATGATTTTTCAGCAACGTGATGCCCATAATATCACGTCTGCCAATCTCTAATTGTGCCAAAGATAATCTAATTTATTCTGTATAATGTACAATAAATGGCGATTCCTTTGCTTGCATCCTCGGAAACAGCTCTATTTCTATCTTTTTCCCTTTAAAGGTTCTTCTGAAGACCCTGACCTGGAGTTACATACTGACTTTGGTTCTTTGTGGGGATGGGACCCGCTCTCAGGGCCTCACGACCAGCTGCTTTTTGATATCCCAGGACGCGGCCTGGAAGGCTAGCGCGCCTTCAGGCTGCTAGATTTTCGTGGCTCTGGAGATGGGTTGATTCAAGGTCAGTGTCTGACTGAGGCGTCGCAGAAAAACACGGAGCATCGGGAGCAGTGGGCTAGCTGCTGGCTGTGTGCCCAGAGGCGTACGTTCTTTGGGCAGAGAGCTTGGTTAAAAAATGACACAACAGACTTTTAAAACCCTATTATCAGTGAGTTGTTTGTTATGCCTCCTCTGTCATTGTGAAACAGGGACACCTTTCTTCCCTTATTAGGGCAAGAGAGAGCCTGTTGCATGCGAGTTACCGGGTAAATGAGTAGTCTTTGGAGTACTGCAAGTCTGTGTCTTTATTGATAATTTGCTGTACGTTTGACTGCTTGGTGATGGGCGCCAATGCTTTTCACTGGTGGGGAAGGGGGGACTCGCTGCCCTGCTGCTGCTTGTGCGTGGGAGGGGGAGCTGGTAGGGGGTCTTTGGGGTTCAAATGTTTAACTGTCAATCATTCTTTGGGGCACTGCTCTGTTTTCCTGGATGTTTGCGAAGAAAAAGAAGTTCAGGATGTATATTGTGTACATTTCTCTGACATTAAATGTACCCATTGAACCTATTGAAATATAACATCTCAGTCCTGTATTCATCACCCTTTTTGACCTTGACCCCATGTTACACTTCAGCCCATCCCACTGACTACAATTTTGCTCTATCATCTACTTAACCTCACTATACAATGCATCAACTTGAATACCAACTACTCCTACCATGCTGTCAGGGCACCAGGCTTCACCGCTCCATCCTGCGGGTCCAGTCTGCTCACTGGACAGCCAAAAAATTGTACCATTACCTGATAATGAACTCTCCTCAGCAGAGGGTCATTTTGGGATGGTGATCCATCTCACTGCTTCCCTGCTGAATAGAGCACGCAGACAGAAGTGTAACACTGGACCCTGGGTAACGCTCCATTTGTAGCAAGCCAACTAATCTAGCGGTGGCTGGATCCATACTCACTTTTTCATTGGTGTGTAGATCAATTGGTCTTGTCGCTGGAAAGAATGAAAATTAAGCCATGTCTCAGATCATAAGACCATAAGAGAAAGGAGTATAAGACCATAGACATAGAAACGGAATTGGGCTATTCAGCCCATCAATTCTGCTCTGCCATTCCAATCTGGCTGATCCCAGATCCCACTCAACCCCACACACTGTCTTCTCGCCATATCCTTTGATGCCCTGAGCAATCAGGAAACGATCAACTTCTGCCTTAAATATACCCATGGACTTGGCCTCTACTGCAGTCTGTGGCAGAGAATTCCACAGATTCACTACTCTCTGCCTAAAAAAATTCATTACACTGTTCTAAAGGGTCACCCCTCAATTCTGAGGCTGTGCTCTCTAGTTCTGGATACACCCACCCAAGGAAACATGCTCTCCACTTGAACCCTATCTGGTCTTTCCAACATTTGGTAGGTTTCAATGAGATTCTCCCACATCCGCATGCTGCTAAATTCCAGTGAGTACAGGCCCAAAGCTGCCAAATGTTAACTCTTTCATTCCTGTAATCATCCTTGTGAACCTCCTCTGGAAGCTCTCCAACGACAACAAATCCTTTCTGGGGTACGGAGCTCAAAACTGTTGACAATACTCCAAGTGCGGCCTGACTAGTGTCTTATAAAGGCTCAGAATAATCTCAGTGTTTTTATATTCGATTCTCCTTGAAATGAATGCCACATTGCATTTGCCTTCTTTACCACAGACTTAACCTGTAACTTAAACTTCTGGAGTCTTGCACAAGGATCCCTAGCTCCCTCTGCACCTCTGATGTTTGAATTTTCTCTCCATTTAAATAATAGTCTGCACGATTGTTCCTTTTACCAAAATGCATTATCATTCATTTCCCAACATTATATCCCATCTGCCACATTTTTGCCCATTCTTCCAATTTGTCAAAGCCCTGCTGAAATCGCAATGCTTCCTCAGCACTACCTACCCCTTCACCTACTTTTCCACAAAACCATCAATTCAACTATCCAAATCATTGACAAACAATGTGAAAAGCAGCGGTCCCAATACTGACCCCTGAGGAACACAAGTAGTCATTGGCAGCCAACTGGAAAAGACCCCCTTCATTCCCACTCACTGTCTCCTGCCTGTCAGCTATTCTTCTATCCATCCATATCTCTTTCCTTTAATGTCATTGGATTTTATCTTGTTAAGCAGCATCATGTGTGGCACCTTATCAATCGCCTTCTGAAAATCCAAGTAAGTAACATCCACTGCCTCTCCTTTGTCCACCCTGCTTGTAACTTCCTTGAAGAACTCCAAAAGATTTCTCAGGCAAGATTTCCCTTCACAGAAACCATGCTGACTTTGACTTATGGATTCCAACAGTTTCTCAACCACTGGGGTTAGGCTAACTGGCCTACAATTTCCATTCTTTTACCTTCCTCTCTTCTTAGAGAGTGGAGTGACATTTGCAATCTTCTAATCCTCTGCAACCATGCCAGAATCAAGTGATTCTTGAAAGAGAACGCCCAATGCATGTTTGATTCTATGACATCAAGAGATTTTTAAAATTCCAAGGTCAAGTTTATTGTTTGATCCACAAGTACAGTATGTGCATGTACAGGTGCAATGAAAAGCTTACTTGCAGCAACATCACAGGCATTCAGCATCAGGTACACAACATTCACAGAAAAATATGTATTAGACATAAAGCATACACAACATGTAAACATGGGAAAATCTGCAGATGATGGAAATCCAAAGTGACACACACAAAGTGCTGGAAGAACTCAGCAGGTCAGGCAGCATCTATGGAAAAGAATAAACTGTCGACGATTCAGACCGAGGTCCTTCTTCAGGACTCAGAAGGAAGGGGGAAGATGCCAGAATTAAAAGGTGAGGTGTGGGGAGAAAAAGAGTCTAGTTGGCAGGTGTTATGTGAAGCCAGGTGGATTTGAAAGGTCAAGGACTAGAGAAGAAAGAACCAGATAGAAAAGAAGAGTGTACCATAGGAGGAAAGGAACCCAGAGGGAAGGAATAGACAGATGAGAAGAAGTGAAAGGTCAGAATGGAGAATAGAGGAAGTTTGTAGGGGGGGGAATTGCTTCCCAGAAGGAGAAATCAATATTCATGCCATCAGATTCGAGGGTACCCAGACAGACTATAATTTGTTACTCCTCCACCCTGAGGTTGGCCTCACCTTGGCACAAGAGGAGGCCATAAATCAACACGTCAGAATAAGAATGGGATTTTGGAATTAACCTGTTTGGCCACCAGGGGAGTGCCGCTTCTTGCGGATGGTGAGGAGGTGCTCGACGAAGCAGTCCCCCAATTTACAACGTGTCTCACCCATGCAGGTTCGCACGTGAAGTGTTGCATCACCTGGAAGGACTGTTTGTAGCCCTGAATGGAGGTGAGGGAGGAGGTGTAAGGACAGGTGTTGGGTTGGCATGGACTAGATTAGTCAAAGAATAGAATGGAATTGAACTTTATTGTCATTGTTCAAGACAAGGAGATTGTGATGTTACTCCAGTCTGTGCAAAACATATTTACAGTGCATGTAGTACAGCTTAATTTAAAAAAAAACAATATTTACATGCAATAAGTGACTTTGCGAGTCCATAACACTCAAAGGCCATTGTCGTTATTAGAAGAACCTGTTTTTGTGTTGCAGATCTCGATGGCTCCAATTACTTAAGAGAAAACCCAATTAGAACAAATACAAAGTCTATTGTAGTGTAATGTTGCTCTACTGAGGTGGTGATTAGGGTTGTGCAGGTTGGATAAAGAACCAAATGTTTAGTGATCAGATATGGAATAATATCCATGGATTTTATTAGGAAAGGAGTCTGGGATCTTGTGTGGAGTTAATAGGATCTCCCTGGGTCAACAGAGGAGGCAGAGGTCACTTTAGGTCAATAACGGTGATTAGGAGCTCTCCTGGGTCAATAACATCATCATATGTATACACAAGTGCAATGAAAAACTGACTTGCAGAAGCATCATAGGCACACAGCATCAGTTACATAACATTCACAAGGAAAACATCAATGAAGCATCAATTACACACAATTTTTGCAATAGAGAACACACTTAGACCAAAAAGAGTTCATCTATTGATGCAAAATGTTGTCATACTGTGGCAGTGAATAGGGTTGGGCAGATTGGATCAAGAACTGACGTTGAACCGAGAAGAAGAGAACATCAAACTGGTGACATTTTGTTACAAATCAGTTTTCTTCTTATGAACAATCTGAGTGAAAAGGACACCATCTTACCGGGCATGCAGGGGCATTCCCATCTTGAGCCTGTTGTGAAATAAGATATTACAATGAGCATTTCTATTGGTCTACAGGAGCTCGAGAGCCTGGGTGTCCAGACTCAACATTTAGGCTGAGACAGGGCAAGATTAAAGGAGGTGTACAGAGTAAGTTTTTCTTTCCACACCGAGTGATGGTGCTGGGAATGTGCTGCCAGGGGTAGTGGTGGAGAAGGCAGATACAATAGAGATGGTTAAGAGGATCGTAGATACTCACGTGACATTGGACTGAATGGAGGGAAGTGAACCATGTACAAGTGGAAGAGATGCGCATAATTAGAAACCCTTTAATTAGTTCAGCATTAATTGTGGGCTGAAATCCTGTTCCTGTGCTCTACTGCTTGACATTCTATGTCCTATGCCCTTTGTTCCCAGAACAGCTTCTTCCCCATTGCTGTCAGAGTTTTGAACGACACCCCTCTTTCACGTACTTGTCCCGGTGGTGCTGCCACTTCCCGAACCTTCAGAGTACAAATACATTTATTATTGAAGAACATATACTGTATCTCCCCTTGAGAAAAATTTTCTTGCGAGGATTTACAGGAAAGTGAAGAAATACAATAGAATTTATGACAAACTATGACGAACAAAGCTGACAAACAACCAGAGTGCAAAAGAAGACTTAGAATAAACAAAAATAAATAAATTATATTGAATTTGAAAGTTCTTGAAAGCGAGTCTATTGGTTGTGGAGTCAGTTTAGCGCTGAGGTGAGTGAGATTATTCACACTGGTTCAGGAGCTTGATGGTTATAGGGCAGGGTTTGAAACCTGGGATCCACGGACCCCTTGCCTAATGGTATTGGTTAATGGCATAAAAAAAGACTGGGAACCCGTGTTGTGAGGTAATAACTGTTCCTGAACTGGCAGCATGGGACCTAAGGCTCTGGTACTTCATGCTTTATATTAGTAGTGAGAAGACAGCATGGCTTGGATGGTGGGATCCTTGATAATGGATGCTCCTTTCTTGTGGCAGTGCTCCTTGTAAATAAGGTGAAGCAGAGACTTTCGCAAAAGAGAGAAAACACAGAGATGAGCACTTGAACCTTTTCTGTGCAAAATGAACTAGTTATCCACGTCCTCCCTCATCGCGTGCAATCCCCACTTATGACATCCAGTCTCTCCCGCTCTCCACGCTTTTATTCTCTCTACCCATCCCTTCCTCTAAACTATATTTTCAATTTTGCCCAGTTCTGTTGAAAACCCACTATTCCAGTACTTTAACTCTGCTTGATTCTCTGCAGATGCTGTTTAACCTGCTGAATATCCCAGCATTCTCTGATTTTATTTCAGATTTCCAGCATCTGCGGGCTTTTATTTTGCTTTACGACTTACCGTCCCAGGTCCATCATCCAATTGGAGTGCAGTTAAATCATCTGTAAAATTAATTATGTGCATATTAATGCAAACACTGGCAGGTCTACAATTGTTCTCTGCTTCCTACAGGCACCCACACTCACTGTGTAAAGAACTTACCTCTGATATTCCCCCTATACTTTCCTCCGAACACAATAAAATTATGGCCCCTCATACAGTATTAGCAAGTTCAGCCTTGGGAAAGAATCCAATTGATCTATGCCTCTTATCATTTTGTACTCCTCTATCAATTCACCTCTATCCTCCGCTCTGAAGAGAAAGGCCCTGCCACACTCAGCCTATCTTCTCCAATCCAGGCAGCATTGTGGTAAATAATCATGCGATGAGCACTCAATGGAAACATAGAAAACCTACAGCATAGTACAGGCCCTTCAACCCACAATGCTGTGCCGAACATGTACTTACTTTAGAAATCACCCAGAGTTACCCATATCCATCCATATCTCAGCTCCGTGTACCTATCCAGGAGTCTCTAATAAGACCTTACCGTATCCGCCTCCACCATCGTTGCCGGCAGCCCATTCCACGCACTCACCACTCTCTGAATAAAAAACTTATTCCTAACATCTCTGCTCAACTCAACACAATACACAAAGGGTTTTACAGAGCTGCAACATTACTTCACAGTTCTTGAACTCAATCACGCAATTAATGAAGACCAACACACCATATGCCTTTTTCACGGCTCAACCAACCTGCACGGCAACGTTGAGGGATCTATGGACATGGACTCCAAGATCCCTCTATTTCTCCATATTGCTAGGAGATCTGCCATTCACCCTGTATTCTGCCTTCAAATTAAGCTTCATAAGTGAATCAATTCCCACTTTTCAGGATAGAATTCCACGTGCCATTCTCAACCCAGATCTGCATCCCATCAATTTCCTGTTGTAATCCTTGCCACCATTTCACACTATCCACAACTCCACAAACTTCATGTTATCTACAAGCTTACTAACACACCCTCCCACTTCTTCATCTGAATAATTTATAAAAATCACAAAGAGCAATGGTCCCAGAACAGAGAGAGTATGCATTATGATCAGAGATTAAGGGAACTAGGGCTCTACTCTTTGGAGAGAAGGAGGATGAAAGGAGACATGATAGAGGTGTACAAGATATTAAGAGGAATAGATAGAGTGGATAGCCAGCGCCTCTTCCCCAGGGCACCACTGCTCAATACAAGAGGACATAGCCTTAAGGTAAGGGGTGGGAAGTTCAAGGGGGATATTAGAGGAAGGTCTTTTACTCAGAGAGTGGTTGGTGCGTGGAATGCACTGCCTGAGTCAGTGGTGGAGGCAGATACATTACTGAAATTTAAGAGACTACTAGACAGGTAAATGGAGGAATTTAAGGTTTTATGGGAGGCAGGGTTTAAGGTCGGCACAACATTGTGGGCCGAAGGGCCTGTACTGTGCTGCACTGTTCTATGTTCTATGTTCTATAACTTCAGAGCACCACAGTTTCCCATCCTCCAGGCAGAATAGGCTCCATCTACAACTACCCTCTGCCTTCTTCATGGAAGAAAATTCTGAATCCCCTCTGTGGGCAAGGCAATTCTGAATCGACACTCGAATTGCCAAGGGCACGAAGCAAAGTGGTGGAAAGCAGGGTTAATTCTGATCGGTACCCACAGGTCAGCTTGGAGAAGAAGGACCGAATGGAAGGTTCTATGCTGTATGACACTCTAACTAACATCACAGACAAGTCAGCATAATACACTCACGCGGATTGGCTCTGGGGGCTTTTACTTACCCGCTGTGATGCTGTCGTTCAGAGTTGATAGCTGCTGTCTGAAGAGAAAAATTGGAAAATGTTTACTCCATGTGTGTCGCTTTACATTGCAATGGAACACATTCTGTAAAACAAAAGTGTGTAACAAGCACTCACCTTTGAACCCGGAGAGAATCTGTGAAGGGAAGGAGAGAAGAAAGATGCCGATTAATCAATAAACACAAGTGATTCTGCAGATGCTGGAAGTCCAGCGAACCACACACAAAATGCTGGATGAACTCAGCAGGTCAGGCAGCATTTATGGAAAGCAATAAACGATCAATGCTTCTGATCAAGAGCCTGAAACAGGACTGGAAAGGAAGGGGGTAGAAGCCAGAACAAGAAGATAATGTGAGGGGAAGTGAGTGGAGTACAAATTGCCAAGTGATAGGTGAGACCAGGTGAGGGGGAAGGTTGGCAGGTGATGGAGGGCGAATGAAATAAGAAGCTGAGGGGAGAGTGATAGGTAGAAAAGGTGAAGGGCTGAAGATGAAGAAATCTGACAGAAGAGGACAGAGGACAATTGAAGGGAAGGACAAGGGGCATCTGAGGAAGGGGGTGGTTGGGTAAGGAGAAGGAAAGGGGCTGAGAGGGTAACCAGAATGAGGAATGGAAAAAGAGAGGACAGAAGCGGAGAGAAACCAATGTTAATGCCACCAGGTTGGAGGCTACCTACATGGAATATGAGGTGTTGCTCCTCCATCCTAAGTTTGGCCTCGTTGTGGCGGTAGAGGAAGCCATGGACAGTCATGTCAGAATGGGAATAGGAAGTCAAATTGAAATGAGTGGTCACCAGGAGTGCGTTTGTTCTCAGTTCCACCCAGGAGGGAAAGGTGGCTTCAGAATGCATTGGTTTCCCACTTAGCACTCATAACCGAGTCAGTTGTATGGACAAATCATATGGATACTTGCTTCCATTGGGCAGCACAGGGAGTATAAAAGTTAATGATACGGCTTTATAAGGTATTGGTCAGGTCACAGCTGGAGGACTGTTCACAATTCAGGTACCACTCTGAAGGAAGGATGTGATTGCACTGGAGAGGGTGCATAGACAATTTACGGGGATGTGACCCACTGCCACTCACAGAGAGATAATTGTTCTTGGTCTCTTCATTCTTGTTTATGTTATTTTTATTTAGGGACACAGGGCAGTAACAGACCCTTCCAGCCCAACGAGACTGCTCTGTGCAGTTACACCCATGTCACCAATTAACCTGACAATTTGTAAGTCTTTAGGATGTGCACCCAGTGGAAACCTACGCATTCACGGGGAGAACACACAAATTCCTTACAGACAGTGGGAGGAATTGTGCCGCCCCTTCGCTGGCACTGTGACAGTGTTCCAGGAACCACAATGTCACCGTGCCACCCCACTATTCTGCCCTCCCTGTCCCTGGTGAGCATTTCTTTTTGCACTACGATGCGTTGCACTGCTCTCCTTGCACCAGTCTGTTGTCTTGTCCTCATGGCTGTATCTGTTGTTGTATTTAATATTACCACGTACACCAGTGAGCTTCAAACAGGGAAGGGATTTCATCGCATCTTGGAGCGTTTGACAATAAATTTATCCAGCCCAGTCATCAGAGAAAGCTGCAGAATTGGGCACAATTACAATTAGATGCCGACTGACTGGGCCTCGTGCCTCTTGATCGCACTGATGTTCAATACTGGGACCCACCAACTCGAGACAGTCCGGAATTCATGGGTGTCCTTCATGGACATTTACACCCACATTACTAACCTTTGTGCACAGAGCAGAGCCCTAAACTCTGAATGTACTTCGTCGCCATGACAGTATCGCTGGATTTCGAGCGTGGAGCAGAGTCCTGGACTCGGAGTGCACCTTCTCAACTATCCACATCACTGGGCGCAGAGTGGAGTCCTGACCTCTACCTCCTTCACATCCCTGTCTATGTCTATACACCCTAATCTGACCCCTAACTCCATTCACTGTCCTGAAAACCATCCCTACAAACTTAAAAGCACAACTTAGTCTGGGCCATGATCTTAAGAGAGACCACAGCTCACATCATCATGACCAAAGATTTTTGGGACAAATGCTGGTTAATGGGAACAGACATCTCAGTCAGCAGAGATGAGTTGGGCTGAAGGGCCTGTGTTTGTGCTGCTGACTCACAATCCTACTACCTCAATCTCCCTGCTTATCTGCACATGCTAGTGAACCCCTTGGGCTTTCCAAATGTTCCTCACCTTTAAGGATATAAAGCATTAGTCAAAGAACATTGGCAGTGTTGTGTGCAGTTTTGGGCTTCATATCTAAGAAACAATGTGCTGGCATTGGAGAGGATCCAGAGGAGAATGACAAAACTGATCTGGGAATGAAAGAGTTAATGTATGAGGATTGTTGGCTCTGGGCCGTACTCGCTGGAGTTTAGAGGGATGGTGGGGAGGGATCTTACTGACATCTATCAAATACTGAAATGCCTAAACAGAGTGTATGTGGAGAGGATATTTCCAATATTGGGAGAGTCTTGGACCTGAGGGCACTGCTCAGAATAGGATATAAGCAGGAGTTTCATTACCCAGAAGATTCATTGCCACAGATGACTGTGGAGGCCAAATGATTGGGTAAATTTAAAGCACAAGATGATAGGTTGAGTATTGGTTTCTAACTTTATGGAGGAATGCAGGAGAATGGTGTTGAGAGGGAAAAAATTCCCTCAATAGGGAATAGTGGAGTAAACTTGCTGGGCCGAATGGCCAAATCCTTCTATGTCTGATGATCCTATACTGGCCATAGAGGTAAATGATTCAGTCTCCTTACTTTCTTCGCTGCGTACTTTTCTCCAAAACAGGATGCTGATGAGCAGGATGCTCCCTGATATTCCAAAGACCGTTAACAGGATCACCAGGAGAATCGTGACAAATCTCATTTTGCCTGTGGGGGGGAAAACATCTCAGAACACACGAGCACAAATGGGCCATATGGCCCTTCGAGACTGATGAAGCACGCAATGATATGGCAGCTGACCTGAAAGTATTTAACCCCACTGGTGAAATTCCTATTCCTGCCACAGCCCCTCCTGCCAATTCCAGGGCAGGAAGCACAGGGAAGTTGCTCTTCCAATAATTGTATATTATGACCAAAAGGTGATAAAGTTACATCGAACGTTGATCTTTGTCTAACATTTAAACATCCTACACTAATCCCATTTATTTTCCTATTAATTTTACTGATAACCGATCCTCCCCACCTTCTCTTCAAATCCTTCCAACTTCTACCATTTCACAACAAACGGGGGGCAATTTACAGCAACCAACTAAACCAGTGACCCACACATACTTGGCATGTGGGAGAAAACCAGAGCAAACGGAGGTGGGGGTTGGCCACACCATCACAGGAAGGATCCATTGAGAATAGGATAGGACAGTGTGTGACCCATTGCTTCACCTAGCGCCAGAGAGGGAAGAGGGTAGTGTGTGATTGACTGCTTCACCTCGACCCAGATGGGGAGAGACCTTGTAACTCACTGCCCCGCCCAGTCCCAGAGGGAAGAGGACAGTGTATGCCCACTGCCGCACCGGATATCAGCGTGAGGGAGTATTGTGTATGACCCATTGCCACTGTTCTATAATCTGCACACTGAGCCAATCATTGTTGATGGGTTGATAAGTGTGTGATCTCCAGCCAGTCACCCTAATGTAATTCTTGTTATCTGTAGTCTCCCATCTACATTCAGCAATGGTCAGCCGGTCCTGCTGGTGATGACACTGGAAGTGAAGGCAGGAAACCGGACAGGGCTCCACGAATAGAAAGTTGATGGGGGAGGGTGGGTATTAGTGGGTGGTAATGAGCTCAGTATTGTTTCGGGCTGGGGAACCACTCACGTGTGTGACTGACGGTCAGCCGTACTCCTTCTCCGATTTCCTCGCCAATCCCGTCTATCCGTACTTTGCAGTAGTACATTCCGGAATCGCTCTCTCTCACATCCACCAGCTTTATGGAAGCTTTGAAGGAATCCACCTGGTCAGGCCCAAGGACGCGCCCTGCAAACTCTGCCGTCCCGTTGGAGACTTCGGATGTGTTCCTGTACCAGCTGTAGAACACGGTGTCTCCAGAGTGATTGGCATTATGGCTACAGACCATGAGGACCGTTTCACCCTCACCTACAAATATACTGGACTGACCTTGCGTAACCGTGAAGCTCTTGCTTTTTCCTGCAATGGGAAGGGAGAAAGTCAATGCTTCCCATTTAGAAATTGGCCATCGGGGTGAGAATTAAGGCCCAGTGTTAAAGACTGGACACATTCAACATTTGAGATTGTTTGTTGTCAATCGTCAATACAACAGCTTGAAGGAGGATGAAATCAGAGTTTCTTCAGTTCTGACGCAGCATTAAAAAGAGACAATAAACATAAAAACAAAAGACATATATAAATACACACCCATTCTATAAAACACAATGTACAAGTAACTGTAAAGTGACAGTGCATGGGAAGGGTGCTGAGGGCTGTGGAGAGGAGTGGCTGATGTGGATGTAGTGGTGGTTGGGTGGGTTAATGGTGGAGGTGTTGGTCAACCTGATACAATTGGGTGAAGTGTCTGTTTTTGAGTCTGGTCCATGATGGTGGATATGCCAATACCGAGGTTGGGTTCTGCATTTTGAAGGGCTCATATGACAAGCTCTTCATTGGCTTGTCATATGAAGAGTGTTTGATGACTCTGGGTCTGTATTCGCTGGAATTCAGAACAAGGGGTGACCTCATTGAAACCTATCGAATAGTGAAAGGCCTTGATAGAGTGGATGTGGGGAGGATGCTTCCTATGGAGGACGAGTCTAAGACCAGAGGACACAGCCTCAGAATAGAGGGGTGTCCTTTTAGAATGGAGATGAGGAGCAGTTTCTTTAGCCATTGAGTGGTTAATCTCTGGGATTTGTTGTCACAGACAGCTGTGGAGGCCAAGTGTTTATGTCAATGATTTCCGTTTGGAAGTTGGCCATTGGGGTGAGAATTAAGGCCCAGTGTTAAAGATCAGATGCATTCAACATTCAAAATTGTTTGTTGTCAATCGTCAGTACAAGAGTTTAAAGGAGGATGAAATCATTGTTCATTTTTTATAAAATAATTATTTCTGTTTTTGCACGATTTTAAAATTTAACTATTTAATATACATATAAATAAATACACACACACATACACACGCACACACACACACACACACACACACACACACAAGCACACTCAGACTTATACTTACTGTAATTGACCTATTTATTTATTATTTTTTTCTATACAATCATGTACTTATTGCATTGTATTGCTGCTTAAGTGAACAAATTTCACGATATATGCCGGTGATTTTAAACCTGTTTCTGGTCCTGATCCTGTCATCAGTAGGAGTTCAAATTGGGGATAGAATCTTAGAAAGATTGAGGTGGTAAAACGTGAGCAGAAATATTTTAACAAAGAGTGTGATTGGTGTATGGACAGGACAGTTGGGTAGTTACTATTTTAAATACATTATACAGTACTGTACAGGAACTGGCCCTTCAGTAAACAATGTTGTGCCAAACTAGTTGGTGATCAGATGTCCAATTAAACTAACCCTTCCCAACATAATGTCTGTATCCCTCATTTCCTGCACATCCATGTGCCTGTTTAAGAGCCTGTTGAATGCCTGATTGTATCTGTCTGTGAAAAACACTTGCCCACACTTCTCCTTTGAACATACCCCGTCTTACTTTAAATTCATGCCCTCTGGAATTGGACATTTTTCCCCTGTGACAATTGTCTTCTCTGTCTGTGTCTCTAATAAACTATAAACCTCTATCAGCTCAGAGGCATCAGCGGCAGCAGAAGGCAGGCGGAGCACCACCAAACGTGATGAGTTCCTTCTCCTTGTGTGGAGAATTTTTCTTAATTTTTAAGCCATAAAAGAGAGATCGGGTCCAGAGGAGTGGTCATCGGCAGAGTGGGACGAGAAGAGGCTGAGGCCAAAGAAACAGGGAGGAAGGGTAGGTTTTTCCCTTTCGTTATTGCGGATTTGGTCTTGGCGGCCCATAGTACAGTGCAGGCAGGATGGCAGAGAATGGTTGTGGAATGCTGCTCCTGTAAGAGGGGGATTCATGGAACCTGATGGTCTCACTGATGACTACACCTGTGGGAAGTGCAGCCAACTCCAGCTCCTGAAAGTCCACATTAAAGAGCAGGAACTGGAGTTGGATAAACTAAGGATCATCTGGGAGGGAGGTAAGCTGATAGGTAAAAGTTTTGAGCAGATCTTTACATCCAGAGTGCATAATTCAGGGAGTAGATGGGTGAACACTGAAAAAATAAAGGGAGAAAGATGTCATTGCAGCGCCCCCCTGTGGCCATTCCGCTCAGCAACAGGTATACCCCTTTCGATACTACTGAGGGGGCTGACCTCCCTGGGTAAGGCAGCAGCAGCCAGACCAAAAGCCCTGTAATCGGCTCTGAGCCTCAGAAGAGTAGGGTGAAGTCAGGTGAAGCAATAATCATAGGGGACTTGATAGTTAGGGGGCAAATAGGAGACTTGGCGGCAGCAAAAGAGACGCCAGGACAGTGTGTTGTCTTCCAGGTGCTAGAGTGCAGGATGGCTCTGAGCGGCTGCAGAATATTCTTGAAGCGGTTGGTGAGCAGCTGGAGGTCATGGTACATGTTGGATCAATGACATAGGCAGGAGAGTGGTAGCGGTCATGTGCAGTAAGATTAAGAAGTTAGGAAGAAGGCTGAAGAGCAGGACTTCCAACATCCTCTGGATTACTCTGTATGCAACAAGCTAGGGAGGGCCAGGAAGAAAGTGCAGAAGAATGAATGGCTGAGGAGATGGTACAGGGAGTAGAGGTTCCAGTTCTTAGATCATTGGAATCTTTCTGGGGAAGGGGTGACCTGTACAAGTAGGACGGATTGCACCTGAACTGCAGGGCAACTAATATTCTGGGAGAAGGTTTGCAAGTGCTGTTGGTGAGGGTTTAAACGAGACTTGAAGGGGGTGGAACTGAAGTGAAAAGGCAGGGGATGAGGCGGTTGGTGCACAGGTAGAGACAGCTTGTAGGGAGTTTGTGAGGAAGGACAGGCAGATGATAGAGCAAAGATGCACTCAGTCAGATGTTTTGAAATGCAAAGAATATCATAAATAAGGCGGATAAACTTAGGGAGTGGATCAATAATGGAACTATAACGTTGTGTACATTACAAAGAAATTTGATTGTCTCAAGGGCAGGAATGACTACTGAGCGTGTCGGGCTTTAGATGATTCAAAACGAACGGAGAGGTGTCGGTGTGGCATTGCTAATTAGGGATATTGTCACGGCTGCAGAAATGGATGAAGTAGTAGAGGTATTCTCTCCTGAGTCAGTGTGGTGCAAGTCAGAAACGGAAAGTGGGCAATAGCTCTGCTGGGTGTTTTTATAGATCCCCAGTAGTAACAGAGACATGGAGGAGCAGATAGGGAGGCAGATTGTGGAATGGAATAATGATATTAGGGTTGTTGTGATGGGTGATCTTAACATCCTAACATTGACTGGCATCTCCTTAGAGCAAGGGATTTGGATGCGGTAGTTTGTTAGGTATGTTCAGGAAGGTTTCCTGATGCAATATGTAGACACATCAACCAGAGGAGAGGCTGTACTTGATCTGGTATTGGGAAACGAACCTGGTCAGGTGACAGAACTCTCGGAGGGAGAACATTTCGGAGGTAGTAATCGCAACTCTATCTCCTGTACCATAACACTGCTGAGGGGAATACCATCAGTGGCGAGTGCTGCATACCATCGCAGACTTCAAAGCCAAACGTTGTGGTACCGCCAACATCGCGGACTCTCTCCCAGAAGAGCTCAGTTGCCTTTATGCTCGGTTCGATGTCACTAACTCTGAGTTCCGAGGAAAGCCACCGCTACAACCTGCAACCTGGTCATCTCTGAGGCTGAGGTACGCAGACGTTTCCAACGAGTTGACAGTCGCAAGGCTGCGGGACTGGAAGGCAACCCAGGGCGAGTACTTAGTATGTGCGCTGAACAACTGGCAGGTGTGTTTACTCAACCAACACACATCAAAGTTGCTGGTGAACGCAGCAGGCCAGGCAGCATCTGTAGGAAGAGGTGCAGTCGATGTTTCAGGCCGAGACAGGTGTGTTTACTGATATTTTTAATCTCTTCCTCTCCCAGTGTAGAGTGCCCTCCTGCTTCAAATTACCTACCATTCTCCCTGTACCAAAAAAGACCAAGGTAACATACCTGAATGACTAGCGTCCTGTCACACTCACCTCAATAGTAAGCAAATGCTTTGAGAGGCTGGTCAAGGATTATATCTGCAGCATTCTACCACCCACACTAGACTGCCTACGATACGCTTACTGACACAACCAATCGACAGATGACGCAATAGCCACAGCTCTACATGGCGTCCTTACACATCTGAAGAAGATGGATTCTTAAGTGTGAATGCTGTTCTTGGACTACAGTTCAGCATTCAACACCATAGTTCCATCCAGGCTCGACAAGAAGCTTAGAGACCTCGGCCTTGTCCCTGCCTTGTGCAGCTGGATCCTGGACTTCCTGTCAGATCGCCAGCAGGTTGTAATAGTGGGCTCCTTCACCTCCAACCCTCTGACTCTCAATACAGGAGCCCCTCTGGGCTGTGTCCTTAGCCACCTCCTTTACTCCCTGTATACCCATGTCTGTATCGCCACACATAGCTTCAACCTGCTAATTAATTTTGCCGACGACATTACACTGATTGGCCTTATCTCAAACAATAATGAGGTGGCCTACAGGGAAGAAGTCATCTCTCTGACACAGTGGTGTCAAGAAAACAACCTCTCCCTCAATGTTGCATAAACAAAGGAGCTGGTTGTGGATTACAGGAGGAATGGAGATGGGCTAACCCCTATTGACATCAATGGATCTGGGGTTGAGAGGGTAAACAGCTTCAAGTTCCTCGGCATCCACATCACCGAGGACCTCACGTGGTCTGTACATACCAGCTGTGTGGTGAAAAGGCACAACAGCGCCTCTTTCACCTCAGACGGTTGAGGAAGTTTGGTACGGACACCCAAACCCTTAAAACTTTCTACAGGAGCACAATTGAGAGCATCCTGACTGGCTGCATCACTGCCTGGTATGGGAGCTGTACCTCCCTTAATCGCAGGACTCTGTAGAGAGTGGTGAAGACAGCCCAGTGCATCAGTATTTGTGAACTTCCCATGATTCAGGACATTTACAAGGTCAGGTATGTATAAAAGGGCCCGTAGGATCATTGGGGACCCATGTCATCCCAACCACCATCTATTCCAGCTGCTACCATCCAGGAAGTGGGACCGCAGCATAAAAGTCAGGACCAACAGACTCCGGAACAGCTTCTTTCACGGGGCCATCAGACCGATGATTTGAGTGTACTCTATATTACACTGACTGTTCTATTTATTATAAATTACAATGATTGCACATTTTATGGAGACGTAACATAACGATTGTTACTCCTCATGTATCTGAAGGATGTAAGAAATAAAGTCAATTCAATTCACTGGAGAGGGATGGATAAGAGCAGACAATTTGTAAAAACATTTAATTGGGGTAAGGGGAAATATGTGGCTATTAGGCAGAAACTTGGGAACATAAATTGGGAGCAGAAATGTGGCAAATGTTCAGGGAAATTTTGCATGGCATTCTGCATAGGTATGTTCCATTGAGGTAGGGAAAGGATGGTGGGGTTAAAAAATCATGTTGTTCAAAGGATGTTGAAGGTCAAGATAAGAATAAAAAAAGAGGTTACAAAAGGTTCAAGAAACTAGGTACTGCTAGAACTCTGGAAAATAACAAGGTTGCCAGAAAGGAGCTGAAGAATACAATTATGAGAGTGAGAAGGGGCAATGAAAAGGACTTGGTGAGTAGCGTTAAGGAAAACCCCAAGGCATTGTACAAGTGTGTGAAGGGCAAGAGGACGAACTGTCTGAGAATAGGACCAATCAACTGCAATAGTGGAAACGTGTGCATGGAGTTGAAAGAGGAAATAGTGGTGCTTAATGAATACTTTTCTTCAGTATTCACCAGTGAAATGAACCTTGGCAATTATGGGGATGACTTACAGCTGCCAGAAATGCTTGAGCATATAGACATAAAGAAAGAGGATGTGCTGGAGTTCTTGATACGTATTAATTTATTTAAGTTGCCACGACCAGACGAAATATACCCCAGGCAACTGTGGAAAGTAAGGGAGGAGATTTCTGAGCCTCATCATCAAACAGAATGGGAAAAGTAATAAAAGATTAGACCGTCACAAATGTTGCTCCCCTTTTCAAGAAAGGGAATAGAGATGACCCAAGAAAATATAGACCAGTGAGTCTTACTTCAGTGGTGGGAAAGTTGTTGGAGAAGATCCTGAGAGGCAAGATTTATGAGCATTTTGAGAGACATAATCTGATTAGGGATAGTCAGCATGGCTTTGTCAAGGGCGGGTCATGTTTTACAAGCCTGACTGAATTCTTTGAAGATGTAACAAAACACGTTGATGAAGATAGAGCAGTGGGTGTAGTGTATATCGATTTCAGTAAGGCATTTGATAAGGTTCCACATGCAAGGCTTCTTCAGAAAGTAAGGAGACATGGGACCCAAGGAGACCTTGCTTTGTGAATCTAGAGTTGGTTTGCCCAGAGAAGGTAAAGGTGGTTGTAGATGGTTCATATTCTACATGGAGGTCGGTGCCAGTGGTGTTCCGCAGGGATCTGTTATGGGACCCCTCATCTTTATGATTTTAATAAATGACCTGGATGAGGAAGTGGAAATGTGGGTTAGTAAGTTTGCTGATGACACAAAAGCTTGGGGTGTTGTGGATAGTCTGGAGGTTTGTCAGAGGTTACAGCGGGACATCGATAGGATGCAGAAATGGTTGAGAAATGGCAGCTGGAGTTGAACCCAGGTAAGTGTGAAGTGGTTCATTTTGGTAGGTCAAAATTGAAGACAGAATAAAATATTAACGGGAAGACTCTTGGCAGTGTGGAGGATCTGAGAGATATTGGGGTCCGAGTCCATAGGACACTCAAAGCCGCTGTGCAGGTTGACGGTGTTGTTAAGAAGGCGTATGGTGTGTTGGCCTTCATTGACCATGGAATTAAGTTCAAGAGCTGTGAGGTAATGTTACAGGTATATAAAACATTGGTTAGACCCCACTTGGAATACTGTGTTCAGATACTGTTGAGAGAGTGCAGAGGAGAATTACAAAGATGTTGCCTGGATTGGAGAGCGTACCTTATGAGTATAAGTAGAGTGAAAGCCTTTTCTCCTTGGAGCAATGGAGGATGAGAGGTGACCTGATAGAGGTATATAAGATGATGAGGGGCATTTATCATGTGGATAGCCAGAGGCTTTATCCCAGGGCTGAAATGGCTAACACAAGGGGGCATAGTTTTAAGGTGCTTTGAAGTAGGTACGCGGGGATGTCAGATGTAAGTTTTCCACACAGAGAGCGGTGGGTGCATGGAATGCTCTTGAGCGACTGTGGTAGAGGAGGATACAACAGGGTCTTTTAAGAGACTTTTAGATAGGTATATGGAAGCTCAGAAAAATAGAGGGCTATGTGGTAGGGCAAATCTAGGCAGCTTCTAGAGTAGAATACATGGTCGGCACAACATTGTGGGTCGAAGGGCCTGTAACAAGCTGTAGGTTTCTATGCTCCATGTCTCTTTTCAGTTTCTCCTTCTCCAGTGAAAACAACCCACGTCGTCCACCCTTTCCTAATAACACCTGCCCTCTAATCCCGTCAGAATCCTGGCAGATATCTTCTGCACCTTCTCCACAACCTTATCATCCTTCCTAAATTGGGATGACCAGAACTGCCTGCAAACTACATAATTATATAAAGCTGCAATGCTGCTTCCCAACTCTTGATCTCATTTCTTTGAATAATGAAGACAAATGTGCCTTGTGTCTTCTTTCGACCTTATCAACATACGTGGCCACTTTCAGGGAGCTTTGAACCTGGACCCCAAGATCCTTCTGCTTATTGATTCTGTTCAGGATCTTGCCACTAACGGCTCACTGTGTGTATACATTTGAATAATGTTAGTGTTCAAGAGGGAACTGGGCAGCATCGGACTTGGAAGGGTTTGCGAAGCTCTGGAGAAAATCTGGAGAATAGAATTGCTGTTGCATGGACAGAATGGACTGAATGGCCCCTTTTGAAAGGACAGCTGCTAATCTCCCTGCCCAGATGCTGCCTAACCTGCCGTGTTCCTCCAGCATTTTGCTTCCTTTCCTCCAGGTTCCAGCATCTGCAGCCTCTTTGGAATTGGTTTCAGTTTATTATTGTCCCATATAGTGACGTTCAGTGAAAAACTTGTCTTGCATACTGCTCATTCAGATCAACTCACTACTCGGCACAATGAGGTAGTACTAGGTGAAACAATAGCAGAATGAAGTGCACCAGTGACAGAGAAGAACAATGTAGGTAGACGGGTGTCATAACGAGGTAGGTTGTGAGGTCAGGAGCCCATCTGATCATACCAGGGAACCAGTTAATAGTCTTATCACAGTGGAATAGAAGCTGTCCTTGTGCCTGGCGGTTCGTGCTTCCAGGCTTTTGTATCTTCTTGTCATAATGTGGGCGTTAATGGCGGACTCAAATGCAAGACACGGACACTGAAGTATTGGGAACTGGACTGGACTACAGTTAAGGACGCGACTGGACACAGATTAGGAGCTGGGATAGGAACACAGACGTGGGCTAGGACTTTGGCTGGGAAAGCGGGACCAGGACAAGGAACTGGGAACTTGGAGTCTGGGTTTGGACTCCGAACCAGAGACTGGACAAGGACCCCGAACCTGGGTCTTGACTCGGGCTCGGACCCCCGGAACTAGTCGAGGACATGACGTGGCTATAGACCTGGACATGGCTTGGGTCCTTCGAGGCTTGGCTACAGGAACAGACGAGGCTCTTGTTCCTCGAGGCTTAGCTACAGGACTAGATGAGGCTTGGGTTCCTCGAGTCTTGGCTACAGGACTAGACGAGGCTTTGGTTCTTCCAGGCCTGGCTACAGGACTAGACGAGGCTTGGGTATGGTCTCCGAGCCAGAGACCGGGCAAGGACTCAGAACCTGGGTCTCGACTCGGGCTCGGACTCCTGAACTAGGCAAATATATGACGTAGCTACAGGACTGGACGAAGCTTGAATTCTTCGAGGTGCTCCCCGGCAGGACGATGAGCTCCTGGGCAGGATGAGGAGCTCCTTCTTGTAACGCAGGGCCGGTCCCTTCCTTGGACGCCGATCCGGGATTCTTACTAGGATGCGGGACTTGGATGACTGCTGAGGTAAACCACCGAGGAAACAGTCAGGGATCCAGATGCAGAGGGGAAGGGAACACACCAGCCTTAGGGTAACGGCAAAGACGGCCTGACTTACCCAACGGAGGCGAGGACAGGAAGGGACAGATCCAACCCATAGGGTAACGGCAAGGACAGCCTGACTTACCCCACGGAGGCAAGGCCAGAAAGGGAGCTCAGTCCGGGGTGGCTCCGAGTCTCGGGGCGGCCAGCAACCTTGGCTGGCTATGGAAACAGCTGAATCTATATCCAGTTCGGAGTGGCAGACGTCCAATCAGCTGGCCCCGGAAACGGCCGAATCCATACCACGGTGACTGCTCCGACTAGAGACAACAAGGCTCCATGAAGCGCTGGTCCTCCAACCAGCCCTGGAGATCACGAATGACTGCTCTAGCCGTCCTCTGGTGGGTTGCTCCAAGGGGATACTGACGAGACGAACCAGTCCCCACACTCGATGCCAGGGCCACTTACAGTCCCAGCTGCAAGACGAGCATCAGGTGCCTATGATTAAGCCCAACTGAAACAAGGGACAGCAGAAAGACCAGGAGTCGGGAGTCCACGGGCCGGACCGCTAACCCGAATGGGGACTTCACGGATTGGACCATGACACTTCTGCCCATTAGGAGAAGGAAGAAGAGAGAATGTCCCAGGTGGGTGGGGTCTTTGATTATACTGCTGTTTTACTGAGGCCTGAAAAAGTCAGTAGACAGAGTCCATGGAAGAAAGGTTTGAATTGGGACCACACCCTCCCCTTTTTCTGTGCTGAATCTCTTTTGTTATTCTCCTGTTGGTGAAATACTAACAATAAAAATTAAAAGCCTGCAGATGCTGAAATCTGCGGTAAAAACTGGGAATGCTGGAAACACTCAGCAGGTCAGGCAGCATCTGCAGGATGAGAAGCAGAATGAATGCTTGAAGTGGAAGATCATTCCTCAGAACTGGGTAAAAAAAAGGTTGTTTACAAGATTCTTTTTTTTTTTTTTGCTTCCCTGCTCTGAGGATGGGTCACTGACTTAAACATTTAACTGCTTCTCTCTCTGCAGTGGCTGACTGACCTGCTGAGTGTTTCCATCATTCTCCTGCCTTGGCCAAATTCTGTTTGGGTGGTGGGTCTGATTCGCACGGACAAGGAGATACTTGATGGTTGACTTACCTCTCACTGTGAGATACGTCCCCGCCCCATACATTTCCAATTCCATTGTCTTCAACTTGCAGAAGTACATCCCAGAATCACTCAGCCGCCCGTACTTCAGTTGCAGAGAAACGTCTATGCTGTTAATGGAGGGTTCACCTCCTTCAAATCTGAGGAACCGGCCTCTGTACTCTGCTGTTTCATTGGTCACTTCTATTCCATTTCTGGCACCCTTGACCCAGTGGTACGACCATATCTTACTCGTGGAATTGTGTCTGCATGGAATAACCACCGTCTCCCCTTCTGTGGCAACAATGCTGGACTTGTCCTGAATCACCACAAACTTCTCAGCACCAATGCCTGAAAGCAGGGAGCAAACTTTAAAATTGGTAAATTGGTTTATTATGGTCACATGTACTGACGTGCAGTGAAAAACTACGTTTTGTCTGCCATCCATACAGATCATTTCATCACATCGATTCGTGAGTTAGTGCGAAGGAGGAACAATAGCAAAATGCAGAATAAAGTGTTACAGTTACAGAGAAAGTGCGGATCGGAGCCTGGAAAGGGTGAACAAAGGAGAGAATCAGAGCATAGTTCATTGAAACCGGCATACAGGTAGTGAAAAAGATGTTTAGTACGCTGATCGCTCAGTCAGAGCTTTCCGGATAGGAGTCTAGAAGTTATGTTTCTGTTGTACAAGTCGTTGGTGAGGTTGCACGTGGAATATTTTGTAGAGAATTGGCCATCCTATTATAGATGTTACTAATTAGAAAGCATGCAGGGGAAAAAAAATCACCTGGATATCGTCTGAATCTGGGGGTCTGAGTTACAAGGAGAGGTTACATAGACCGGGACCTTATTCTCTGGAATGTAGGAGATTGCGGGGTGACCTAATGTAACACAATAAGGGACATAGATAGTCTGAAAGCACCATTTTTCCACGGGGGGGGGGGGTGGCGGGGTTGCTAAAAACAAGAGGACATAGGAGAGTTTTAACATCGAGTTTAGGACAATTTCTTCACACAAATTGTGTTACGTGTTTGAAATGAGCTGAGAGAAACGGCGTTTGCGGTGAATAAATTACCAATATTTTAAAGCCTTCCCGATAAGTACATGAAAAGGGGAGGTTTAAGGGGCAGTGGGCCAAACGGGGGCAGATGGGACAACTTCGCTGGGCAACACGGTCGCAGTGCACGGCATGGAGGGGAATAAACTGTGGACGTTTCGGGCTGAGACCCTTCATCAGGATTGGAAAGGAAAGAGGGAGAAGGGAGAAGTCGGCGTGCTCAGTGTTCGACCTGGAATTCAGAGTCTCCCTTTCCCCCGTGTGCCAGTTCGGGGGTCGATGTTTGAAGCCTGGAGGCTAGAAGCCGGGGCGTCGTTCTTGGAATTGGAGTGCAGTCCGTGTGTGCGCGTGGGAGCGAAGGAAAGGGCTTCCTTTTTTTTGCGTTTTGTTGTGCTCTGTGTTGTTCTGCCGACATTGTGGACATTAATGTTGGCGCCGGAATGTGTGGCGACCCTCGCGGGCTGCCCACAGTGCCTCCGTAGTTGTGTTGGTTGTGAACGCAAATGAAGCAGACGAACCTTCCCGCTTTTCCCGCGCTGCCTATTGCCTTCTCCCCCAAGCTGTAGCTGTAAAGGAACAGAAAGCTACTTACCGGAGGAGACGGTCAGCAGGCACAGAATGGCGCCCACCTCCATCGTTACTCCACTAAAACAGAGGAGATATTTAGTGTTCGCTACTTCTCCCTTCTTACAGCCGAGCCTCCTCGTGCAACCTGTTGGAAAATTGGGAGGGTTTAAGTACTGTCCACTGGATTTTTCCAATTGATTTCCAAATCACTGGAACGAGATAGATAAACCACCGGGAGGGTTACAAAGAGATTAGGAACTGGGGGAACCGTGACAGTAAGCGCTTCATTGACGCTAGGGTCATTCGGCGATGAGCCACGGCCACTTCGTGGTGAGGTCGCCCGTCTGGCCTGGCGGATTCTAGTCTCGGAGTTGCACGTTCAATTCCCTTACCGCGCGGCGCAGATACGAGCCATTCAGCTCTTGCTGATCACCTACACCTTCTGTGCTGACTGGGCTACACATTCTCCCTATCTACCCTTCCACTCCTCCCGTAATTCGCACGCACACTTGAGACAGTTCCCAGATCCAATCCACAAGTCGCAGGGACGCGGGATGAAACCGGAGCACCCGGCGGTGTGGAGAGGAACCCACACGGCTGCTGCACCCGCAGGGAAACAGGCGGAATATGCAAATTCCACTTACAAACTGCACCAAAGGTCAGGGTCGAATCCGTGGTCGCAGGAGCTGCGAGAAAACAGCGCTAACAGTTGCGGCAATCGTTCTACGTATCAAAGCGAAATGTTTAATGTTAGTTTATGAAACTGTCGTTATCTGTTTATGTAAATTATTTCATATTTGACTCCAATCCCCACAACAACGTGTCACTTTACGGAAGAGGTTAAATAATTGGTAACACACCACTTGGTAATAATTGGTGAACCGGCTGTCCGAGGAGGGGTAGCACCTCTGCTGGAGGGGTTTGTGTCCATTCTGGGACAGCTCACTTATCTTTGGGTCCTACCGGATGCTCAGCTCTCAATCGTGGCTCCAAGCACCTGTGACAGCGGGCACTCCCCGGTACTCCGCTACGACAGGCGGGCTAAACCAGGTGAAGGAAGCCGGCCGACCTCACACCCGGGTGAGATACGGACGTGCCAGTCCTAGTATGCGAAGGAAGCTAATGGAAAACTATGGAATGAGAAACCGGGTTAATGTCCATCTCATCAGCCGGACTGGACAGATGTGATCAACAATGAGATCCAACGGCCAGCAAGGCGGTTCTGCAACACTCTGTGGAGAGCGCACGGCATGACAAGGCACGGAAGATGCCATGGTCACCCACTACAACAAAGGAAGACCCCAGTCTGTGACGACTACTCGTACACCCGGACATCCGAGGGCGAGAGTGTGGAACTGTCCCAGTGCAATGGCTTTTCCACTTTAAAAACTTTTCCGCATGGGTCTTCTGTGATTGTTGGTACGCCGGACAACCAACAACAAACCACGAACCTCTTGACCGAAGAGATAAAACAATTAAGATAGTATATTGTAGATTTTGGAAATTGGATATAGAAACAGAAAGTGCTTAAAAAACTCAGCAGGTCAAGCACCATCTGCGGAGAGAGAAATAATATATATTTCTATCCTGAGTCAGAGCGAGATGTTAACGTTTCGGTTTCTCCTGAAGGATCTCAGAGCTGTAAACACTGTAAACTCAGAACTGTCAGCACAGGAAGGATTTAGTAAAATAGCTGTATACACACAAGCGCGCGCGCACACACACACAGACACACACACACACACACACACACACACAAGGTGCTGTAGAAACTCGCCTGATTTTTTCTGGAATAGAAGGTTTTAATTCTGCCCCCTTCCCCATTATGGGATTATAGGAAGGATGAGGAGAGGGTGCAAAATAAGTTTACCGGGATTCTGGCTGGAGTAGAGGGCTTCATATGGTTTATGTTACATTTTGAGGACTAGACCAGTCTGGCTGGAGTAGAGGGCTTCATATGGTTTATGTTACATTTTGAGGACTAGACCAGTCGAGGGTATACGATAGGAAATGCACTAAATTATCAAAGGTATTGATAGAATAGATATTAATAAACTTCACAATGGCAGAGGTGTCTTATGGGTTTAAGGAGAGGAGTAAGAAAGGATATGAGTGAGAATTTTTTTTGCCTCAGAGGATGCTTGTAATCTGGGACACAGTGCCTGTGGGGGTCGTGGAGACAGAAACTCTCCCTGCATTGAAGAAGCATTCGGATGAGCGTGCACATTAAGGGGAGAGAAGGTTGCAGACCACGTGTTGGTAAATGGGCTGATCACAGAATGCTACTTGATGGCTAGTATAGATATGATGGGACAAAGGAGCTCTGTGCTGTGTGATTCTGTGGGTCACAATCATGCACACAGTCATACACACAAACACACATAGACACAAACATAAACACTCATATACAAACACACAGACACACAAAGATACCACTCATACTCAAACATACAGACATACTAACAAACACACACTCATACAAAAACACACATAAATACACATAAACATACATACACATATAAACATACATGCAGACAGTCATTCACAACAGAAGCATACTTAATTTCCAATTCTATACGTTTTTACACACACACACACACACACACTGATTTTGCTGTTGGGATGCTGTTGGAAGGAATTCGCATGGAGTCCGGCGTTTACCTACAGAACAAATTTACTTTACTTTAACCAGACGTCGATCGGAGAGTCAGTCCTCCTGGGATGAATGCTCCCCGATCTAAAGTTTCTATCGTTCCCATGCTCTGTCTGATCAACACATCCCCAACTCTCTGCACCCCGAGTGAGGTAAAACTTTTTGCATTGAGGAACTTCGGTGCCTGCATGCTGCCGCGTGAGGTGCGAGCAGTTCCGTCTTTAACTTAAATATACAATGGAAAGGCCCTGCCCTGGAGTTTATGGGATAGTTGCAAAACCAGTAAGCCCGAGTTTATTATAGGAGGTATAGGAACCCTTAAATCACATTTAGGTGGATAAATACCGTGTTCCTGATCAAATGCATTCTTGGGATCTCATGTGAAGCCAGGGACGAAATGGCAGAGGCACTTGTAAAGATTCTTGGATTCTCTTTACCCACAGGAGAAGTTCCAGAGGACTGGAGGATGGCTAATGTTCATTTATAGTGGCAGCAAAGTCAAAAGATTAAAGATTAGTTTTATCTATCACATGTACATCGAAACATACGGTGAAATGCGTCGAGCTGGATAAACCACCAGGAGAGTTACAAAGTGATTAGAAGCGGGGGAAGCGTGACAGTAAACGGTTCAATGACGTTAGGGACGTTCAGCGATGAGCCACGGCCAATTCTTGGTAAGATGCCCTATTGGACTGACAGATTCCAAACACAGTTTCACGTTCAAATCCCTCACCGCGCAGCGCGCGAAGAAGGCAATTCAGCCCACGCCGATCGCCGGCTCTACTCCAGTGCTGACTGGGCTACACTTTCTCCCCAACTACCCTTCCACTCCTCCCGTAATTCGCTCCCACGCTTGAGACAATTCCCATATGCAATCCACAAGTCGTAGGGACGCGGAATGAATCGTAGCACCTGGCGGTGTGGGGGGAGCCCACACGGCTGGTGCACCCGCAGGGAATCAGGCGGAATATGCAAACTTGACCCATACAAAATGCACCAAAGATCCAGGTCGAACCCGTGGTCGCAGGAGCTGCGAGAAAACAGCGCTAACAATTGCGGCAAAGGTTCAATGTAGAAAACCGAAATGGTCAACGTAAGCTTACAAAACTGTCATATCTCAGTTCATATAAATTATTTCGCATTTGACTTCAATCCCCACAACAACGTGTCACTTTAACGGAAGAGGTTAAATAATTGGTAACATATCAATTGGTAATAGTTGGTGAAATGGGCTGTCCAGGGAGGGAGAGCACCTCTGCTGAAGCGGCTTGTCCTCTCCATTCTGGGACAACTCATTTACCTTTGGGTTCCACCAGACGCTCAGCTCCAAGTACCTGTCTGCATGCGAAAGCGGCCACACTCGGGTAGACCGCTTCGACAGACGGGCTAAACCGGGTGAAGACAGCCAATGGACCTCATACTCGAGTGAGATCGGGAAATCCCCGTCCTATCATACGAAGGAAACTAATGGAAATCTATGGAATGGAAAACAGAATTAATGTTGATCTCATCCGGCGGACTGGACAGATGTGATCAACAGTGAGATCTAACAGCCAGGAAGGCGGTTCTGCAACTCTCCGTGGACAGCGCACGGCATGACCAGGCACGGAAGATGTCATGGTCACCCACTACAACCAAGGAGGACCCCAGTTTGTGACGACTACTCGTACCACTGCACCCGGACATCCGAGGGTAAGAGTGTGGAACTGACCCAGTTAACTCTCCCACGTTAAAACCCCGCTCAGGTCTCCTGTGATTGTTGGTACGCCGGACAACCGCCAACAAACGAATCACGTCGTTCACACCTCTTGACCGAATAGATGAAATAGTTAAGATAGTTCAGAGATTTTGGAAATCTGAAATAAAAACAGAAAGTGCTTTAAAAAAACTGTGCAAGTTAGGCACCATCTGCGGAGAGAGAAACAATTAATATTTCTATCCTGAGTCAGAACCAGACGTTAACGTTTCGGTTTCTCCTGAAGGATCTCAAAACTGTAAACATTAACTCTGTTTCCCATTCCATGGACTCCCATTATTTCCTGTTTTATTGGGAATTAGGAAAGGTTCCACAATTCGGTTCAGTTCACAATCCGTAAGGGAATGGAAATTACAGAAGTTTTATATAGTCGAAGGCAGATTCTCCACAGATCCCTCCCGGAAGATCTAATAATTAATAAAGGTGTAATTCTAATTCTACCTTTGTTCTTTATCAGGTAAATTATCCGAAAGTCCACATGCGTCCGAGATGACAACTCCCTGCGGATAAATCCGGCTAGCTTTCAGATGTCAACTAACTTTGCACTAGATCTTTACCCGGCTCCCGCCCTTGCCTGTCTCACAGCGTCCGGTTTCCGGCCGCGTGTAAAACTAGTCGCTCAGCGTTCGGCAGCTGCGGTAGGGGGTGTGAAGAACTGATGCATACAAACCGCCCGCTCCGTTCTCAGCCCAGTGAGAAGCCGTGAGAAGCCGTGAGCAGTCGTTGACTCACCGCCCCACCGAGCTCAGAGGTCAGCAAGTAAACTGGTTGTTTTTATTACCGCAGAGGATGATGAGGCAGTTTGCAGTTCGAAATTACAGTGTGGATGGTGGTCAGCAGAGGAAGGATTTAGTAAAATATCTGTACACACACACACACACACACACACACAAGGTGCTGTGGAGATCGCCTGATTTTGCCTGGAATAGAAGGTTTTAATTCTGCCCCCTTCCCCCACCTCATTATAGGATTATAGGAAGGATGAGGAGAGGGTGCAAAATAGGTTTACCGGGATTCTGGCTGGTTTAGAGGGCTTCATATGGTTTGTGTTATATTATGAGGACAGACGAGATAATTCGAGGGTGTACGATAGAAAATGCACTAAATTGCCGAAGGTATTGATAGAGTAGATATTAATAAACTTCACAATGGCAGAGGTGTCTTCCGGGTTTAAGGAGAGGAGTAAGAAAGGATCTGAGTGAGAATTTTTTTTTTGCATCAGAGGATGCTTGGAATCTGGGACACAGTGCCTGTGGGGGTGGTGGAGACAGAAACTCTCGCTGCATTGAAGAAGCATTTGGATGAGCGTGAACGATAAAGGGAGAGAAGGTTACAGACCACGTGCTGGTAAATAGGCCCAGTACAGAAAGCTACTTGATGGCTAGTATAGATATGATGGGACAAAGGAGCTCTGTGCTGTGTGATCTGTGGGTAACAATCATGTACACAGTCATACACACAAACACACATACACACAAACATGCACACTCATGCATCAAACACAGACACACAGACACAGAAGCATACACACTCATACTCAAACATACATACACATAAACATACACACTCACACGTGTAAACATACATGCACACACCCATTCACAACAGAAGCACACTCAATATACAAACATATACGTTCTTACACAGACACACTGATTTTGCTGATGGAAATAATTATTCACATGGAGTCCAGAACAAATTTATTTTAGTTTAACCAGACGTCAATGGGAGAGTCAGTCCTCCCGGGACGAATGCTCCCCGATCTAAAATTTCTATCGTTCCCATGCTCTGTCTGATCTATATGACCCCAGTCTCTCCACCCCGCATGCGCTGTGTATACCCGAGTGAGGTAAAGCTTTGTGCAGTGAGGAGATTCGGTGCCTGTGTGCTGCTGTGTGAGCTGCGAGCAGTTCCGCCGTTAACTTAAATATGCAACTGTAAAGGTCCTGCTCCGGAGTTCATGGGATAGTTGCAAAAACAGTAACCAGCGTTTATATAGGAGGTATCGGCACCCTGAAAGCACATTAAGGTGGATAAATACCCTGTTCCTGATAAAATTCATTCTTGGATCTCATGTGAAGCTAGGGACGAAATTGCAGAGGCACTTGCAAAGATTCTTGGAACCTCCATACCTACAGGAGAAGTTCCAGAGGACTGGAGGATGGCTAATGTTCATTCAAAGGGGCAGAAAAGACAAAAGATTAAAGATTAGTTTTACCTATCACATGGACATCGAAACGTACAGCGAAATGCGTCGCTTGCGTCAATTCATATCAGCGAGGATTGTCCCCACGTTTCCGGGGCTAGTTTAGCATGCCAATAACTCAGTAACCCGAGCAATAACTGCACGCCTTTGGAATGCCGGAGGAAATCGGCGTGCCCGTAGGAAACCCACATGGTTTCCTTACTGACAGCGGTTTGAATCGAACTCCGATCTGACAGCCAATCATTACGTTATTCTTCAAGGTGAGCCTGACATCAGTGGTGATAAAATACTGGAATTAAATCTGAGGGACGGGATCTACCAGCATTTAGATAGACAGGACTGATTAGCTTTGTGTGTAGGAAATGACATCTCACAACTCTATTCGAAATTTTAGAAGAGGTAAACACGACGACTGATGAGGGCAAAATGGTGGATGTGGTCTATATGAACTTTAGCAAGACCTTTGACGAGGTCCCCTGTGGAAGGCTTGGGATCCGGGGTGAGAGAGCTAAGTGGATTCATCATTGATAGGAAGCAGAAGCTAATGGTGGAAGGTTGCTTTCCGGACTGGAGGTCTGTGACTAGTGATGTCCCACAGGGACTGGTGCGCCCATTGTTGATCATAATTTACATCAACAACTCGGTTGAGAATGGTTAGTTTGCAGTTGACACCAAAATAGCTGTTACCATAGGCAGTGCAGAAGGTTATGAACAACTACAGGGGTTCTTGATCGGCTGACTAAGTAGAAAAATTATATTGGCGAATAGCGTTGAATTCAATTTTGCGTGCTGTTTTGCATTTTAACCAAGGTCGAACTTTCACAGTTAGTGGCTGGTCACTGGCGAGTGCTGTAGAACAGAGGGACCGAGGAATACAAATACACAGTTCCCTGTAAGTAACGTCACCGGTAGACAAGGAGGTGAAGAAGGTAGTTGGCACACAGAATCAGAGTTGGAATGTCATCTTGCAGTTGTACAAGATATTGATGAGGCCGCACCTCTTTTGGTCACCCTGCTCTAGGATAAGCTATCAGGTGGTGGGAAGGACGTACATCTGCCAGTCGCCCTGGACAAGGTGTAGCAACCCCCCCCCCACCCCCATTCTCACCGTCCCCTGAATCAGGGTCCAGTGAAGCCATGGGAGCAGGTGGTGAATGGTCATATGGGCAGCTGGTACATATCACAAGTCCTGGCAATGCGCCCACTGACGCCAGACAAACCATCTCTGAAGAGACTGGAGTCACCCATTTTATGCTGATGGAATAGATGGCTTTGTTGCCAAGGTTATAGATGATACGAAGATTGGCGGAGGGGCTAGTAGTGTTGAGGAAACAGGTAGGCTTCAGAAGGATTTAGACAGATTATGAGAATGGGCAAGAAAGTGGCAAATGAAATACAATGTTGGAAAATGCATGGTCATGCATCTGTAGTAGAAATAAATGTGCAGAGTATTTTCTAAATGGGGAGAAAATCCAAGGCACAAAAGGACGTGGGAGTCCTTGTGCAGAACACCCTAAAGGGTAACTTGCAGGTTCAACCGGTGGTGAGGATGGCAAATGCAATGTTAGCATTCATTTCAGGAGGTCTGGAATACAAGAGCAAGGATGTGATGCTGAGGCTTTATAAGGCACTGGTGAGGCTTCACCTCGCGTATTGTGAACGGTTTGGGTCTCCTCATGTAAGAAAATATGCGTGGGCTTTGCAGAGGGTCCAGAGAATGTTCAGAAGGATGATTTCGGGAATGAAAGGGTTACCGTACGGGGAACATTTGATGGCTCTGGGTTTGTACTCGCTAGGATTTAGAAGGATGAGAATCTCATTGAAACCTTTCGAATGTTGAACGATCCAGGCATACGAGATGTTAAAAGGGTGTTTCCCATGGTGGGGGCGGCTAGGACAAGAGGACACAGCCTCAGGATGAAGGGTCGTCCATTTAAAAAGGAGATTTCTGTTCGAAATCTCTTTAGTCAGCGGGTGGGGAATTTGTGGAATTTGTTTCCACAGGCAGTTGTTGAGGCCAGGTTTTTGGATATGTTTGAAGCAGAGCTTAATAGGTTCTTGATTGGACATGGAATCAAAGGTTACTGGGAGAAAGCCGGGGAGTGGGGTTGAGGAAGGGAACAAAGGATCAGCCATGATTAATGGCGGAGCAGACTCGATGGGCCAACTGGCCTAATTATGCTCCTCTGTCTCATGGTCTTATGGTCTTATATAGACTCGGCATCAAAGAAGTCAATGGCAAACCACTTCTGTAGAAATATTTACCAAGAACAATCATGGTCATGGAAAGGCCACGACCGCCCACTTTATACAAAACGGCGCATAATGATGATTATTCCCCAGGAAAGACGTCTTTAAGCAGAAAAAGAAATGAAAAGACTATTTGCCAGAACTACAGAGGCTGTTATATAGGGAGAGGTTGGACAGGTTAGAACTTTATTCCTTGGAATTTAGGAGATTGAAGGGTGATGTTAAAGAGATGTATAGAATCACGAGTGCATAGATAGGGTGAACGCCAACAGTCTTTTGTCCAATGGAAAGGGAACCAAAATCTAGAGACCCGAGGTTTAAAGTGAGAGGGCAATAGGAAGAATATGGAATGAGACACGTACAAACGCAAATTTTAAAAGAGCCTTGGATAGGAAAGGGTTAGAGGCATATGGCCCAAACATGGGCAAACATGATTAGTTTACATGAACATTTTCGTCGGTATGGACCAGCTGGGCTGAAGGGCCTGATTATTTGTTGTATGACTCGGTAACACTGTAGTTCACTGCGGTCTGCAGCTTGTAGTCCGGGTAGCTTGAAACGGATCCAAGTAGCCCTGGATGGTACCTAACCTGAGACTTCCAGGCGACAGAAGTTCAGAAAGGAGCGAACAAAAGTGCCTCGCTAATTTTCCACCCCTTCAGAGCAATCCCGGTGTCCCCTGCTACACAGATCCACAGAGAGTGTCCTTCCTGGACCTGGTAACATTCTCTCCCTCACATATACACATGCATATCTCTCTGCTACAGGTACACACATACATACAGATTATCCACAGAACCATCTCCTCCTTAACGATTCTCTCTCTCTCTCACACACATTCATAAACAGAACTCGCATTCATACACACACTCACACGCACACACATTCACTCTTGACTCTCCCTGATTACCATCTCAATCTGTCTCCGTCTTTCACAAACTATCTCTCTCCCCTCTCCCTCTCTCTCCTCTGTCTCCTCTCCTCTCTCTCTCCCCCGCTCCCACTCTCCCTCACTCCGAGGATAATTTGCTTCACCTTCAGGTTTTCCGTTTCTGTGGTGGAGAATGAGCCCAAAGTGTGAACCGCTCACTCTTTCATGGATGGTATAGCATGTGCCAGATATGAGTAAGTTGGTGCGTGTTTGTGAACAGGGATACATAGGTACTGACAAATAGACACATGGTCCCCCCCTTTCCCCTCCCCCAAGATAATTGCATAAATATTGTAGTATGTTCACACAGACAGGCATCGCACGTATAATACGTGGTGCTATTAATATAGATGTATTCACGCTACCAAAAATACCTGTCGCTTTGTTAAAATGTCTGCTGAGCCACTCGTATGTAAAAGAGCCTCGCATGTGGAACCACACAGAACCGAGTCACAGAGATAGTCACTGACGCGCGCACACACACACACACACACACACACACACACACACACAAATAGAAGAACACAGAGACATGTGCACACAGACACATAATATAATGCAGTATCCTATCGCATTATAATATTAATGAATATAAGAATAATATGTATATATAATATCATATATATTATTTGCACCGTTGCTCCCTACTGACAGGAAAAGGATAAAGGCGGGTTATTGGCACTTTAAAACCTGTTGCTTCGGGCGAATGGGGCTCGCCAGCCATGGTTCGCAGCTCATCCAGGAAAAAGTAAAACTCTGATCTGAAACCTCCGCTGCCTTGCAGCTCTACCCACTCATGGGGAAGGCTTCGGGCGTAAACCCAGGGGGAAGATCCTGAGTTGGATTCCCTAAGGCAGTCCTCCATCGAGCTGACAGATTTCTGGTGCCAAACTGAGTTCAATGCTGACTGGTAGATCTGGCGACGCTTCTGGTATCGGTATCTACCGTTCCTTTGGGTTCAACAGATGCATGGAGAGGGGGAACTTGCTCTCCACATCATACTGCCCTGGCTTGCTGATCTAGATGCAATATCCATGACAAATTTTGTCCGACGGAGGCCTCAACACAACTCAAAGTCCATCCCAAAGGGGGATGCAGAGGGGAAGATTTCCTCTCATGCAGATGGACATTTGGGCACTTCAGACCCGAGGAAGGGTCTCCATCTGAGACGCTGACTGCCCATTTCCCTCCACAGGTTCAACCTGACCCAGTGAGAGGTCCTTCAGCAGCTTTGTGTGCTGTTGGGTTTTCCTGAGCATAGCGCAACACTGACCCCTGCTGGCCGGCACCCTTTCACTGCAGCTCTGTCCTCCACTGACGGACCAGAGGGAAGAAAAGCACTTCTCACTTTGTCTCTTTTCAAGGTATAACAGTCCAAAGTACATTATTATTATCACAGTATATATACCATATGCAACCCTGAGATGGAGATTGTTGCAGATAGCCGCAAAATAAGAAAATCACAGTAGAATACACGATTTTAAAAAGAACCCACACAACCAAGACATTCAAATATCCAATGTGTGAAAAAAGAACAAATTGTGCAAACAATTAAAAGTAAACAAGTAACAGATAGAACATGAACCGCAGGGTCCCCGAAAGTGAGTCCACGGCCACAGAGCCAGTTGTGTGCTGAGAACCTCATGGAGTAGTGAGCTGAACACTGGTTTGTTCTTTACCCTCGGCCTCGACACCTTAAACCTGTTGCAATGCAACGTGGCGAATGAGGCGAACCCAAGTGCTGGACACAGGCATGGAGATTGAGGATGCTTACACTGGCATAAACGCCGAACAGCGAACAGGAGGGATCTTGACACGGAGCCCTGATATGGAGCCTTGACATGGGGTCTTGATACGGAGCCTTGATTCAGAGACTTGACATGGAGTCTCATAGGTAAACCTTGAAACTGGAGATAAACTTAGAACAAACAGTTCTAAGCGGATGGGAAACGTTAGTTATCACACAGAAAAAAGACCAACGATCTGGAAACTAGGGTTTGTAATGCCGAGGTTCTTATACTGTAGGTCTTGATGGAGACTAAGTGTGCCGTCATCAAAGAAAATTAGAAGCCATTGGGAAATTAATGGTCGGAACTGTGGCACAATCGAAGGAAATTACAGGAAACTAGGGAATAAACAATCAGGACCGTGACATAATCTTTTTAATCAGGTTTGGAGCTTAAATCGGCTAAATAATGTTTTTTTTCGCTCTTGGGCCTGAAGTCTGCTCCAGCCATGGCTGCTGCAATCGTACCTGCATTCCTGAGAGTCCATTCTGCTGAATCCTTCATGATACCGCATAAATGCTACAGATGGTACAGTGCACAGGAGATAGATACAGCAGCTAGTTGCGTAGTGTCATACCAACAACCTGGCACTCAAGCTTCAGTAAGACAGAAGAGCTGATTGTGGACTTCAGGAAGGGTAAAGTGAGGGATCACAAACCAATCCTCATAGAGGGATCGTAAGTGGGGAGAGTGAGCAATTTCAAGTTCCAATGTGTGAAGATGTCAGAAGATCTAACTTAGTCCAGACATATCGATGCAGCTATAAGGAAGGCAACACAACGGATATATTTCATTAGGAGTTTGAAAAGATTTGGTTTGTGAACTAAAACGCTTGAAAACTTCTATAGTTCACTGCGGGGTGTTATGTAACCGGCAACAATGGATATCAGTCGAGACAAGTTACATAAAAACAACCAAACATTTATTAAACACGGATAAATGATTAAAAAAAACAAATGAAACCCTTAACCGGAAGTTAACCGCTATGCTGCCGTTCAACAAATTGTCACTAGGCAATGGTTCTTAAAGCGTTAAATCCGATGACACAAAGCTGGGTAGCAGTGTGCAATGTGAGGAGGATGTTATGAGAATGCAGGGTGACTTGGACAGGCTGGGTGAGTGGGCAGATGCATGGCAGATGCAGTTTAATGTGGATAAATGTGAGGTTATCCACTTTGGTAGTAAGAACGGGAAGGCAAATTATTATCTAAATGGAGTCAAATTAGGAAAAGGGGAAACACAACGAGATCTAGGTGTTCTTGTACATCAGTCACTGAAAGCAAACATGCAAGTACAGCAGGCAGTGAAGAAAGCTAATGGCATGCTGGCCTTCATAACAAGGGGAATTGAGTATAGGAGCAAAGAGGTCCTTATGCAGTTGTACAAGGCAGGAACTGGATGATCATCCATGATCACAGTGAATGGCTGTGCTGGCTTGAAGGGCCGAATGGCCTACTCCTGCACGTATTGTCTATTGAAAACAGTTCTTAAAGCGGTAAAGTCAGATATAGTTCTTAAAATGGTAAATTTGAAAGTCCAACAGATTTATACATTCAATTGGGAGAGCCTTCTCCGGAGAAGGATTTCTTCATAGACGCGACTTTCTTGCTGGTTCTGTCCAAAGGATTCATGATGCAGTAAATAAACAGTTTAAAACATCTGACCTTAAATTCTAGAGAGAGCAAACCTTGCATGAACTCTTTTCTCTTTTGGCAAGAGTTATCTTTGATCCAGGTCACTACTCCTCCAAAGAAGACTCAATAAGGTCGATTCCTTGTTAAACTGCCGAACGATGCCGACTCCTCTCAATCCTTTGGCTCCTGTACTTCGGTAAAGTCTTCACTCCCCACTACTACTGCTGGAATAGGGTACATCAACACATCTAGCAAAAACTTCGGTCCAGCAATATTGTACCTTGCAACAGAACATAATAACCATTTTAAAAATGAAACTGCGTCATAAAAACAAATACGCAACAGAAACGGAGACACAGTACGTTCTAGCTGGAAATCTAAAAACTCAAAACTAACTGCGTCATCTGGGGTCTTCCCTTGCATACCCGTGGTGCACATGTCATCACGTGACCTCACATCAGTGGGAAAATTACATCAGGTGACCTCCAAAAGACCATTACATCATTCTCACAAAAAAACACACAAATCTCCTTGAGGTATGTAACACCTCCCTCCAAAAAAATGAATTTTTGGTCTCTTAAAGAACAAAATTTTAACAATTAACAATTTACAAAAAAAAATACAAAGGTATAAAATTTACAACATACACAATATATACAGTCTTATCTTTCAGCACTTTACAAACTAATATACAGTAGGAGTGTTACCAATATTAGAATACCACTCCATAAAAAAACAGATTTTCATTGTACATTTAACATCTAGATAAACAATCAGCGATCACATTATCTTTACCCTTAATATGAGTGATCAAAATATTGTACTCCTGTAACATTAGACTCCAATTTAATAATCTATTTTTGTTTTTCATCTTACTCAAAAACAGTAACGGATTGTGATCGGTATAAACTGTGAGTGGTTTAGGAGTAGTACCAACATACACTTCAAAATGTTGTAAAGCCAAAGCAAGAGATAACAATTCTTTTTCTATTGTTGACTAATTTCTTTGATGCGCATTAAATTTCTTAGAAAAATAAGCTACCGGACGATCAACTTCATCACCATCATCTCTTTGAAGTAACACTGTTCCTGCAGCTTCATCAGTAGCATCTACAGCTAACGAAAATATTTTTTCAAAGTCAGGAGAGTTAAGTACAGGTTGACTACATATTATAGTTTTCAATTTATCAAATGCCTCCTGACAAAACTCTGTCCAAACAAACTTTTCATTTTTCTTGAAGAGATTAGTTAATGGAAGAGCAATGTTTGCAAAATCCTTACAAAATTTTCTGTAATATCCTACCATACCAAAGAATCTTCTGGGAGCTTTTCTACTAGTTGGAGTGGGTACTTCTAAAATTCCCTGAACTTTCGCTTGAACAGGTGCCAATTTCCCCTGACCCACAATATAACCAAGGTAAGTCACTGTGGCATGATCAAATTTACTTTTAGCTAAGTTAATAGTTAAGTTGGCTTTTGAGAGTCTTTCAAATAGTTTCTCCACCACAGTAATACGTGCTTTCCATGTATTATTTCCCGTAACTAAATCATCAATATAGGCATTTGTATCATTTAATCCCTGAATCACGCTATTAATCATCCTCTGAAAAGTACCTGGTGCATTCTTCATCCCAAATGGAAGAACATTACATTCATATAACCCAGATGGGGTTACAAATGCTGAAATCTCTCTACCTCTATCCGTCAATGGAACACACCAATAACCTTTTAGCAAATCAATTTTTGTAAGGAATTTGGCCTGTCCAACTTTATCCACACAATCATCTACTCTAGGGATTGGATATGCATCAGTTTTTGTCACAGCATTCACCTTTCTGTAATCGGTACAAAACCTAATACTATTGTCTGGCTTAGGCACCATAACACACAGTGAACTCAAATTCGAATTAGAATGTCTAATATTATCATTCTCTAACATATACTTAATTTCTTGTTCAGCAAGTTCACATTTTCCCCTGTTCATTCGATACGGATATTGTTTTATGGGTTTTGCATCTCTAACATCTACATCATGTGTAGCTACAGTGGTTTTTCTAGGGTCGTCTGGAAATAAATCTCTATATTTAAAAATTAACTGTTTCATCTGCTCTCTCTGCTCTGGCTGTAAATGAGCTCATTTTCCATCAATATTTTCTAGAATTTTTGAATTTAGTAACCTGGCTGAAATAATGTTGGGTTTAAAATGAGTTTCAGATGAATCCTCTATTAAGTTTTTATCAAGATCAGACTCATTATTGATCACAACAGTCATAGTAGCAACTTCTCTCTCATAATACGGATTTATCATATTTATATGATACAGCTGTGTTGTCTTTCTCCGATCTGGGGTTTTTACCACGTAATCTACATCACTTACCTCAGATTTAATCTCATAAGGACCATGAAATTTAGCTTGTAATGGATTCGTTTGCACTGGGAAAAGAACCAACACTTTATCTCCAGGCTTAAATGACCTCATCCTAGCTTCCTTATCATACCAAGTCTTCATCTTCTCTTGAGCTAATTGTAAATTTTCCTGGGCTAAGCTACAAGCTTTATACAATCTTCCCTTAAATTCTAAAACCTAATCCAGCAAATTAGTGTGTACCTCTTTATTAATCCACTGTTCCTTCAACAAGGCCAAAGGTCCTCGAACTCTATGCCCACAAGTTCAAAAGGACTAAAACCTAATGATTCCTGCACTGCCTCTCTTACTGCAAAAAGTAGTAAATGTATACCTTCATCCCAGTCCTTTTCATTTTCCACACAATATGTCCTAATCATAGTTTTTAGTGTAGAATGAAATCTCTCCAAGGTGACTTGTGATTCTGGATGATAGGCTGAGGGAATAATCTGTTTTGCTCCCAGTTTATAAACTATCTGCTGAAACAACCCAGACATAAAATTACTACCTTGATCCGATTGGATTGTATTTCCTTAGGCAACCCGAAATAAGTACAGGATTTTATAAGGGCCTTTGGCACAGTCTTGGCTATTATATTCCTAAGACGTACTGCTTCTGGAAACCTAGACGCTGTGCACATAATAGTTAATAAATATTGATGTACAGTTTTAGTTTTTGTCAAAGGGCCTACACAGTTGACAATGAGTTTTGAGAACGGCTTGCCAAATACTGGAATTGGTTGCAGTGGGGCCACTGGAGTAACCTGATTAGGTTTACCCACAATTTGACATGTATGACACGTTCTACAAAATGTCGCCACATCTTGTCTTAAACTAGGCCAATAAAAATGTTTAGAAACTTTGTTCATAGTTTTGTTTACCCCTAAATGACCACCCAAAGGAATACTATGAGCCATAGTTAAAATCTCATTTCGATAAAAGTTAGGAACTACTACCTGATTATTAACTTCCCATTCCTCACTAGCAGGAATTGTAGGTGATCTCCACTTTCTCATTAATACCTCTTTTTCAAAATAATATCCTACTGGTACTTTTCCAATTTCACTATCTGGAAGAGGTTGTTCTTTTAATTTAACTATCTCAGGATCTCTACCCTGCTCTGCTACCATCTCCTTCTGAGATAAAGATAAATCTTCCTGGTCAGACTTACCACCACAATACTGATCAAATAATGCAGGTAAGAACGTTTCTGATACATCCTCAAAATTCGAAACTTGATTTGAACTGTCACGGGTAACAACCTCATCCTTTGCATCAGTCTTTTTTAGCCATAGCTCTTGTTACAACACAGGAAGAATCTGTGTTAGAATCCCTCTGTGGTTCCTCAGAATTTGAATTTATTGTCAAATACACTTCAGGAAAAACTTGTCCACCTGCTAAATCATTCCCTAACAAAAGAGAAACATCATTCACAGGTAAACTGGATTGAAGTCCTACTTAAACAACTCCTGTAACTAATTCTGACCTTAATTTTACTCTATGTAAATGTACTGGCATAAGGGCACTCCCAACTCCTCTTATATAATTTACCTAAGCAATGTCAGACTCATCACTAAACTTTAGCACACAGTCTAATATTAGTGATGGAGAAGCTCCAGTATCTCTAAGTATTCTTATTGGTACTGAATTGGATCCTTCTTTCAAGGATACGAAACCTTCTGTTATAAAAGTTTCATATCCTTTCTTAACTTGGTCAGACTCTAACACACCTTCATTAGTATTTTCTGAACCCTGTGGCTTTACAGGTTTTTCAATATGCTGCATACAAGCATCTGGAGCCACTTCTTTCTCTTTCCGTTTCAATCAGAAGCAATTAGCTATTACATGCCCAGATTTCTTACAATAATTACAAATAATACCAAAATATCTTTCCTTCACATGTCTCCCTTCATCCTTACTTTTCTCACTAACTTCAGATTTAATGCCTGATTTACCTTGACTCTCTGTGCTAGTTTTCCTTTTAAAATTTTTACCTGGAGAAAATTGATTCTTGTGAATTAAAACATACTCATCAGCCAATTTAGCAATCTCCTGTGATTTAGCAGTGTCCTGTTCATTTAAGTATGTTCTCACTTCAACAGGAATGCTTCTTTTAAATTCCTCCTGCAAAATCAGCTCTTTCAATTTATTATACTCCCCATTCACATTTTTAGAGGAAACCCATCTCTCAAAACACAGAGATTTCTCATAGTTAAATTCCACATAAGTTTTTTCCACCGATTTCTTCAAATTTCTAAATCTTTCTCTATACGCTTCCGGAACCATCTCGTATGACTTCAATATTTGCTGCTTAACAATATCATAATCCAGTGCTTGCTCAGCATTTAAAGCTGTACAGTATAAACTTCTTGTGCCTTGCCTTTAATTACACTTTGTAACATCACTGGCCATTGGTCCTTCGGCCATTTTAAACTCAGAGCAACTGTTTTGAAATGTTGGAAATATGCGTCCACTTCAGCTTCATTAAATGGAGGAGCCAAAATAACCTCACGACTAGCAATAAACTGTTTCGTAGAACCAGAAGACTGACTCCTGGACTTTAGTTTCTGCATCTCCAGCTCGAATTTCCTCTGGTTTTCAGCTTCTCTTTCTGCAAATTCCCTTTTTTTAAGGGCCTCTCTTTCTTCGAATTCCTTTATTTTATTAGCCTCTCTTTCGACCGTTTCCACTTTAAATCTTTCAAACTTTAACTGTTCAAGATGCAACTGCATTTCCAGATTACTCATTGGAAACTTATCTAACACCTCAGCATCAAACAATTCCAAATTAATATAATATTCAGCAATTTTTCTTTGTATGAAAGCCTTGGTGGAATTCTTCGTAATTCCTTTAATATCCAACTTCCTAGCAATCTCTAATACCTCAGGTTTTCTCGCATTCTCTAAAGATCCCGAGTCAGGCGTCTTCAAAAACCCGTCAATATCCATTGTTGCTGAATACAACACACACACCAATCAAACCAAAAAAAATCGGGTATTCCCCTTATCCAAATCAAAATGCCAATTACCAGCACTTAAAACTCAAAATCGGAACATTTCCTGGCCAAGCCCCCACAGTTTATGTTACGTATCAGCAACAATGAATATTAATCGAGACAGGTTATATAAAAACAACAAAACATTTATTAAACACGGATAAACAATGAGGAAAAAAAAACAAACGAACTTTAACCAGATGTTAACAGGTCTGCAGCCGTTCACCAACTCGCCACTCGGCTCTGGTTCTTAAAGCGTTAAATGCGAAAACAGTTCTTAAAGCGATAAAGTCAGATATAGTTCTTCAAGCAATAACTTGGAAAGTCCAACAGATTTACACTTTCAATTGAGAGAGACTTCTCTGGAGAAGGATTTCTTCACGGACGCACCTTTACCGCTGGTTCTGTCCACAGGATTCACGATGCCGAAAATAAACAGTTTAAATCAACTGACTTTAAATTCCTTTAGAGAGAGAGAGAGAGAGCACCTTTTTGCATGAACTCCTTGCTCTGTTTGGCAAGAGTTATCCGCGATGCAGGTTGCTACTCCAACGAAAACTCAATAAGGTCGGTCCTTTATTAAACTGCCAAACGATACCGACTTCTCTTGATCACTCGATCGTGTACTTCGATAAGTTCTTCACTCTCCCTTCTAATGTTGGAATTGGGTAAATCACCACATCTAGCAAAAATTTCCAGTCCACACAACCGTTTTAAAAATTAAACTGCCTCACGAAACACAAACACGCAACAGAAACGGAGATACAGCACGTTCTACCGGGAAATCTACAAACTAAAAAAAACCCTGCTTCACCTGGGTCGAGCCTTATATAGTCATGAGTCACATATCATCACATGACCTCACATCGGCGGGAAAATCACATCAGGTGACCTCCAAAAGACTATTATATCATTCTCACAAAAAAATCACATCTCCTTGAGCATGTAACATACTGAATTCCCCTTGCTATGAAGGCCAGCATGCCATTAGCTTTCTTCACTGCCTGCTGTACTTGCATGCTTGCTTTCAGTGACTGATGTACAAGAACACCTAGATCTCATTGTGCTTCCTCTTTTCCTAACTTGACTCCATTTAGATAATAATCTGCCTTCCCGTTCTTACCACCAAAGTGGATAACCTCATATTTATCCACATTAAACTGCATCTGCCATGCATCTGCCCACTCACCCAGCCTGTCCAAGTCACCCTGCATTCTCATAACATCCTCCTCACATTTCACACTGCCACTCAGCTTTGTGTCATCAGCAAATTTGCTAATGTTACTTTTAATTCCCTCATCTAAATCATTAATATTTATTGTAAACAGCTGTGGTCCCAGCACTGAACCCTGTGGTACCCCACTGGTCACTGACTGCCATTCCGAAAGGGACCTGTTAATCGCTACTCTTTGTTTTCTGTCAGCCAGCCAATTTTCAATCCATGTCAGTACTCTGCCCACAATACTATGTGCCCTAATTTTGCCCATTAATCTCCTATGTGGGACTTTATCAAAGGCTTTCTGAAAGTCCAGGTACACTACATCCACTGGCTCTCCGTTATCCATTTTCATAATTACATCCTCAGAAAATTCCAGAAGATTAGTCAAGCACGATTTCCCCTTTGGAAATCCATGCTGACTCGGACCAATCCTGTTACTGCTATCCAGTTGTGTCGTAATTTCATTTTTTATAATTGACTCCAGCATCTTTCCCACCACCGACGTCAGGCTAACTGGTCTATAATTCCCTCTTTTCTCTCTTCCTCCCTTCTTGAAGAGAGGGACAACATTAGCCACCCTCCACTCCAAAGTAACTGATCCTGAATCTATAGAACATTGGAAAATGATTACCAATGTGTCCACGCTTTCTAAAGCCACCTCATTAAGTACCCTGGGATGCAGACCATCAGGTCCCGGGGACTTATCAGCCTTCAGACCCAACAGCCTATCCAACACCATTTCCTGCCTAATATAAATTTCCTTCAATTCATCCGTTACCCTAGGTCCTTTGGCCACTATTACATCTGGGAGATTGTTTGTGTCTTCCCTAGTGGAGACAGATCCAAAGTACCTGTTCAACTCGTCTGCTATTTCCTTGTTCCCCATAATAAATTCACCCGCTTCTGTCTTCAAGGGCCCAATTTTGGTCTTAACTATTTTTTTCCCTTTTCACATACCTAAAGAAGCTTTTACTATCCTCCTTTATATTCTTGGCTAGTTTACCTTCGTATCTCATTTTTTCTCTGTGTATTGCCTTTTTTGGTTACCTTCTGTTGCTCTTTAAAAGTTTCCCAATCCTCCGGCTTCCCACTCATCTTTGCCATGTTATACTTATTCTCTATTATTTTTATACTGTCCATTAATTCCCTTGTCAGCCTGAGCCTCCCCTTACTCCCCTTAGGATCTTTCTTCCTCTTTAGAATGAACTGATCCTGCACCTTCTGCATTATTCCCAGAAACACTTGCCATTGCTGTTCCACTGTCATCCCTGCTAGGGTATTGTTCCATTGAACTTTGGCCAGCTCCTCCCTCATAGCACCACAGTTCCCTTTGTTCCACTGTAATAGTGACACTTTCGATTTTCCCTTCTCCCTCTCAAATTGTAGATTAAAACTTATCATATTATGGTCACTACCTCCTAATGGCTCCTTTACCTCGAGGTCCCTGATCAAATCCGGTTCATTGCACAGCACTAAATCTAGAACTCCGTTCTCTCTGGTAGGCTCCAGTACAAGCTGTTCTAAGAATCCAGCTCGGAGGGACTCCACAAACTCCCTTTCTTGGGGTCCAGTACCAACCTGATTCCTCCAGTCTACCTGCATGTTGAAGTCCCCCATAAGAACTGTAGCATTACCTTTGTGACATGCCAATTTTAACTCTTGATTTAACTTACACTCTACATCCAGACTACTGTTTGGGAGCCTGTAAATAACTCCCATTAGGGTCTTCCTACCCTTAGAATTCCTCAGTTCTATCCATACTGACTCTTCGTCTCCTGATTCTATGTCCCCCCTCGCAAGGGACTGAATATCATTCCTCACCAACAGAGCCACCCCACCCCCTCTGCCAACCTGTCTGTCCTTTCGATAGGACGTATACCCTTGAATATTCATTTCCCAGGCCCTCTCCCGCAGAATCACATCTGCCAGAAGTGCATACGGCTGGGCGATCTGGAAGATCGTGTAAGGAATCTGGAGCAGCAGCTGGATGACCTTCGACTCATAAGGGAGAATGAGGCAGTCATAGATGAGAGCTACAGGGAGGTAGTCACACCTAGGCTGTCAGAAGCAGGTCGTTGGGTGACAGTCAGAGGAGGGAAAGCGAAGGTGAGCAGACAGATAGTGCAGAGCACCCCTGTAGCCATTCCCCTGAATAATAAGTTTACCGTCCTGGATACTGTTGGCTGGGACGACCGACCAGGTGTGAGCCACGGTGGCAGGGCCTCCGGCACTGAGTCTGACCCTGTGGTGCAGAAGGGTGGGACGGAGAAGAGGAGAGCTGTCGTCATTGGAGACTCTATAGTCAGGGGAGCAGACAGGAGATTTTGTGGATGTGAGAAGGACACCCGCATGGTTTGTTGCCTCCCGGGTGCCAGGGTCTGGGATGTCTCTGACCGGGTGCACGACATCCTGGTACGAGAGGGAAAGCAACCAGAAGTCGTGATACATGTTGGGACCAACGACACAGGCAGGAAGAGGGATGAGGTCCTGAAGTGTGAGTTTCGGGAATTAGGCAGAAGGCTGAAGAACAGGACCTCAAGGGTGACATTCTCAGGATTGCTGCCAGTGCTATGTGACAGAGATGGTAAGAATTGGAGGAGATGGCAGTTGAACGCGTCGCTGAGGAGTTGGTGCAGGGAGCAGGGTTTTAGATTTTTAGATCATTGGGATCTCTTCTGGGGAAGGTGGGACCTGTACAGATTGGATGGGTTGCACCTGAACTCGAGGGGGAGCAATATCCTTGCAGGTAGGTTTGCTAGCATGGTTCAGGAGGGTTTAAACTAATTTGCAAGGGGGTGGGACCCAGAGCAATAGAGCAGTGAAAGAAGTGCATGGAGTAAAGCCAGATCTAACATACAGAGAGGCTTTGAGGAAAGAGAAGCAGAATAAACGGTGTAAAGACAGTAAGGTAGAAGGGCTGAAATGTGTGTACCTCAATGCAAGAAGCATCAGGAACAAAGGTGATGAACTGAGAGCTTGGATACATACATGGAATTATGATGTAGTGGCCATTGCAGAGACTTGGCTGGCACCAGGGCAGGAATAGATTCTCAATATTCCTGGATTTCAGTGCTTTGAAAGGGGTAGAGAGGGTGGAAAAGGGGGAGGAGGGGTGGCATTACTGGTCAGGGATAATATTACAGCTACAGAAAGGGTGGGTAATGTAGCAGGATCCTCTTTTGAGTCAATATGGGTGGAAGTCAGAAACAGGAAGGAAGCAGTTATTCTACTGGGGGTATTCTATAGGCACCCTGGTAGCAGCAGAGATACAGAGGAGCAGATTGGGAGGCAGATTTTGGAAAGGTGCAAAATTAACAGGGTTGTTATCATGGGTAACTTTAACTTCCCTAATATTGATTGGCACCTGATTAGTTCCAAGGGTTTAGATGGGGCAGAATTTGTTAAGTGTGTCCAGGATGGATTCCTGTCACAGTATGTGGACAGGCCGACCAGGGGGAATGCCATACTAGATCTAGTACTAGGTAATGAACCGGGTCAGGTCACAGATCTCTCAGTGGGTGAGCATCTGGGGGACAGTGACCACCGCTTCCTGGCCTTTAGAATTATCATGGAAAAGGATAGAATCAAAGAGGACAGGAAAATTTTTAATTGGGGAAAGGCAAATTATGAGACTATAAGGCTAGAACTTGCGGGTGTCAATTGGGATGATGTTTTTGCAGGGAAATGTACTATGGACATGTGGTCGATGTTTAGAGATCTCTTGCGGGATGTAAGGGATAAATTTGTCCCGGTGAGGAAGATAAAGAATGGTAGGGTGAAGGAACCATGAGGTGGAAAATCTAGTCAGGAGGAAGAAGGCAGCATACATGAGGTTTAGGAAGCAAGGATCAGATGGGTCTATTGAGGAATATAGGGAAGCAAGAAAGGAGCTTAAAACGGGACTGAGAAGAGCAAGAAGGGCGCATGAGAAGGCCCTGGCGAGTAGGGTAAAGGAAAACCCCAAGGCATTCTTCAATTATGTGAAGGAAAAAATGATGACAGGAGTGAAGGTAGGACCGATTAGAGATAAAGGTGGGAAGATGTGCCTGGAGGCTGTGGAAGTGAGCGAGGTCCTCAATGAATACTTCTCTTCAGTATTCACCAATGAGAGGGAACTTGATGATGGTGAGGACAATATGAGTGAGGTTGATGTTCTGGAGCATGCTGATATTAAGGGAGAGGAGGTGTTGGAGTTATTAAAATACATTAGGACAGATAAGTCCCCGGGGCCTGACAGAATATTCCCCAGGCTGCTCCACGAGGCGAGAGAAGAGATTGCTGAGCCTCTGGCTAGGATCTTTATGTCCTCGTTGTCCACGGGAATGGTACTGGAGGATTGGAGGGAGGCGAATGTTGTTCCCTTGTTCAAAAAAGGTAGTAGGGATAGTCCGGGTAATTATAGACCAGTGAGCCTTACGTCTGTGGTGGGAAAGCTGTTGGAAAAGATTCTTAGAGATAGGATCTATAGGCATTTAGAGAATCATGGTCTGATCAGGGACAGTCAGCATGGCTTTGTGAAGGGCAGATCGTGTCTAACAGGCCTGATAGAGTTCCTTGAGGAGGTGACCAGGCATATAGATGAGGGTAGTGCAGTGGATGTGATCTATATGGATTTTAGTAAGGCATTTGACAAGGTTCCACACGGTAGGCTTATTCAGAAAGTTAGAAGGCATGGGATCCAGGGAAGTTTGGCCAGGCGGATTCAGAATTGGCTTGCCTGCAGAAGGCAGAGGGTGGTGGTGGAGGGAGTACATTCAGATTGGAGGATTGTGACTAGTGATGTCCCACAGGGATCTGTTCTGGGACCTCTACTTTTTGTGATTTTTATTAACAACCTGGATGTGGGAGTAGAAGGGTGGGTTGGCAAGTTTGAAGACGACACAAAGGTTGGTGGTGTTGCAGATAGTGTAGAGGATTGTCAAAGTTTGCAGAGAGACATTGATAGGATGCAGAAATGGGTTGAGAAGTGGCAGATGGAGTTCAACCCGGAGAAGTGTGAGGTGGTACACTTTGGAAGGACAAACTCCAAGGCAGAGTACAAAGTAAATGGCAGGATACTTGGTAGTGTGGAGGAGCAGAGGGATCTTGGGGTACATGTCCACAGATCCCTGAAAGTTGCCTCACAGGTGGATAGGGTAGTTAAGAAAGCTTATGGGGTGTTAGCTTTCATAAGTCAAGGGACAGAGTTTAAGAGTCGTGATGTAATGATGCAGCTCTATAAAACTCTGGTTCGGCCACACTTGGAGTATTGTGTCCAGCTGACTATAGGAAGGATGTGGAAGCATTGGAAAGGGTACAGAGGAGATTTACCAGGATGCTGCCTGGTTTAGAAAGTATGCATTATGATCAGAGATTAAGGGAGCTAGGGTTTTACTCTTTGGAGAGCAGGAGGATGAGAGGAGACATGATAGAGGTGTACAAGATAATAAGAGGAATAGATAGAGTGGATAGCCAGCGCCTCTTCCCCAGGGCACCACTGCTCAATACAAGAGGACATGGCTTTAAGGTAAGGGGTGGGAAGTTCAAGGGGGATATTAGAGGAAGGTTTTTTACTCAGAGAGTGGTTGGTGTGTGGAATGCACTGCCTGAGTCAGTGGTGGAGGCAGATACACTAGTGAAGTTTAAGAGACTACTAGACAGGCATATGGAGGAATCTAAGGTGGGGGCTTATATGGGAGGCAGGGTTTGAGGGTCAGCACAACATTGTGGGCCAAAGGGCCTGTACTGTGCTGTACTATTCTATGTCCACTTGAAGCCATGCCTCTGTTATTCCCACAACATCATACTTACCAATTTCCAACTGTGCCTCAAGCTCATCCACTTTATTTCTTATACTCCGTGCATTCATATACAATACTTTTAATTCATTACTCCCCTCACCTCCCATATCAATTCCTATTTCACTTGGCCACACTGTACGATCCTTTCTTGAGCTTTCTGCTCTGTTGATTCTGCTGTCTTTCTTAACTTTTCTTATTCTCACTTTCCCTTTATCTCCATCCTTATGTTTGCAGTTCGTCCCCTTGCCCCCCCCAACTACTTAGTTTAAACACATCCATATTGCAGAGGCAAACCTGCCTGCCAGAATGTTGGTGCCCCACTTATTAAGGTGCAACCCGTCCCTTTTGTACAATTCATCCTTATTCCGAAACATACCCCAGTGGTCCAAGAATGTAAATCCTTGCTTCCTGCACCAGTTCCTCAGCCACACATTCAGATCCATTATCTCCCTTTTCTTGACCACTCCAACACGGCGAACTGGAGATAACCACCCTGGAGGTCCTGCTTTTCAGCCTTCTTCCGAGTTCTCTGAAGTCACGCTGCAGAATATCTTCCCTCTTCTGCCCCACGTCATTTGTGCCGACATGCACCACCACTTCCAGATGTTCACCTTCACTCTTGAGGATTCCCTGCAATCGGTCTGTGACATCCTGGATCCTGGCACCAGGGAGGCAACACACCATCCTTAAATCTCGCCTGCTGCCACAGAAACTCCTTTCTGTACTTCTCACTATGGAGTTCCCTACTACCACGACTCTGCCTGACGTCTGTCTCCTCGGCTTTGCCTCAGCGCCGATTGTTGACTCGCAGACCCGTCCGCCTCTCAGACTGGCACAGTCTTCTGTTTCGACAGCTTCCAAGAGGGACAACCTCTTCCTCTGTCGCCACATCTTTCCTCAAAGCAGGCCAGAAAAAGCGTTTAAAAACCTTGTTCATGGTTTTATTCACACCAAGACGGCTACCCAAGGGCATACTATCAGCCAAAGTTAAAATCTGATTTCTATAGACTTTAAGGACTACTACCTGGTGGATATCAGCCCAATTCTCACTTGCACGAATCTCTGGTGGTCTTCACTTCCTCATTAACACCCCACTCTTGAAATACGACCCTACTGGCACCTTCTCAATCTCATTATCTGGGACAACTTTTCCTCTTAAGGTGGGAATCTCAGGGTCTCTGTACTGCTCCGCTATAATCTCCTTCCTAGACAGAAGAGACAAGTCTTTATGGTCAGACTTACTACAAGGATCTTGATCAAACAATGAAGGTATAAAAGTTACTGACAAATCATCAAAATCTGAATCCCGATTTGAACTGTCATGTGCAGCAGACACAAGCTGCACAGAACTATCTGCCTTGGCGGACTTTTTGGCCATAGCTCGGGTTACTGCACAGGAGGGGTACATGCTAGAATCCATCTTTGGATCATCACTGATTGGCTTAGTTGTCAGCAGCACTGCAGGAACAACTTTTCCCCTTGCTATGTTATTCCCTAACAATAAAGAAACACCATCCACCGGTAAACTGGTACGTAGTCCTATTTTAACAGGTCCTGAAACTAACCCTGTCTCTTTGTGCAGGTGGTCCCCAATACCTCGTATAAGATTTACCTCACCAGTGGCAGTCTCATCACAAAACACTATCTAACATAAGTGACTGAGAAGCCCCAGTATCCCAAAGAATTTTTACCAGTACTTGGGAGGACCCTTCTTTCACTGAAACAAATCCCTCTGACATAAAATGATCAAATTCCTTCCGAACTCGGTCAGACCTTGACAGAGCCTCCTATGAATGTCCCGAACCCTGCGGGTTTCTTGCTGTTTCAAAGTGTTGCACACAGGCATCTGGAACTGCTTCCTTTTGCTTCTTCTTCAGACAGAAGCAGTTAGCCATAACATGACCAGATTTCCTACAATAGAGACAAATAGGACCAAAATGTTTTTCCTTTATCACTAGCTTCCGACTTAATTTCTGGTTTACCCTGACTATCCATGCTATTCTTTTGGAAAATTTGACTCGGAGTAAACTTACCCTTGTGGGTTTGAGCAAACTCATCTGCTAATTTAGCAGACTGTTGCAATGTGGCAGTGTCTTTCTCATCCAAATATGCCTTTATGTCATTAGGGACGCACCTTTTAAATTCCTCAATTAAAACCAACTCTTTCAACTTGTCTTAACCTCCATTCACATTTTTAGAGATGCACCAGCGCTCAAAACACACAGAATTGTCATAGGCAAATTCCACATAAGTCTGGTTCACAGATGTCTTCAGACTCCTAAATCTTTGTCTATAAGCTTCCGGAACTAGTTCATAACCTTTAAATATAACCTGCTTCACAGTATCGTAATCAGCAGCCTGTTCACTGGTTAAGGCCGTATAAACCTGTTGTGTTTTACCTTTCATTACACTTTGTAAAAGGACGAGCCAGCCCTCTTTCGGCCACTGTGAACTCCGAGCAACTTTTTCAAAATGCTGGAAGTAGTTATCAACTTCTGCCTCATTAACTAGAGGAACCAATTTAATTTCCTGACTAGCAACAAACGGTACAACCAGTTTCCTCGAACCAGCTTGCTTCTCCAGCCTTAACTTCTCTATCACTAGCTGAAATTGCCTTTGTTTTTCTGCAGCTTCTCTCTCTTTATCTCTGTCCCTTTCCGCCACCTATACGTTAAATCTCTCTAACTTAATTTGTTCCAGTTGTAGCTGCATCTCAAGTTTACTTGTAGCAAACTTCTCTAACATCTCTTCATCAAACAATTTCGTAGCTATATAATACTCAGCTATTTTCCTCTGAATCACTGGCTTTGTTGTAGTCGTCGTTATCCCTGTAAGCTTCAGTTCTTTAGCAATCTCCAGCACCTCACCCTTTTTCACTTTCTCTAATCCCTCAGGGGTTGTGATTCCAGAAAGTCCCCAACATCCATTGCTGCTGATCACCACACACAAACCAATCAAACAAAAAGAATTGGGTATTTCCCTTTTCCCAATCAGATCGATAATTAAACAATCAATAAGCTCTGAATTTGTTCATATCCGGACGAGCCCTCAATTTTTATCTTACGTACCAGCAGCAATAGATATGAAATTAAGTCGGGTTTTTATAGATAAACAAAGATATTTATTAACCTTTACTCAAAAACATAGAAAAGTAAACAAACGACTAACTTAAACGGAAGTTAACAGTGTTATGCGTGTATAGCTATCAAACAGTCGAACTTAGAGACAATTTTTAACAGATCTTACTCAAGCACAGTTTTAAAGTGGTAGTCTAAGAGGTCCAAGTGATTCATGAAATAAGTGAGAGGAGAGAGTTCACGAAGCAGCGATGAGGCGATTCTTGAAAAAACGAAGAAACCGTTGACGCTGATCCCAGCCGAGAAGGACAGTCTACGAAGAGTGAGTTTTCTCAAAGTAACTGACCTTTCGCCGAAGTGGTCAGCACACAACACCCAAACCATGTAAGGGTTAACAAAAGGCCGTGCCACGTATGGATTATACCCAGTGTCAGTCACACCTGAAATGCACTGCATGCCGTTGATTAACCCCAATCCTTTCGGTTCGTTCGGAGCCTCCAATTTTCACTCTCTCTCCTTCTACCACTGCGATTCCCCAGCAAAGCGACTCCCAACTATCGGCGGCCCCCCTTTTTATACCAGTGAGATATGCCATCATGTGAGGCTCACAGTTAACAAGGTCATGGGGCATTCACGGGAATCGATACTGTGGACAGATAACACCTGTGATTAAGGGAGTTACAGTTCCCATACCAGGCAGTGAAGCAGCCAGTTAGGATGCTCTCAATTGTGCCTCTGTAGAATGTTCTTAGGAATTGGGGGCCCATACCAAACTTCTTCAACCATTTGAGGTGAAAATGGCGCTGTTGTGCCTTTTTCACCACATAGCCAGTATGTACAGACCACATGAGATCCTTGGTGATGTGTATGCTGAGGAATTTAAAGCTGTTCACCCTCTCAACCCCAGATCCATTGATGTCAATAGGGGTTAGCCTGTCTCCATTCCTCCTGTAATCCACAACCAGCTCCTTTGTTTTTGCGACATTGAGGGAGAGGTTGTTTTGTTTGCACCAGTGTCCGCGTGATCACTTCTTCTCTGTCGACTGCCCAGTTATTACTTGAGATAAGGCCAATTAATATATCACCTGCAAATTTAATTGGCAAGTTGGACAGAGAGTAAGAGGTGGCTTAGTACACTGGCGTGAGTGTCACCTGTTTTGAGGGTCAGAGGGGAAAGGTGAGGGAGCCCAATCGCACCAGCTGCTGACGATCTGACAGGAAGTCCAAGATCCAGCAACACAAGGCAGCATTAAGTCTGAGATCTCTGAGCTTCTTTTCGATCCTGGAGGGAATTATGGTGTTGAATGCTGAACTGTAGTCCAAGAACAGCATTTTATTTATGTTTCAGTAATTTATTTACTTATTTTTTCATGTATTACATTGAACTACTGCTGCTAAGATATCAAATTTCATGACACACGTCAGTGATAATAAACCTGATTCTCATTCAAACACAGCTCCCAAAAGGAAATTACAGACTGCCGATTGCAGTGATTGTTGGCCAGAAAATGTATATTTAATAAATTAGTTTTGTTTACATGCAAAAATCTGCAGATGATGGAAATTCAAAACAACACACACAAAATGCTGCAGGGACTCAGCAAGTGAGACAGTATCCATGGAAATGAAAAAACTGTTGACTTTTCGGACCGAAACTCTTCTTCAGGATCGGAATAGAACGGGGAAGACACCGAAATAAAAAGGTGGGGGATAAGGGAAGGAAGCTAGCTAGAAGTGAAGGCAGGTGGGTTGGAAAGATAACGAGCAGGAGAAGGAATTTGATAAGGAGAGGAGGGTGGGCCATAGGAGAAAGGGAAGAGGGAAGCCAGAGGGAGGTGATAGGCAGGTGAGAGGAGTTAGTAGGCCAGAGTGGGGAATAGAGGGAAGGCAGAGGGATTTTTTAACCGGAAGGAGAAATCGGTACTCATGCCAAATGGCCGGAGGGTACCCAAACGGAATATAAGGTGTTGCCACTCCACCCAGATGGTAGCGTCATCTAGGCACAAGAGGCCATGAACCAACATGTAGGAACGGAACTGGAAATGGAATTAAAATGTTTGGCCACCGGGAAGTTCTGCTTTTGGTGGATGGAGTGGAGGTGCTCGATGAAGTGGCACCCCCCTCCCCCAAATTACGACGGGTCTCACCAGTGTAGAGGAGGCCACAGCAGAAGAAGCCAACACAATGGACAACCCCAATAGATTTGCAGGTGATGTCTTCTTCACCTGGAAAGACAATTTGGCACCCTGAATAAAGATGGAGGAGGAGGCAAATAGGCAGGTGTAGCACTTTAGTTGCTAACAGGGATAAGGGCCAGGAGAGAGATTAGTGGTGAGGGATGAATGGACAAGGGAATTGCAGATGGAGTGATCCCTGTGGAGGTAAAGATACTTTCAGTGATAGGATTCTGAAGGAAATGGTCGATCTGCTTTGAGGTAGGGTCCCGTTGCAGATGGCAGATATGTTCAGTGCTGGGATCCCTTTGGAGATGGCGGATATGGCGAGTGCTGGGATCTCATTTAAGATGGTGGATATGTGTAGTGGTAGGTTGGTGGAAGTTAGTTTTATTTGCTCCTCGCAAAATGTTGCCTTGTCTCACCAGTAACAACTTGGAACCTGGGACGGGCCAGACAGGCAGAGAAGGAAGTAGGAAAGTTGCTTTAATATACAAAACACTGCAGGCACTCATCCAATTAGCACAACATGGTGATTTAGATTCAATGAGTCATAGAGGACTACAGGTCCTAGTAGGTTCTAGGATCCAGATTCCAATTTCACCTATGGAGAGAATCGACTATTAATGTGTCTGGTTAAGACCATTCACAATATCCGAAAGGTAGAAGGGAGAGGGAACGTGGATACTATATCCATCCTATCTTTCAGTCTCTGACAACATTCCCACTCTCTGGCCCCCTCCTCGTTTTTGGGGAACAGTTAACTTGTTGGTCGAAAAACGCTTCCATTGTGCTGGTCATCAAATGGCCCGTTTGAGGTATGAAGCAGCTCTTTTCCATTGGTTGCCTTGTGTGCCATGGCACCGGTGGCCCGTGTCAGGCACCTCGGGCATAAGAATAACTCACGTGGGAGGCTTGGTCGCTTTGCCTTTGTCTCCAAGGACTTTTCACACTGACGTTGCGACCTCTGCTAAAGAACCATTGGGAAAGTGCTCCAGGCTTAGAAGGCCACACTAAGTTTCTGTTTGTTGAATATTTAGTTTTGCAGTTTGGGTAACTTGGCAACTTAATTGTTTGGAGGAATCTTTTACTATTTGTAAATAAATGATTAATATGCTTACTTGTAGTCAGTGTCTTCTACCTGACTCACCAAAACCCATGAACCTGCTTCAACGTTACACCTCCCCCCCCATCTGCCGATCACCCCCCTCACCTGCCAGTACATGCTCCATCTTTATACATTTGGCTATCTTCCCTCTAGTTTCCAGTGCAGAGGAAGGGTCTCAACCAGAGACTTTGACTCTCCATTTCCTTCCGCAGATATTGCCCGACACACTGAGTTCCTTCAGCATTGTGTGTGCTGCTCCGGATTCCAGCCTCAGCCCGAGTATGTGTCTCTGGGATGGCTATAGAGAGTATGATTCCCCTATAGGTTTATTATGCCAGCAATCTCACACTTGACTAGAGAGCTTGATTTAATCTGATGCTCTGTTAATTCGGGGAGAGTAACCAATGTGGAAGCGGAAGCAAACTCGGGCCATTGACAGATTTCTTTCCTCGAAGACACGGAGCATTTGTGAACAATCTGATGCCATTGGGGTTTCAAGGTTCAATTAAAGGAACAGAAACTGGAATCCTTGTTATATTCACGACCCAACTGCTGAGAGCACGTTTGAGGACCTGCTTCTCCGATCTTCCCAATCTTCCTCAAGACCTGTTTGTTCACAGTCCCATCTTCCTACTGAAAACACAGAAGAGACAAATTAATTCTGTTAACTGGTATGGCCTGACCATTGGGAGTAAAGAACCAACTCCTCTGTAGTGGCAAGGTACAGGAGGAGGATATTTGGCCTATCTAGGCTGTACTGGCTCTTGCAAAAACCAGGTAATCCCACTGCTCCACTCTCAGCCCATCGACCTTCAGATGCTCTTCCAGCTCTCTTCTGCTCGCTGTGACTGAATGTAATCCCAGTTTCCAATAATTCGCTGAGTGAAAAAAGCCCCTCTTGTCTCATTAGGTCAGAGAAAATGTTCTCTGGCCCAACGTGTCCGTGCCAGTGATCAAACTGATCCTACCCTCACCAATTTTACCTTCTTTGCATGCCTGTCAGCTCCTCCTCCAGCAGACTCCGCCACTCATCTACGCAATTGAATACTTACAATGGCCGATTATCCTACTGACCCAACCCGCACATTGCTGGGGTCTGGGAGGCACAAATCATTGTCCTTATCAATAAGGTGAGCAGCTTCTGAATCACTTGTGTCAAGTGGCCTCTGATGTACACTCTCCCAGTCGAGAGCAGTTTTAGTTCAAACAGTTGTGCGAACACTCATGGTCTGGAATGTCTAGTTAATCTAGACTCAAGGGAATACACCCCTCATCTACTCAATCTCCCCTCTCACATCTCCAGTTCAGGGACTTATTGGAAATAATCCAGCCACAGGGACAGGAAATGAAAAATGTTCTGACAGATTCTAACCCAATCACCACTTCATTTCATTTCTGAAGCTAAGGGCCAAACACAGCTCAATTTAACATTTCTCAGCTACATTTTCGAATCTCTCCAGGATCTCCCCACTTGCCCTGACCTCAGCAAATGCTTGGTTTCTTACCTGGTTTGTGGCTTCTTCAGGCTGGAGGCTACGTTTTGCTGTGAAATAGAGAAAGAAGCAAATGAGGCATCTAAAGCATCAGTAAATGTTACTGACAGATGTCCCCATTTAGCCTCATTCCTGTTTAACCCCCTGTCCCAAATTAGTCCCATTCCTGTTTAATCTCCTCAGTTCCCATTTATCCTCATTCTTGTTTAATTCGGTCAGTCCCTATTTAGCCAATTCCTGTCACCATTTTAACACCTCTGCCTATTTTAACCAGTTCCCATAGAACCTCTATTCTCATTTTACCCCTCAATCCCCATTCGAATGACTGTATCCATTTTAAGCACTCCATCCCCATTTTAATCACACTGATATTTCCCCATCCCCATTATATTCCAGTCCCCATTTTAAATCTGTTACTATTTTAACCCTACTGACTAGTTCACCCCGTTCCTATTTAACCCCACTATTTCACACCAGTCCCTATTTAAACTCCATTGATTTTACCCCATTCCCAGTTTAACCCCACTATTTTACCCCAATCCCCATTTTAATCCCATGATTTTATCCCAGTTCCCCTGAACCCCCATTCACATTTTACATGAGTCTCCGCTTTAATGACTATATCCATTTTAACCCCTCAGGCCCCACTGACTTACCCCAATCCCCATTTTAACCCCGACTTTTACCCCAGTCCCCATTTTAACCACACTATTTTACCTCAGTCCCCAATTTAACCCCACTATTTTACCCCATCCCCATTTGAACCCCACTATTTTACCCCAGTCCCCATTTTAATCCCACTATTTTGCCCCCACTGACATTTTAACCCCACTTTTACCCAGTCCATATTTTAACCCCAGTATTTTACTCCAGTCCCCATTTTAACCCCATTATTTTACCTTTGTCCCCATTTTAACCCCATGGGCTATTTTACTTCAGTCCCCAGTTTAACCTCACTATTTTACCCCAGTTCTCATGTACCCCCAGTCTCTCCACCACGCGTTGCTACCTTTGATACTCACCTATCACGTTCAGCTCGTCATAGCCGTCGTCCTGCCTGCCAAAGGAAGTGGGGAGGGTGGGGTTAATGAGACCTGGAATCTGTGCTGGTGGCATTTTACGTTTCTGTGGCGACTGGCATCAGATTTTTATTTTACGAAATTCAGCATCTACCTCTTGTAGTGGGACCGCCCCGCAGTATCTCACTAATCCCACCATTTCATGCTGTACCCGGTGCACAGTGACACTGGCTGCACTGGAGCCAGGCGTTTGGTGCATTTTGTAACAGGTACCCATGAAGTGCTCTCTCCCCCAGTACTGTGTTTCTGACCCAATGTTCTGCAGGAAAGGGAGCAAAACTACTCAACTCATTCAAGAGGCGAGTAAAGTCCTTAAAAATATACATAATGTATGCTTTGCTTGAGAGTAATGTCAGTACGATAAACACAGGAGATTCTGCAGAAGCTGGACATCCAACGCAACACAGACAAATGCCACCCAGCTTCCCTCTCACCTGGTCTCACCTATCACCTGCCAGCTTGTATTCCTTACCCCCACCACCATTCCCTTCTCATTCTGGCTTCTCTACTTCTCCCCCCCCCCCACCCCCTTTTCAGTCATGATGATGGGGTCTCAACCAGAAACAGAGTGTTTATTCCTCTCCATAGATGCTGCCTGACCTGCTGAGTTCCTCCAGCATTTTGTGTGTAACTCTGTTTATGTGATGCTATGTGATGCTTCTACAATTAACTGTTTCATTGCATCCATGCATATGACAATAAACTCCAGTGTGACTTTTACTCACAGAATTCAACCATGTCTAAAGTGACTATTTGGTGTTCTTTTTGGTTATATATTAATGCATTTTTATCATTATCTTAACTGTTTGATTATTTCATTAATATTAAAATTGAACAATTATAATAAACGTCAAATATTAGAGGAAATGTAGCTGGCTGGTGGCGCAGTGGCATCAGCGCTGGACTTCGGAGCGAAAGTTCCCGAGTTCAAACCCAGTCGGCTCCCCTGGCAGCTTTCCACCCGTGCTGGGTTGAGAGTCGAGCTAGTAACTCGACCTAGTAAAAAAGAAATTGCCTGCTACAGAAACATCAACAGCAAAAAGTTGATGGCCTATGTTCTCTCATGAGTTTAAAGGCAATTTCTTCCTCTTTCCAGAGGAAATGCACTTAAGGTGAGAGGGAGAAAGTTCAGAGGAGATTGTGCAGTAAGTGGTTTTTTTTTAAACACACAGAGCGTGGTAGTGGCCTGGAATGGTGCAAGTTGATATAGAAGTACATTTGAGCGGCTGTTAGATCACACAGACACACACACACACACACTCATACAGACAGACACACACGCATCACACAGTTTAAGGTGCTGAAGATTTCTGTGCCTGCTGCCCTTTCACAAAGGAGTTCTGGACTCCCGCTCCACTCTTGTGAAAATGTTGTTCCCAATCTTCTCTCCAATTCTTCCACCTATAACTTAATGCCAGAGTTAAAGACGATCTTTACCTGACACCCGCACATCGAACCCTGTGCAGTGAAATGAGTTGTTTGCGTCCTCGAACAACATAGTCCGAGGATTATGCTGGGCTGGAGGGCTTATTTCTGTGCTGTGATTCTCCATACTCAGTCACCCTATGTATCCAGCCACAACTAAGCTAAGATAAGTTAAGTAACTCACTCCAAATCGCCATCTTCCACCGATGTCTTGGCAGGAGTTCGGTTTTTGGAGTAACTTGGATATATCTCCGCATACTGGATGTTCTCTACAGTGGGTACCTTGTGGAGAAAAGGATTCGATTAGAATGATCTGAGTACAATCAGCATGGAAATCTAAGCTTTTCACTGTAGGCACGGCAATACAGTGAAGGATTAAGTTAGACCAGGCCCACGTCTCCCTTGATGCTCCCCGAAGAGTCAGATTCAGATAAAAGAGATACGACAACAAATTATATCCCACATGATTGTAGCCGAAACGGCTCGAAAAATCTTGCCAAGCTTGCTGGTCAACCAAACTTCCAAATATCCCATCCTTCCCATAGCTGTTTGCCATCCACGCTTGTCTCCAAATTCCACCCCTCTCTGTCATCTGCAGAGCATTATCTGCCTGTTATCCAGCAGCCCCTACCAGTTACCTCCAACACACCCTCATCTCTTTGTACAGGCCATCTCCACTTCCAAGCCCTGGTGCAAGGTTTAGGGTTTTGACTGGAAATATTTCACACCAGCACCCCCTGCCACAGAGCCCGCTCGACCCGATTGACTCCTCCAGCAGATTGTTTGACACTCCAGATTCTAGCATTTGCCTTCCCTTGTGTCTCCAGTCAGTTATTTACAGATGGTTCACTGCAACGAAATCTTAAGGATTATTCATTACGGACTGTACCTTTAAAAAGAGACAGAGTGTGCCGCTGGTTAAGAGAGAGAGGCACCGAGCATCTCGTGAGTCGCCATGGTGATAGAAGGGTGGAGCTATATAATGGACAGCTGGTGTTCAGCATGTTTGTATATATATATATACAAGGTCAGCTGGCTTTCTTGTAGGCGTACAGAGACACAGAAGAAACTGACACCAGATGAGCTTTGAGTGCCCCAAAACGGGTGGGTTTTGTGGATCGATCGGGAGAATCGACCAGTGGCTCTCACAGTGCAAGAAAAGGAGTGACCGGTGGAAAGCTATCAGTGTATTTAACCCTTGCCTGGGTTTATAGCTTCACCACATGAAGATGGTGCCTTTAGTGTGGTCACATTTGGTGACCTTAAAGTATTCGGAGGACCACGAAAAGATTGACGGCATCAGCTTACTTGGATAACAAATCACCTCTCTCCTCAATTCTACTCAACTCAATGTCACGAACTGAACTAACTTCGTTTACATACCTTCATAAGACTGTATCAATTACCACCTAAGTTTGAAGAAGTTTGGGTTTTGTATTTACACACCTATATATGCATAAACTCTGCTAACCTGTTAGATTTATCTGTTTGTATGTTGCTTTATTACATAGCTACTAATAAAATAGAGTTAGTTAACAGCAAAACTAGACTCCAGGTGCGTTCCATTTCTGCTGTTTCTTTTAACCCGTTACGGGTTACGTAACAAAATTGGGGCCTGCGTCCGAGATATGAACTAAATTGGGGGCTTACTGATTGAGTGATTAACAATCTTATTGGCTACTTTTCCTTTGATTGACTCACGTGTAGAAAACAGCAGAAGTGGATGTTTGGGATTTTCTGGCATCGCCAGACCCTGTGGCTTTGAAGAAAGCTAGAAAGGATGAGTTGTGGACATTGTTAAAGAGCTGAAACTTACGGAGCTAAAGAAGGGTATGACAAAGGTAGAAATTCAAAGGAAAGTAGTTGAATGCTATATCTCTACGAAGCAATTTGATGAGGAGGAGTTAAAGGGATTTCCTGTAGGTAAAGAGGAGATCCAGTTACGACTGGAACAAATGAAATTAGATAGACTTAAATTAGAGACTGAGGATAAAGAAAGGCAGAGGCAGTATGAGGCTAGAGAGGCAGAAAGACAGAGTTCGAGAGGGAGAAATGGCAGCAGATATCAAGTGCCAGACCGTGGTAATGACCTGGTTGTACTGTTTAATGCCAGCCAAGAAATTAAGTTGCTACCTCCATTTGATGAAACCGAAGTGGATAGGTATTTCCTGCACTTCGAAAAAGTTGCCCTGATTCGGAAATAGCCAAGGGATCAGTGGGTTGTGCTGTTACAAAGTGTGATTAAGGGGAAGGCTCAGCAAGCGTATTCTGCCCAGTCTCTTGTAGAGGCAAATGATTATAGCACAGTGAAAGATGCTGTGCTTAAGGGTTATGAGGTTGGATCCGGAGGTGTACAGACAAAAGATTCGAGATTTGAAAAAGTCTTGGAACCAAACGTATGTGGAGTTTGCCCATGGAAAACAGGTGTACTTCAATCGTTGGTGTAGCTCAAAGGGGCGAATGAGGATATTAATCACTTAAGAGAGTTGATATTGATTGAAGAGTTTAAGAGCTGCGTCCCTGCTGAACTAAGGACGTACTTATTTGAGAAAGAGTTGGCGACACTTTCAGTGTCTGCTTGGTTAGCAGACGAGTTTGCCTTAACCCATAAGGTTACGTTTTTCTCGAATAATCGCTACCAAAAGAGTAACAGAGATAACCCACAGGTTAAACCAGAAAGTAAGTCGGGAACTATTGACAAATGTAAAGAGGAAGGAAAGCAGTCAAAAGGAAAATTTTCCAGTTTTACATGTAACTTTTGTAAGAAGCCCAGTCATGTGGCATCTAGTTGTTTTACTCTGAAAAGGGAAAAAGGAAAAGAAAAGGAGACAATCCCAAATGCTTGTGTTCAGTCAGTTGAGACACTGCTAAGGAAGGAGGGGTCTGACCGAATTCAAGCGTTATTTGAGCGGTTTATCTCAAATTGGTTTGTGTCTGTAAAGGAGGGGTCAACTGTGGTTCCAGTGAGAATCTGGCAAGATACTGGGGCTTTTCAGTCACTAATATTAGACAGTGTTTTGGAATTCGGTGACGAGATGAAAACTGATGGAGTGAATATTATCAAAGGTATTGGAAAGGGGACTGAGGCTGTGCCTTTGCATAAGGTAATTTTGAAATGCGACTTGGTATCAAGACCCGTCAAGATAGGGGTACGATCTGGATTACTGATAGACAATCCAGCAGCTCGGTAATGACCTTGCAGGTGGGGATGTTTATCCAGCAGTGCAGTTAACGAGGAAACCTGCAGCTAACAACCCACACATGGATACGGATATTTACCCCACATGCGCAGTAATCCGAAGCATGTCTAAAAAATCTGCTGATGCAGATAGTTCGGAGCAGGGGGATTCTAATGCCCATGATAGCCAAAACAGGGGTTCAGATCATGATGATTTATCAGAGACTTTTCTACCGACCCTGTTTCAACAGGACTTGGGTAGTAAGGTTGATGAGCGAGGTTTATCTTTGTCTAGGAAAGAATTCCTAGCAGATCAAAACCGAGATCCTGAAATTGTGGCTTTAAAAAAGCAGCTCTCTCCGATGATGAGATTCAGAAGGAGTCAATAGGATATTACCTTAAGGAAAGGGTGTTAATCAGGAAGTGGAGACCATCCACTGTGCCTGCAAGTGAGGATTGGACCATTGTGCATCAAGTTGTGGTTCCGAAAGTTTGCAAAGCTGAAATTTTAAACATGGCCCATAAGAAGCCGAAGGTGGACATTTTGGAGTGAATAAGACTGTGAGAAAGATTATGAAGGAATTTTACTGGCCTAATTTAAAGAAAGATGTTGTTACCTTTTGCAGGGCCTGTCATACTTGCCAAATTGTGGGGAAACCTAATGAGACCCATCCCAGTAGCCCCACTTCAGTCGATACCTGCTTTTGGTAAACCTTTTTCCAAAGTCATAGTGGATTGTGTTGGCCCATTACCAAAAACTCCAGCTGGCCATCAGTATGGGTTAAGCATTATGTGTGCTGCATCTAGGTTCCCCGAAGCGACTCCTCTCCGAAATACTAAAGGTAAAACTGTGGTGAGGGTGCTCATCAAGTTTTTTTTACTCTGGTTGGTCTGCCCAAACAGATTCAATCCGACCAAGGCTGTAACTTCACCTCAGGGTTGTTCCAGCGGATGGTTGGTGAACTGGGAGTTAAGCAGATCGTATCATCTGCATATCACCCAGAGTCCTAAGGAGCCTTGGAAAGGTTTCATTCCACTCTTAAGACAATGATTAAAACACACTGTGTGGAAAACGGAAAAGACTGGGATGAAGGTGTGCATTTACTTTTGTCTGCTGTCAAAGACTCGATTCAAGAATCGTTACGGTTTATCCCGTTTGAACTTGTTTTCGGTCACAGGGCCAGAGGACCTTTAACTTTACTCAGGGAGAAGTGGTCTAATCAGGAGGTATGTGTAAGCATGTTCAGTTATGTTTTGGAATTCAGAGATAGACTTAACAAGGTTTGTGTCCTTGCAAGGCAGGATTTGGAGAACTCTCAGAGGAAGATGAAGGTCTGGTATGACAGAAAAACTAGAGAACAGATGTATCATGTTGGAGATAATGTTCTGGTTCTGTTCCAACTTTTGATCAACCCACCAAGCAAAATTTAGTGGACCATACCAGATAATTTAAAAAATTGACTCTTTGAATTATGTTGTTAAGACTCCCAACTGAAGGAAGGCTACTTAAGTGGTACACGTTAATATGATAAAGCCTTATTATAACTCGGAGACAGCACCTGAGAGTACTATTATGAAAACAAGTGGAGTCATGGAGACTGGTAACGAGTTACCAGATAATTTTAACAAGCTAAGTATAGTCCCAACAAGGCTCAGGAATTCCACTGGAATTCCATTTGGAAAACACTGACAGTAAAGTCCATCATCTGGAGCCTGAATAGCAAAATCAATTGAAGGGATTAATTAGCAAATATGAGGATTTGTTCCCTGATATTCCAAAACAATGCACAGCTGCAGTGCATGATGTAATTTTAGGTCACGTTGACCCAATTAAGCAACATCCCTATACAATGAATTTAGAAAAGTGTAAAATGGCTGAACAAGAAATTGGGTACATGCTGACAAACGGCATGATTAGGCCATCTAGCTCAGACTGGGCATTGCCCTGTGTAATTGTGCCAAAACTGGACATCAGCATGAGATTCTGTACTGATTACAGGAAAGTTCATGCAGCGACCAAGACAGATACTTATCCTATTCCGAGAGTGGGTGACTGTATTAATAAGGTGGGAAAGGCTAAATACCTTACAATGATTGACCTGTTAAAAGGGTACTGGTGTGTTCCCTTGACAGAAAGGGCTAGAGAAATCTCTGCATTTGTCACACCATCTGGATTGTATGAGTATAATGTTTTACCCTTTGGAATGAAAAATGCTGCAGGGATATTCCAAAGAATGATTAATTCTATGATTCGAGGTTTATAAAATACAGAGGATTATATTGACGATTTGGTTGTATGGAATGATACGTGGGAGAAGCATATCTCCGCAGTAGAGAAGCTGTTTGACTAGCTTTCCAGGCCAATCTTACTGTTAAACTCTCTAAAATTGAACTTGGCCATGCCACTGTTACTCACCTTGGCTATGTAGTAGGCCGGGGCCAACTGGCTCCTGTGCAGACCAAGGTACAAGCTATTGCTGAGGTTCCCGTTCCGACGGGCAAGAAAACTTTAAGAAGGTTTTTAGGAATCGTTGGGTACTACCGTAAGTTTTATAAAATCTTCACGGATATCACTCTCCCTCTAACGAAACTACTAGGGAAGAGTGAAAGATCTGTATGAAGTGAGCTCTACCAGGAGGCCTTTGAACGACTAAAAACTATCCTGTGTTATCAACCTGTGCTTAAAGCACCTAATTTTACTCAACCATTTTCGGGAGCTGTACATGCTAGTGACGAATCTGCTGGGGCAGTATTCTTACAAAAGGGTGATGATGACATTGAACATCCTGTAGCTTATTTCTCAAAGAAATTTAATGAGCACCAGAAGAATTATTCCACTGTTGAGAAGGAGTTGCTATCACTCATTTCAGCCTTGCAATATTTTGATGTCTATGTATGTCCTGCGCAGAAACCACTTGTGATTTACACTGACCATAATCCATTAGTGTTTCTGAGTAAGATGAAGGATAAGAATAGAAGGTTACTAAACTGGAGTCTGATCTTGCAAGAATATGACATGGAAATAAAACATAAAGGGTACTGACAACACTATAGCCGATTGTTTATGCAGGTGTTAAGTTAAAATTTGTATACGCTTTTGCTATATTAGCTGATAATTACACATGTATTGCTTCAAGCTTTACAGTCTACAGTTGGACAAAAATTTGCTCCTTGCTCAAAATTTTTCCCAAAAGGAGGGAGGTGTGACAAAATCCCTAAGGATTATTCATTATGGAGTGTGCCTTTAAAAAGAGAGAGAGTGTGCCGCTGATTCAGAGAGAGAGAGGCACCGAGCAGCTCGTGAGTCACTATGGTGATAGAAGGGTGGAGCTATATAATGAAAAGCTGGTGTTCAGCATATTTATTTGTGTGTGTGTGTGCGCGCGATCTCTGCCCTTCTAGTCTGTGCCGAATGCTACTCTCACCTAGTTCCACCGACCTGCAGCCCATAACTCTCCATTCCTTTCCTATCTATATACCTATCCAATTTTTCTTTAAATGATAAAACCGAACCTGCCTCTACCACTTCTACTGGAAGTTCGTTCAACACTTACTTCAAGCTCCCCTGATAATTGACTTATCGCTATATTCATGCGAGGAAAATATGCGCTGTGTGTTTAATATGAAATTCGTTAGATAAACCCTTTTAGAAACGAAATTGAGTGTATTAGCCACTTATCACCTATAACACCTCCCCCTCCGAACAGAACCACCAAAAACGATTTGTAGTTTAAAAAAAATCGGCACGCAAATCACACATGCGCACTGGTGCCCGCGCAAGTCTTCATGGTCATTGTAGTCCTTTCAGGGTATACCCAATGTATTTGACAGCTACTCTTGATCGTTGGCAACCCTACCACCACCACCACCCGACCCCCGGGTCGGCCGGTCCGCGAGAATATTGTCAATATGAAACCGGTCCGCAGTGCGAAAAGGGTTGGGGACCCCTGCACTAGACAAATATCCAACAAGGAGCAGCCCAGTGGGAATGTGGGGAGAACAGGTTGCAGGGGATCAAGTGGAAGAATTGGGGCAGACAGACATCAACAGGCTGAGTGGTCTCCTATTTGTCAAGGATATGAACTACATAACTATATATATCTAGTATATGTGTGTGTGTATATATATATATATATATATACACACACACACACACACACACACACACACACACACACACACACACAGTATATGTACTTACCTCTTCATCGGAGACCGGCGAGTTGTCTGGTCGACACTGGGTGATCACATCTGTGAGAGTGAATACGAGAATGTCAGTGAACCTTTGCCACAGGTGAAAGCAACGGGCAGGAACATGGAGAGCGCAGGCGAGGAGGAGTGAACAGTGCCACAGGACACAATTCTTGTTCCTAATTCCTTTTGTTGTCTCCTTGTGGGTTACTCCTGTGCAGAGATTGGTTTCTGCATTGGGAATAAATGGTGGATTTCACTGGTTGAAGGTGCCCTCTCGTCCGAAGACAATTCTAAACCCTGGTCTGCTTACATTGGTGAGTTGTTTATTATTGCACTGAAGTACAGACATCATACAGACCATACCATTACGTCAGTGCATCGAGATAGTACAAGGGAAAAGCACTAACAGAATGCTGAATGTAGTGTTACAGAGAAAGTGTGGTGCAAGGACATGAGGAGGTGGATTGTGAGGTCAAGACTCCATCTGATCGTACAAGCAAACGATTCAATACTCTGATAACAGTGGGGTAGAAGCTGTCCTGAATCCTGGTGGTACGTGCTTTCAGACTTTTGTATCTACTGCCTAATGGGATGGGGATCGAGCAACAATGACCAGGGTGGATAGGATCTTTATTATGCTGGCTGCTTTGCCAAGTCAGCGAGAAATACAGAGTGCATGGAGGTGAGGCCAGTTTCCATGCTGTGCTGAGCTGTGCAATTCGATGTGGTCATGGGCACAGCAGTTGCCCTACCAAGCCGTGATACTGCCTTAGGAACTAGAGGTGTTGGTGAACTTTCCTGGCTGTAGCATCAATGTGGACGGACCAGGACAGGCTGTTGGTAATGCTGACAATTAGGACCGATGGGACAGATGGCCTGCTGAGGTGAGGAGTGACTGGGGTGTCAGGGAGTTCGGAGGTTGCACCCATTTTTGCATCAGCCACGCTCAAGAGGACTTACTTACCCATGTCATTGTCCATTGAGTTACTGAATGTCTTCAGGCCGTGAGGAGAAAGAGGGGGAAGGAGGTCACTCATTGATAAAGTGCAAGTTGGGGTGGTTGGGGGAATTGTCCTGCTCATGTGCTGCTTCATAAACCTGTGTCACTGTGACCAGTACTGGGGCAGGAGATGCCCCAGACAGGAGTAGCCAAATTTTCAAAGGACAATGGGGTAATGTATCAGGGCGAAGAGAGGGACCTGGAGTCAGATATGTACACAGGCCCAGTGTAATCTTTGTGCAGCAGCCATGGTTCAGGTGTTTGACGGCCTGACTAACCAAGAAACTATCAACCCATGCTTTAAATATACCTAATGAATTGTCCTCTGCAACCGTCCATGGCAATAAATTCCACAGATTCATCATCCTCTGGCTGAACAAATTTCTACTCATCTCTGTTCTAAATATACGTCCCTCTATTGTGAGGCTGTGCTCTTTGGTCCTAGATTCCACCACTATAGGAGCAATCCTCTCTGCCTAGGCCTTTCAATATTCATAGAGCTATAGAGAAGTATAGCACAGAAAATAACCCTTCGGCCATCTAGTCCATGCCCAAAACCACTTAAGCTGCCTACTCCCAACAACCTGCACCAGGACTATAGCCCTCCAGATTCCTACTTCTCTTAACTTTGAAATCGATCTCGTGTGGAGCAATTGCACTGGCAGCTCATTCCACACTCTCATGACCCTCTGAATGAAGAAGTTAAACTTCTTACCTTAAACTTCTCACCTTTCACCCTTAAGCCATGACAAATGGTTGTAATCCCACCCAACCTCAATGGAACAAAGCCTGATTGCAATCATCCTATCGATATCTCTCATAATTCTATAGGTTTCAATGAGATTCCCCTTCATTGTTCTAAGTTCCAGGGAATACTGGCCCAGAACCATCAAATGCTCCTCATACCATAAGCTTGTCATTCTGGATCATTCTCTTGAAACTCCTCTGGAATCTATCCAGTGCCAAAACATCTTTTCTTAGATATAGGGCACAATACTCCAAGTGCAGTCTTATAAAGCCTCAGCATCACAACCTTGCTTTTATATTCTAATTCTCTTGAAATGAACGCTAACAGTACATTTGCCTTCCGTACCACTGACTCAATCTGTAAGTCCACCTTTGGAAATCCTGCACAAGTTGCACCTCCAAATTTTGTATTTTATCCCCATTTAGAAAACAGTCTATGCCTTTATTCCTTCTAGCAAAGTTCATGACCACACACTTCTTTACACTATTTTCTACCTGCCACTTTACCCATTCTGTCAGAGCCCCTGCTTCTGCAACACTACTTCTCTCTCTATCTATCATTGTATCATCTGCAAACTTGGCAACAACTCTATACCAAATTGTTAACATATAATGTGAAAAGAAGTGGTCCTAATGCCGACCCCTGAGGAAAACCACTAGTCACCAACAGTCAACTAGAATTGGTCCCCTTTATTCCAACCTTCCAACCCTCCTGGCAACTTTCTATCCATGCTAGTATTTTTCCTGTAATACCGTGGGGTCTTATCTTGTTAATGGCCCTCACGTGCAGCACCCTGTCAAAGGCCTTTTGAAAATCCAAGTAAGCAACATCCACCGACTCTGCTTTGTTATTTCCTTAAAGAATTCCATCAAATTTGTCAGGCAATATTTCTCCTTAAGGAATCAATTCTGAATTTAGCCTACTTTATCAAGTACCCTGAAACCTCATTATTAATAATGTACTCCAATATCTTCACAACACTGAAGTCAAGCTAACTAGCCTATAAGTTCCTCCTTCTGCCTCCCTCCTTCCCAGAAGAATGAACTAGCTTACCTTCATCTTTCATCTTTTCTCTCCTTATGAATTTTTAGCTGTCTCCTGTTGGTTTTTAAAAGCTTCCCAAAGTTTTGCTATATTATATGCCCTCTCTTTTGCTTTTATGCTTTCTTTGTCAGCCCCGGCTGACTTGTCTTCCCTTTAGCATACTTCTTCATCTTTAGGATGTATCTATCTTGATCTTCCCACATTGCCCCCAGAAGCTCCAGCCGTTGCTACCCTGCTATCATCGCTGATAGTGACTCCTTCCAATCAGCTTTGACCAGCTGTACGCTCATGCCTCGGTAACTCCCTTTAATCCACTGTAATACTTACTCTCCCTCTCAAAATGCAGGGTGAATTTTATCATATTAAAGTCACTGCCTTCCAAAGCTTCTTTGCTTTAAGGTCCGTTATCAAATTTGGTGCACAACACCCAATCCAGAATCGCCTGTCCCCCACTGGGTTCCACCACAAGCTGATCTAAAATATCATCTTGCAGGCATCCTACGAATTCCCTCTCGGGATCCAGCACCAATCTGATTTTCCCAATCCACCTGCAAATGGAATTCCACCACGACTATCATAACATTGCCCTTGTTAAATGTCTTTTCTATTTCTTGTTGAAATCTGTATCTCACATCCTAGCTTCTTAGCTTGGTAAAAAATGACACAACAGACTTTTAAAACCCTATTATCAGTGAGTTGTTTGTTATGTCTCCTCTCTCATTGTGAAACAGGGACACCTTTTTTCCCCTTATTAGGGCAAGAGAGAGCCTGTTGCATGAGAATTACCGGGTAAATGAGTAGTCTTTGGAGTACTGCAAGTCGTTGTCTTTATTGATAATTTGCTGTATGTTTGACTGCTTGGTGGAGTGCGCCAATGCTTTTTTACTGCTGGGGGAGGGGGGAATCGCTGCCTTGCTGCTGCTTGTGCGTGGGGGGGGGCTTTGGGGTCTAATGTTTAACTGTCATTCATTCTTTCATTCTTTGGGGCACTCCTCTGTTTTCGTGGATGTTTGCGAAGAAAAAGAATTTCAGGATGTATATTGTATACATTTCTCTGTTAAATGTACCCATTGAACCTATTGAAATAGTCCTGTATTCATCACCCATTTTGACTTTGACCCTATGTTAAACTTCAACCCATCCCACTGACTACAATTTTGCTCTATCATCTACATAATCTCACTACACAATGCATCAACTTGAATACCAACTACTCCTAGCATGATGTCAGTGCACCAGGCTTCACTGCTTCATCCTGCGGGTCCAGTCTGCTCACTGGATGGACAACAAACTGCACCATTACCTGATAATGAACTCTCCACAGCAGAGGGTCATTTTGGGATGGCGATACATCTCACTGCTTCCCTGCTGAATAGAGCACGCAGACAGCAGTGTAACACTGGACCCTGGGTAATGCTCCATTTGTAGCAAACCAACTAATCTAGCGGTGGCTGGATCCATACTCACCTTTGCATTGGTGTGTAGATCAATTCGTCTTCTGGCTGGATCTCCTAAAGAAGGAAAATTAAGCCATGTCACAGATCATAAGACCATAAGACATAGGAATATAAGACAATAGACATAGAAGCAGAATTAGGCCATTCAGCCCATCGAGTCTGCTCTGCCATTCCATCCTGGCTGATCCTAGATCCCACTCAACCCCACACACTGCCTTCTCACCATATCCTTTGATGCCCTGAGCAATCAGGAAACGATCAACTTCTGCCTTAAATATACCCATGGACTTGGCCTCTACTGCAGTCTGTGGCAGAGAATTCCACAGATTCACTACTCTGTGCCTAAAAAAAATTCATTACACTGTTCTAAAGGGTCACCCCTCAATTCTGAGGCTGTGCTCTCTAGTTCTGGATACACCCACCCAAGGAAACATGCTCTCCACTTAAACCCTATTTGGTCTTTCCAACATTTGGTAGATTTCAATAAGGTCCTCCCACCCCAGCATGCTTTTAAATTCCAGTGAGTACAGGCCCAAAGCTGCCAAACTCTCCTCATATATTAACTCCTTCATCCCTGGAATCATCCTTGTGAATCTCCTCTGGAATATCTCCAATGACATCATATCCTTTCTGAGGTATGGTGCTCAAAGCTGTTGACATCTTTTGAAAATACTCCAAGTGTGGCCTGACTAGTGTCTTTTAAAGGCTCAGAATAATCTCCTTGCTTTTATATTCGATTCCCCTTGAAATGAATGCCAACATTGCATTTGACTTCTTTAACACTGACTCGACCTATATTCAAACCTTCTGGAGTCTTGCACGAGGACCCCTAGGTCCCTCTGCAGCTCTGAGGTTTGAATTTTCTCCCCATTTAGGTAATAGTCTGCACAATTGTTCCTTTTATCAAAATGCATTATCATTCATTTCCCAACATTATATCCCATCTGCCACATTTATGCCCATTCTTCCAATTTGTCAAAGCCCTGCTGCAATCGCATTGCTTCCTCAGCGCTACCTATCCTTTCACCAACTTTTCCACAAAGCCATCAATTCAACTATCTAAATCATTGACAAACAATGTGCAAAGCAGCGGTCCCAATACTGACCACTGAGGAACACAAGAAGTCATTGGCAGCCAACGAGAAAAGGCCCCCTTTATTCCCACTCACTGTCCCCTGCCTGTCAGCCATTCCTCTATCCATCCATAATCTCTTTCCTTTAATGTCACTGGATTTCATCTTGTTAAGCAGCCTCATGTGTGGCACCTTATCAAACGCCTTCTGAAGATCCAAGTAAATGACACCCACTGCCTCTCCTTTGTCCACCCTGCTTGTAACTTCCTCAAAGAACTCTAACAGATTTTTCAGGCAAGATTCCCCTTCACAGAAACCATGCTGACTTTGACGTACTTTATCATTAACCTCATCCTTAACAATGGGCAACAGTTTCCCAACCACTGGGGTTAGGCTACCATTTCCTTTCTTTTGCCTTCCTCTCTTCTTAGAGAGTGGAGTGACATTTGCAATCTTCTAGTTCTCTGTGACCATACCAGAATCAAGTGATTCTTGAAAGATCATGCCCAGTGCATGTTTGATTCTATGACATCAAGAGATTTTAAAAATTCCAAAGTCAAGATTATTGTCGATGCACAAGTACAGTATGTGCATGTACAGGTGCAATGAAAAGCTTACTTGCAGCAACATCACAGGCATTCAGCATCAGGTACACAACATTCACAGAAAAATATGTATTAAACATGAAGCCTACACAACATGCAAACATGAGAAAGTCTGCAGATGATGGAAATCCAAAGTGACACACACAAAGTGCTGGAAGAACTCAGCAGGTCAGGCAGCATCTATGGAAAAGAATAAACTGTCGACGATTCAGACCGAGGCCCTTCTTCAGGACTCAGAAGGAAGGGGGAAGATACCAGAATCAAAAAGTGGGGGTTGGGGGTAGAGAACGAGTCTAGTTGGAAGGTGTTAGGTGAAGCCAGGTGGATGGGAAAGGTCAAGGACTGGAGAAGAAAGAAACAGATAGAACAGAAAAGTGTACCATAGGAGGAAAGGAACCCAGAGCGAAGGAATAGGCAGGTGAGAAGTGAAAAGTCAGAAAGGGGAATAGAGGAAGTTGGAGGGGGAAATTTGTTTCCTAGAAGGAGCAATCAATATTCATGCCATTAGATTCGAGGGTACCCAGACGGAGTATAAGGTGTTACTCCTCCACCCTGAGGTTGGCCTCAGCTTGCTCAAGAGGAGGCCATAGATGAACACGTCAGAATAGGAACGGGATATTGGAATTAACCTGTTTGGCCACCAGGGAGTCCTGGCTCTTGCAGATGGTGAGGAGGTGTTCGACGAAGCAGTCCACCAATTTACAACGTGTCTCACCAATGCAGAGGAGGCCATATCAGGAGCACCAGACACAATAGACGACCCCAGCAGATTTGCACCTGAAGTGTTGAATCACCTGGAAGGACTGTTTGGGGCCCTGAATGGAGGTGAGGAAGGAGGTGTAAGGACAGGTGTTGGGTTGGAATGGACTAGAATAGAATAGAATACAACTTTATTGTCGTTGCTCAAGACAACGAGATTGTGGTGCTACTCCAGTCCGTGCAGAACAGATATTTACAATGCATGTGGTATGGCTTAATTAAAAAAAATTTACATGCAACAAGTGACTTTGGTAGTCCATAACACTCAAAGGCCATTGTCGTTATTAGAAGAACCTGTTTTTGTGTTACAGTGCTCGATGGCTCCAATTACTTAAGAGAAAACCCAATTAGAACAAATACAAAGTCCATTGTAGTGTAATGTTGCTCCACTGAGGTGGTGATTAGGGTTGTGCAGGTTGGTTCAAGAACCAAATGTTTAGTGATCAGATATGGAATAATATCCAAGGATTGTATTAGGAAAGGGGTCTGGGACCTTGTGTGGAGTTAGTGGGATCTCCCTGGGTCAACAGAGGAGGCAGAGGTCACTTTAGGTCAATAGCAGTGATCAGGAGCTCTTCTTGGTCAATAACATAGTCGTAGTCATACCTTATTGATCCCGGGGGAAATTGGTTTTCATTACAGTTGCACCATAAATAATAAATAGTAACAGAACCATAAATAGTTAAATAGTAATATGTAAATTATGCCAGTAAATTATGAAATAAGTCCAGGACCAGCCTATCGGCTCAGGGTGTCTGACCCTCCAAAGGAGGAGTTGTAAAGTTTCATGGCCACAAGCAGGAATGACTTCCTATGACGCTCTGTGTTGCATCTCAGTGGAATGAGTCTCTGGCTGAATGTACTCCCGTGCCCAACCAGTACATGATGTAGTGGATGGGAGACATTGTCCAAGATGGCATGCAACTTGGACAGCATCCTCTTTTCAGACACCACCGTCAGAGAGTCCAGTTCCATTCCCACAACATCACTGGCCTTACGAATGAGTTTGTTGATTCTGTTGGTGTCTGCTACCCTCATGTCATAATCATATGTATGCACAAAGGCAATAAAAAACTGATTTGCAGAAGTATCATAGGCACACAGCATCAGAAACATAACATTAGCAAGAAAAACATCAATGAAACATCAATTATACACAATTTTTGCAAGATAGAACAGAATTAGACCAAACAAAGTTCATCTATTGATGCAAAATGTTGCCATACTGGGGCAGTGAATGGGGTTGTGCAGATTGGATCAAGAACTGACCTTTAATCGGGAAGTAGAGAACATGAAACTGGTGACATTTTGTTACAAATCAGTTTTCTTATGAGCACTCCGAGTGAAAAGGACACCATCTTACCGGGCATGGAGGGGCATTCCCATCTTCAGTCTGTTGTGAAATAAGATATTACAATGAGCATTTCTATTGGTCTACAGGAGCTCGAAAGCCTGGGTGTCCAGACTCAACCTTTAAGCTGAGACAGGGAAAGATTAAAAGAGGTGGGCAGAGCAAGTTTTTCTTTCCACACCGAGTGATGGCGTTCGGAATGTGCTGCCAGGGTTAGTGATGGAGAAGGCAGATACAATAGAGATGTTTAAGAGAATCGTAGATACTCACATGACAATGGACAAAATGGAGGGAAGTGAACCATGTACAAGTGGAGGAGATGAGCGTAATTAGACACCATTTCTTTAATTAGTCCAGCATTAATTGTGGGCTGAAATCCTGTTCCTGTGGTCTACTGTTTGACATGCTATGTCCTATGTCCTATGTTCCTAGAACAGCTTTTTCCTCATTGCTGTCAGAATTTTGAACGACTCAACTCTTTCACATCCCTGTCCTGGTGGTGCTGCATTATCTTGCAAGGATTTACAGGGAAGTAAAGAAATACAATAGAACTTATAGACAAACTATGACGAACAAAGGCTGCCAAACAACCAGAGTCCAAAAGAAAATAAATAAAAATAAATAAATAATATTGAATTTGAAAGTTCTTGAAAGCAAGTCTATTGGTTGTGGAGTCAGTTTAGCGCTGAGGTGAGTGAGATTGTTCAACTGTTTCAGGAGCCTGATGGTTGTAGGGCAGGGTTTGAAAACTGGGATCCACGGACCCCTTGCCTAATGGTATTGGTCCATGGCACAAAAAAAGATTGGGAACCCGTGTTGTAAGGTAATTACTGTTCCTGAACTGGCAGCATGGGACCTAAGGCTCTCGTACTTCATGCTTTATGTTAGTAGTGAGAAGACAGCATGGCTTGGATGGTGGGATCCTTGATAATGGATGCTCCTTTCTTGTGGCAGTGCTCCTTGTAAATAAGGTGAAGCAGAGACTTTCACAAAAGACAAAAAACAGAGATGAGCACTTGAACCTTTTCTATGCAAAATGAACTAGTTATCCACGTCCTCCCTCATTGCGAGCAATCCCGACTATGACATCCAGTCTCTCTCGCTCTCCACTCTTATTCTCTCTACCCGTCCCCTCCTCACAGCAATCCGTTATGCTTTCAATTTTGCCCAGTTCTGTTAAAAACCCACTGTTCCAGAACCTTAACTCTGCTTGATTCTCTGCAGATGCTGTTTAACCTGCTGAATATCCCAGCATTCTCTGATTTTATTTCAGATTTCCAGCATCTGCAGGCTTTTATTTTGCTTTACGACTTACCGTCTCAGGTCCTTCCTCCAGTTGGGGTGAAGGTAAATCAGCTGTAAAATTAATTATGTGCATATTAATGCAGACACTGACAGATTTACAACTATCCTCTCCTTTCTACAGGCACCCACACTCTCTGCGTAAAGAACTTACTTCTGACATTCCCCCTATACTTTCCTCCAAACACCATAAAATTATGGCCCCTCATATTAGCGAGTTCAGCCTGGGGAAAAAGTCCACTTGATCTCTGCCACTTATCATTTTGTATTGCTCTATCAATCCACCTCTCTCCTCCTTCGCTCTAAAGAGAAAAGCCCTGGCTTACTCAGCTTATCCTCTCCAATCCAGGCAGCATCATGGTAAATAATGATGTGAAGAGGACTCAGCACAATACACAATTGTGGTCTAACCAGGGTTTTATAGAGCTGCAACATTACTTCACGGTTCTTGAACTCATCTCCCAATTAATGAAGACCAACACACCATATGCCTTTTTCATGGCTCAATCAACTTGCACGGCAACGTTGAGGGATCTACGGACATGGACTCCAAGATCCCTCTGTTTCTCTACACTGCAAGAGATTCTGCCATTCACCCTGTATTTTGCCTTCAAATTAAGCCTTCCTAAGTGAATCACTTCCCACTTTTCAGGATAGAATTCCACGTGCCATTCTCAGCCCAGCTCTGCATCCTATCAATGGCCTGTTGTAATCCTTGCCACCATTTCACACTATCCACAACTCCACAAACTTCATGTTATCTACAAGCTTACTAACACACCCTCCCACTTCTTCATCCGAATCATTTCTAAAAATCACAAAGAGCGGCGGTCCCAGAACAGAGCAGTACAGAGCACCACAGTTCACCATTCTCCAAGCAGGATAGGCTCCATCTACAACTACCCTCTGCCTCCTACAGGCAAGAAAATTCTGAACCCCCTCTGTGGGTAAGGCAATTCTGAATCGAAACTTGAATTGCCAAGGGCACGAGACTAAGTGGTGGAAGGTGGTGTTAATTCTGATGGGTACCCACAGGTCAGCTTGGAGAAGAAGGGCTGAATGGCCAGGTTCTATGCTGTATGACACTCTACCTAACATCACAGACAAGTCTGCCTAATACACTCACATGGATTGGCTCTGGGGGCTTTTACTTACCCGCTGTGGTGCTGTCATTCAGAGTAGATAGCTCCTGTCTGAAGAGAAAAAGTGGAAAATGTTTACTCCCTGTGTGTCCCTTTACATTGCAATGGAACACATTCTGTAAAACACAAGCGTGTAGCAAGCACTCACCTTTGAAACAGGAGAGAATCTGTGAAGGGAAGGAGAGAAGAAAGATGCTGATTAGTCAATAAACACAAGTAATTCTGCAGATACTAGAAGTCCAGCGAACCACACACAAAATGCTGGATGAACTCAGCAGGTCAGGCAGCATTTATGGAAAGCAATAAACGGTCAATGCTTCTGATCAAGAGCCTCCAACAGGACTGGAAAGGAAGGGGGTAGAAGCCAGAACAAGAAGATAATGTGAGGGGAAGGGAGTGGAGTACAAACTGCCAAGTGATAGGTGAGACCAGGTGAGGGGGAAGGTGGGCAGGTGATGGAAGGCGCATGAAATAAGAAGCTGGGGGGAGGGTGATAAGTAGAACAGGTGAAGGGCTGAAGATGAAGGAATCTGACAGGAGAGGACAGAGGATAATTGAAGGGAAGGACAAGGGGCATCTGAGGAAGGTGATGATTGGGTAAGGAGAAGGAAAGGGGCTGAGAAGGTAATCAGAATGAGGAATGGAAAAAGAGAGGACAGAAGCGGAGAGAAACCATCTTGGAGCGTCTGACAATAAATTTATCCAGCCCAGTCATCATAGAAATCTGCAGAATTGGGCACAATTACCATTAGGGGCCAGCTGACTGGGCCTTGTGCCTCTGGATCGCACTGATGTTCAATACTGGGACCCACCAACTCGAGACAGTCCGGAATTCATGGGTATCCTTTATGGACATTTTCACCCACATTACTAACCTTTGTGCACAGAGCAGAGGCCTAAACTCTGAATGTACTTCGTTGCCATGACAGTATCGCTGGATTTCGAGCGTGGAGCAGAGTCCTGGACTCGGAGTGCATCTTCTCAACTATCCACATCACTGGGTGCAGAGTGGAGTGCTGACCTCTACCTCCTTCACATCCCTGTCTATGTCTATACACCCTAATCTGACCCCCAACTCCATTCACTGTCCTGAAAACCATCCCTACAAACTTAAAAGCACAACTTAGTCTGGGCCATGATCTCAAGAGATACCACAGCTTGCACCACTATGACCAAAGGCATATGGGCCATGTCAGCAGAGATGAGTTGGGCTGAAGGGCCTGTGTCTGTGCTGCTGACTCACAGATCTACTACCTCAATTGCCCTGCTTATCTGCACATGCTGTTGAACCCCTTGGGCTTTCCAAATGTTCCTCACCTTTAAGGATATAAGGCATTGGTCAAAGAACATTGGCAGTGTTATGTGCCGTTTTGGTCTCCATATCTAGGAACCAATGTGCTGGCATTGAAGAGGATCCAGAGGAGAATAACAAAACTGATTTGGGAATGAAAGAGTAAATGTATGAGGATTGCTAGCTCTGGGCCGTACTCGCTGGAGTTTAGAAGAATGGTGGGGAGGGATCTTACTAACATCTATCAAATACTGAAAGGCCTAAACAGAGTGTATGTGGTGACAATATTTCCAATATTGAGAGAGTCTTGGACCTGAGGGCACTGCTTAGAATAGGAGATAAGGAGGAGTTTCATTAGCCAGAAGATTCATTGCCACAGATGAATGTGGAGGCCAAATCATTGGGTATATTGAAAACACAAGTTGATAGGTTGAGTATTGGTTTCTAAGGTTATGGAGGAAGGCAGGAGAATGGTGTTGAGAGGGAAAACAAATCCCTCAGTGAGGAATGGTAGAGTAACTCATTGGGCTGAATGACCAAATCCTACTATGTCTGATGATCCTATACTGGCCATAGAGGTAAATGATTCAGTCTCGTTACTGTCTACGCTGCATAGTTTTCTACGAAACAGGATGCTGACGAGCAGGATGCTCCCTTGTATTCCAAAGACCGTTAACAGAATCACCAGGAGAATTGTGACAGGTTTCAGTATGTCTGTGGGGGAGAAAACAACTCAGAACACACGAGCACAAATGGGCCATTTGGCCCTTCGAGACTGGTGAAGCACGCAATGATATGGCAGCTGACCTGAAAGTGTTTAACCCCACAGGTGAAATCATTCCTGTTCCTGCCACACACCTTCCTCACTATTCCAGGGCAGGAAGCACAGGGAAGTTGCTCTTCCAATAATTGTATAGGATGACCAAAAGGTAATAAAGTCACATTGAACGTTGATCTTCGTCTAACATTTAAATGTCCTACACTAATCCCATTTATTTTCCTATTAATTTTACCGATAAACGATCCTCCCCACCTTCTCTTCAAATCCATCGAACTTTTACCACTTCCCAACACACTGGGGGCAATTTACAGCAATCAATTAAACCACTGATCTTGGGGTGTGGGAGAAAACCAGAGCACCCAGGGGTGGGGGTTGGCCACACCATCACAGGGAGAATCCATTGAGAATAGGATAGGACAGTGTGTGACCCACTACCCCACTGGGTCCCAGAGGGGAATAGACAGTGTGTGACCCACTGCCACACCGGGTCCCAGAGGGGGATAGGACAGTGTGTGACACACTGCCCCACCAAGTCCCAGAGGGGGATAGGACAGTGTGTGACCCACTACCCCACTGGGTCCCAGAGGGGAATAGGACAGTGTGTGACCCATTACCCCACCCGGTCCCAGAGGGGGAAGAGGGTAGTGTGTGATTGACTGCTTCACCTCGACCCAGAGCGGGAGAGAACACCTTGTAACTCACTGCCCCGCCCAGTCCCAGAGGGAAGAGGACAGTGTGTGATCCACTGCCGTACTGGGTACCAGTGTGACAGAGGATTGTGTATGACCCATTGCCACTCTTCCATAATCTGCACACTGAGCCAATCATTGTTGATGGGTTGATAAGTGTGTGATCTCCAGCCAGTCACCCCAATGTAATTCTTGTTATCTGTAGTCTCCCATCTACATTCAGCAATGGTCAGCAGGGTGGGTGATGGTGGGTGGTAATAAGCTCAGTGTTGTCTCGGACTGTGGAACCACTCACGTGTGTGACTCACAGTCGGCCATACTCCTTCTCCGATTTCCTCGCCAATCCCGTCTATCCGTACTTTGCAGAAGTACATTCCAGAATCGCTCTCCCTCAAATCCACCAGCTTTATGGAAGCTCTGAAGGAATCCTCCTGGTCAGGCCCAAGGACACAACCTGCATACTCTGCCGTCCCGTTGGAGACTTCAGATGTGTTCCTGTACCAGCTGTAGAACACGGTGTCTCCAGAGTGATTGGCATTATGGCTACAGACCATGAGGACCGTTTCACCCTCACCTGCAAATATACTGGACTGGCCTTGCGTAACTGTGAAGCTCTTGCTTTTTCCTGCAATGGGAAAAGGAGAAAGTCAATGCTTCCCGTTTGGAAGTTGGCCATTGGAGTGAGAATTAAGACCCAGTGTTAAAAACTGGACACATTCAACATTTGAAATTGTTTGTTGTCAATCGTCAGTACAAGAGTTTAAAGGAGGATGAAATCATTCTTTCTCCAGTTCAGACGCAGCATAAAAAAGAGACAATAAGCATAAAAACAAATAAATATATAAATATACACCCATCCTATAAAACACAATGTACAAGTAACTGTAAAGTGACAGTGCATGGGAAGGGTGCTGAGGGCTGTGGAGAGGAGTGGCTGATGTGGATGTAGTGGTGGTGGGGTGGGTTAATGGTGGAGGTGTTGGTCAACCTGATAACATTGGAGGAAGTACCTGTTTTTGAGTCTGGTCCTTGATGGTGGATAAGCCGATACCGAGGATGTGTTCTGCATTTTGAAGGGCTCATATAACAAGCTCTTCATTGGCTTGTCATATGAAGAGTGTTTGATGACTCTGGGTCTGTATTTGCTGGAATTCAGAACAAGGGGTGACCTCATTGAAGCCTATCGAATAGTGAAAGGCCTTGATAGAGTGGATGTGGGGAGGATGTTCCTATGGAGGACGAGTCTAAGACCAGAGGACACAGCCTCGGAACAGAGGGGCGTCCTTTTAGAAAGGAGGTGAGGAGCAGTTTCTTTAGCCATTGAGTGGTTAATCTCTGGAATATCTTGCCACAGACAGCTGTGGAGGCCAAGTGTTCATGTATACTTGAGGCAGAGGTTCTTGATTGGTCAGGGCATGAAGAGACACAGAGAGAAGGCAGGAGATTGGGGTTGAGAGGAGAATGGATCAGACATGATGAAATAACGGAACAGACTCTTCCAAATCAGGCCAAATGGCCTAATTCTGCACCTATACCTTATGGTCTTATTTAACTACCTGCTGTAGAGTCGTCCTATCCATCACTGTGAGTTTCCGTACCACACAGCAATCCAGCATGTTAGGATGCTCTCTAATGTGCATCCAAACATGTTCCATAACCTGGGCTTCTAAACGTCCCTCTGCAACTCTATTCTTGCCATCCTCACTGGGAGACCAGAGTCTGTGCGGGTTGGAAATAACATCACCGCCTCGTTGACGATCAACACTGGTGTACCTCAAGGATGCATGCTTGGCCCACTGTTCTACTATCTCTACACTGACTATTGTGTGGCTAGGCACAGCTGAAATGCTATTTATAAATTTGCTGTCGTCACAATTATTCTTGGCAACATTTTAGATGGTGATGAGGAGGTGTACAGGAGTGAGAAAGACCAGCTCGTTGAGTGGTGTTGCAACAACAACCTTGAACTCAACATGAATACCTAGAAACTGATTATGTACTTCATGAAGGAGAGGCCAAGGGAACACACCCCAGTCCTCATCAGAAGTGGAAATGGTGAGCAGCTCTTGGGTGTCACCATCCCTGTGGATCTATCCTGGGCCCCGTATATTGATCCAATTACAAAGATGGTACAACATAGGCTCTATTGCATTTTGAGTTTTTGGAGATTTGGTATGCCAAAATTACTTGCAGATTTGTAGATTTCTACAGATGTACTAACTGATTGCAGCACTGCCTGACACCGAGCGGCCACTGCACAGGACGGGAAAAAGTTGCTTAAAGAGTTTGTATATAAACTCTTATAGTAATTTATAGATTTTATTATTATGTATTGCTGCAGCTGTAAAAAACACATTTCATGACATCTGCCAGTGATATTAAACCCGATTCCATTCTCATCCTAACATGCTTCATCGTTGTGTGTTATGGAAGGTTGTGAGTATTGATGTCCAGCTCTCTTCAGGATTCTCAGAAAATTGAGATTTCAGTGAGCAACCATCAGTCTCTCTCTGAGATGCATGGAATATCTTCCCCTGTCAGGGAGCATTGTCCTAGGGGCGTGGGGTCCAGTCTCAACAAAGCAGCTGGCTATTTGGATAGATGGCTCCATAGGCTGGAGAGCCTTAGGATGGCTATAGAGGCTGAGTTGCAGAGTATATTCAAGCAGAGACTGACATATTCTGCCTTCCACCACTGTGATTTTGGAACCAGAGTTTTCCCATACTAATGAAGAACACACCAGATGCTGGAGGAACTCAGAGGGCCAGGCAGCAGCTGTGGGGGGAGAAATTTCCAGTTGCCTGGACTGAAAGACTGAAGAGATGTGGCCAGAAACAAAAAGGTAATGGGGAAGGGGTAGAGCAAGTGCAGGTGGATCCAGGTGAGGAGGAGGTGATAGGCGGAAGGGGGAAGGAAGGTGGAGGTAGTGATGGAGGTTGGGAGGTGGCAGGTAGATGTGACAAAGTACTGCAGATGTTGGAGTTTTAGAACTCAGGTCTCAGCATTTCATTATTGTGCAGTTTGTCGTCTTTTGTTTGTAGGGATAACGGAGTAGATCAGGAGGAGGGGAAAAGGGTCAGAGGGGGAGCAGTTTGCAGGAAGTTGAAGAATTCAAAGTTCACACTGTCAGCTTGTGGACAACCCAGGGGGAAGTAGAAGATGATGATGTTCCTCTAGCTTGCATTTGAGCTGACCCTGACAGTGAGGAGGCTGAGGATACAGGTGTTGGTATGGAGATTGGGGGGGGGGGGGGGGTGGGGGGGAGTGGAAATGAAGTGGGTAGCAAATGAGAATGGGGAACATCATCCATACAAGCTCGAGTGAACTTGTGTCATTCACAATGGAAGCAACAACTTGCCCAAATATCCTGCTGGCATTCTTCAAGGAGAGAAATGGATGATCTCAAACCGGGAATTTACTGCTCAGCACTTCGAGGCCCATCTGAAAGTAGCTGCCCAGTTCAAAGGCAAAAGGAGGGAGACAGAATTTCCCCACATGGTGGGTAACCTGGCAGACTTCAGAAAGGGTAAGATGACAGAACATAAACCAATCCATATAGAAGGATCGGAAGTGAAGAGAGTAAGCAGGTTCAAGTTCCTGGCTGTCAATATCTCTGAGGATCTCACCTGGCCCCAACACAATGATGCAGTAATAAAGAAGGCAAGACAGCGGTTGTATTTCATTAGGAGTTTGAGGATCGTTGTTTTGTGACTTAAAACACTTGAAACCTTATATAGATGTACTGCGGGGAGCATTTTGACAGGCTGCATCACTGACTGGTATGGGGGGGGGGAGTTGGTGGGGTGCTATTGCACACAATTGAAAGAAGCTACACAAATATGTAAAATTAGTCAGCTCCATCTTGGGTACCAGCCTCCACAGTATCTAAGACATCTTCAAGCAGTGGTGCCTCAGAAAGGCGGCATCCATCATTAAGGACCCCCATCACCTAAGACTCAGCGATTCAGGAACAGCTTCTTCCCTCTGCCATCTAATTTCTCAATGGACTTTGAACCTATGAACACTGCCTCACATTTTTTAAATTATTTCTGTTTCTGCATGATTTTTAAATTAAGTTTTTAATATACATTTACTTTACTTCGTTGTCGCCAAACAATTGATACTAGAGCATACAATCATCACAGCAATATTTGATTCTGCGCTTCGCGCTCCCTGGAGTACAAATCAATAGTAAATATTAAAAATTTAAATTATAAATCACAAATAGAAAATAGAAAAGGGTAAGTAAGGTAGTGCAAAAAAACCGAGGCAGGTCCGGATATTTGGAGGGTACGACCCAGATCCGGGTCAGGATCCGTTCAGCAGTCTTAACACATTTGGGAAGAAGCTGTTCCCAAATCTGGCCATACAAGTCTTCAAGCTCCTGAGCCATCTCCCGGAGGGAAGAGGGACGAAAAGTGTATTGGCTGGGTGGGTCGTGTCCTTGATTATCCTGGCAGCACTGCTCCGACAGCGTGCGGTGTAAAGTGAGTCCAAGGACAGAAGATTGGTTTGTGTGATGTGCTGGGCGGTGTTCACAATCTTCTGCAGCTTCTTCCAGACTTAGGACAACTTCCATACAAGGTTGTGATGCACCCTAGAAGAATGCTTTCTACAGTGCATCTATAAAAATTAGTGAGGGTTTTAGGGGACAGGCCAAATTTCTTCAGTTTTATAAGGAAGTAAAGGCACTGGTGGGCCTTCTTGGCAGTGGACTTTGCTTGGTTGGACCAAGTCAGGTCATTTGTGATATTGACCCTGAGGAACTTAAGCTTTTGACCTGTTCCACTTGCGCACAACCGATGTAAATAAGGTTGTGCGGTCTGCTACATCTTCTGAAGTCAAAAACCAATTCCTTCATCTTGCTGACATTGAGGGATAGGTAATTGTCTTCGCACAATGCCACCAGGTTCTTAATTTCCTCTCTGTACTCAAACTCATCATCATCTCGGGATTACTGCCTGTGCCACGCGACAGTGAGAGTAGGAATGGAATGAGGTGGAGGATAAATGCGTGGCTGAGGGATTGGAGCAGGGGGCAGGGATTCAAGTTTTTGGATCATTGGGACCTCTTTTGGCGCAGGCGGGACCTGTACAAAAAGGACGGGTTGCACTTGAATCCTAGGGGGACCAATATCCTGGCAGGGAGATTAGCGGGGGCTACTGAGGTGACTTTAAACTAGAATGGTTAGGGGGTGGGAATCAAATTAAAGAGGCTAGGCGTGAGGAGGTTAGTTCACTACAGGGGGATGGGAACCAGTGCAGAGAGACAGAGGGGTGTAAAGTGAGGGTAGAAGCAAAAAGTACTCTGGAGAAAAGTAAAAGTGGCAAGCTGACAAATCCAGGGCAAGCATTAAAAAGGGCCACTTTTCAGCACAATTGTATAAGGGCTAAGAGAGTTGTAAAAGAGCGCCTGAAGGCTTTGTGTGTCAATGCAAGGAGCATTCGTAATAAGGTGGATGAATTGAAAGTGCAGATTCTTATTAATGATTATGATATAGTTGGGATCACAGAGACATGGCTCCAGGGTGACCAGGGATGGGAGCTCAACGTTCAGGGATATTCAATATTCAGGAGGGATAGACATGAAGGGAAGGGAGGTGGGGTGGCGTTGCTGGTTAAAGAAGAGATTAACGCAATAGAAAGGAAGGACATAAGCCGGGAAGATGTGGAATCGATATGGGTAGAGCTGCGTAACACTAAGGGGCAGAAGTCGCTGGTGGGAGTTGTGTACAGGCCACCTAACAATAGTAGTGAGGTCGGAGATGGTATTAAACAGGAAATTAGAAATGTGTGCAATAAAGGAACAGCAGTTATAATGGGTGACTTCAATCTACATGTAGATTGGGTGAACCAAATTGGTAAAGGTGCTGAGGAAGAGGATTTCTTGGAATGTATGCGGGATGGTTTTTTGAACCAACATGTCGAGGAACCAACTAGAGAGCAGGCTATTCTGGACTGGGTTTTGAGCAATGAGGAAGGGTTAATTAGCAATTTTGTTGTGAGAGGCCCCTTGGGTAAGAGTGACCATAATATGGTGGAATTCTTCATTTAGATGGAGAGTGACATAATTAATTCAGAAACAAAGGTTCTGAACTTAAAGAAGGGTAACTTTGAAGGTATGAGACGTGAACTAGCTAAGATAGACTGGCAAATGACACTTAAAGGATTGACGGTGGATATGCAATGGCAAGCATTTAAAGGTTGCATGGATGAACTACAACAATTGTTCATCCCAGTTTGGCAAAAGAATAAATCAAGGAAGGTAGTGCACCCGTGGCTGACAAGAGAAATTAGGGATAGTATCAATTCCAAAGAAGAAGCATACAAATTAGCCAGAGGAAGTGGCTCACCTGAGGACTGGGAGAAATTTAGAGTTCAGCAGAGGAGGACAAAGGGCTTAATTAGGAAGGGGAAAAAAGATTATGAGAGAAAACTGGCAGGAAACATAAACATGGACTGTAAAAGCTTTCATAGATATGTAAAAAGGAAAAGACTGATAAAGACAAATTTGGTCCCCTGCAGACAGAAACAGGTGAATTGATTATGGGGAGCAAGGACATGGCAGACCAATTGAATAATTACTTTGGTTCTGCCTTCACTAAGGAGTACATAAATAATCTTCCAGAAATAGTAGGGGACAGAGGGTCCAGTGAGATGGAGGAACTGAGCGAAATACATGTTAGTAGGGAAGTGGTGTTAGGCAAATTGAAGGGATTGAAGGCAGATAAATCCCCAGGGCCAGATGGTCTGCATCCCAGAGTGCTTAAGGAAGTAGCCCAAGAAATAGTGGATGCATTAGTGATAATTTTTCAAAACTCGTTAGATTCTGGACTAGTTCCTGAGGATTGGAGGGTGGCTAATGTAACTCCATTTTTTAAAAAAGAGGGAGAGAGAAACCGGGGAATTATAGATCGGTTAGCCTAACGTCGGTGGTGGGGAAACTGCTGGAGTCAGTTATCAAGGATGTGATAACAGCACATTTGGAAAGCGGTGAAATGATCGGACAAAGTCAGCATGGATTTGTGAAAGGAAAATCATGTCTGACGAATCTCATAGAATTTTTTGAGGATGTAACTAGTAGAGTGGATAGGGGAGAACCAGTGGATGTGGTATATTTGGATTTTCAGAAGGCTTTTGATAAGGTCCCACACAGGAGATTAGTGTGCAAACTTAAAGCACACGGTATTGGGGGTAAGGTATTGGTGTGGGTGGAGAGTTGGTTAGCAGACAGGAAGCAAAGAGTGGGAATAAACGGGACCTTTTCAGAATGGCAGGCGGTGACTAGTGGGGTACCGCAAGGCTCAGTGCTGGGACCCCAGTTGTTTACAATATATATTAATGACTTGGATGAGGGAATTAAATGCAGCATCTCCAAGTTTGCGGATGACACGAAGCTGGGTGGCAGTGTTAGCTGTGAGGAGGATGCTAAGAGGATGCAGGGTGACTTGGATAGGTTGGGTGAGTGGGCAAATTCATGGCAGACGCAATTTAATGTGGATAAATGTGAAGTTATCCATTTTGGTGGCAAAAATAGGAAAACAGATTATTATCTGAATGGTGGCCGATTAGGAAAAGGGGAGGTGCAACGAGACCTGGGTGTCATTATACACCAGTCATTGAAAGTGGGCATGCAGGTACAGCAGGCGGTGAAAAAGGCGAATGGTATGCTGGCATTTATAGCGAGAGGATTCGAGTACAGGAGCAGGGAGGTACTACTGCAGTTGTACAAGGCCTTGGTGAGACCACACCTGGAGTATTGTGTGCAGTTTTGGTCCCCTAATCTGAGGAAAGACATCCTTGCCATAGAGGGAGTACAAAGAAGGTTCACCAGATTGATTCCTGGGATGGCAGGACTTTCATATGATGAAAGACTGGATGAACTGGGCTTGTACTCATTGGAATTTAGAAGATTGAGGGGGGATCTGATTGAAACGTATAAGATCCTAAAGGGATTGGACAGGCTAGATGCAGGAAGATTGTTCCCGATGTTGGGGAAGTCCAGAACAAGGGGCCACAGTTTGAGGATAGAGGGGAAGCCTTTTGGGACCGAGATTAGGAAAAACTTCTTCACACAGAGAGTGGTGAATCTGTGGAATTCTCTGCCACAGGAAACAGTTGAGGCCAGTTCATTGGCTATATTTAAGAGGGAGTTAGATATGGCCCTTGTGGCTACGGGAGTCAGGGGGTATGGAGGGAAGGCTGGGGCGGGGTTCTGAGTTGGATGATCAGCCATGATCATAATAAATGGCGGTGCAAGCTCGAAGGGCCGAATGGCCTACTCCTGCACCTATTTTCTATGTTTCTATTACCCGAGAAACGGCCCACAATTGTGGTGTCATCAGCAAACTTATATATTGAGTTTGATGGAAACTTGGCTACACAATCATGGGTGTACAGTGAGTACAGCAGGGGTCTGAGTACACAGCCTTGTGGGGCACCGGTGCTCAGAGTGATTGTAGAGGAGAGCTTGTCCCCTATTTTTACAGCCTGGGTCCTGTCTGTGAGAAAGTACATTTATACTTACTGTAATTATCTACTTATTTCTTATCTTTTCTACATTACCATGTATTGCATTGTATTGCTGCTTAAGTTAACACATTTCACAACATTTGCCGGTGATATTAAACCCGATTCTGATACTGATTCCGTTTCTGGTTCTGATCCTGCCATCAGTCAGAGTTGGCATTGGGGTAGAAACTTTGGAAGAATAAGGTGGTAAAACATGAGCAGAAATATTTTAACAAAGAGTTTGATTGGGCTATGGACTGGAAAGTTCAGTAGTTACTATGTTAAAAAACAGTACTGTACAGGGATGGGCACTTCGGTAAACAATGTTGTGCCAAACTAATTGGTGACCAGATGTCCAATTAAACTAACCCATCCCAACATAATGTCCGTATCCCTCATTTCCTGCACATCCATGTGCCTGTTTAAGAGCCTGTTGAATGCCTGATTGTATCTGTCTATGAAAAACACTTGCCCATACTTCTCCTTTGAACATTCCCCCTCTCACCTTAAATTCACGCCCTCTGGAATTGGACATTTTTCCCTGTGACAATGATATCAACTGTCTCCTCTGTCTATGTCTCTAATAAACTATAAACCTCTATCAAGTCAGAGGTTTCAGCGGCAGCGGAAGGCAGGCGGAGCACCACCAAACGTGGTGAG